>NC_059207.1:44665753-45003253 GCF_020615455.1 Coregonus clupeaformis
ATCAAGCCCCTGGCCTAGACTCTTCTTCATAGCCCTTCCTGGATGTGAAAGAAACAGACAGGTGTAATCAAAGTGGTAGCCTACTAGCTTCAACTAACCCTTTAGAGGGCTGTTACCATGATACTTCCATACATCCATTCTAGTTCTTTCAGATCTACGAGAGGGCATTTACAGTTGAAGTCAGAAGTTTACATACACTTAGGTTGGAGTCATTAAAACTTGTTTTTCAACCACTCCTCACATTTCTTGTTAACAAACTATAGTTTTGGCAAGTTATAATAATATGCCATTTAGCAGACGCTTTTATCCAAAGCATGTGTGCATACATTTTTACGTTTGGGTGGTCCCGGGGATCGAACCCACTACCCTGGCGTTACAAGCACCATGCTCTACCAATTGAGCTACAGAGGACCACAGTTGGTTAGGACATCTACTTTGTGCATGACATAAGTAATTTTTCCAACAATTGTTTACAGACAGATTATTTCACTTATGATTCACTGTATCACAATTCCAGTGGGTCAGAAGTTTACATACACTATGTTGACTGTGCCTTTAAACACCTTGGAAAATTCCAGAAAATGATGTTATGGCTTTAGAAGCTTCTGATAGGCTAATTGACATAATGAGTCAATTGGAGGTGTACCTGTGGATGTATTTCAAGGCCTACCTTCAAACTCAGTGCCTCTTTGCTTGACATCATGGGAAAATCAAAAGAAATCAGCCAAGACCTCAGAATTTTTTTTTTTGACCTCTACAAGTCTGGTTCATCCTTGGGAGCAATTTCCAAACGCCTGAAGGTACCACATTAATCTGTACAAACAATAGTACGCAAGTATAAACACCACGGGACCACGCAGCCATCATACCGCTCAGGAAGGAGACGCGTTCTGTCTCCTAGAGATGAACGTACTTTGGTGCGAAAAGTGCAAATCAATCCCAGAACAACAGCAAAGGACCTTGTGAAGATGCTGGAGGAAACAGGTACAAAAGTATCTATATCCACAGTAAAACGAGTCCTATATCGACGTAATCTGAAAGGCCGCTCAGCAAGGAAGAAGCCACTGCTCCAAAACCGCCATAAAAAAGCCAGACTACGGTTTGCAACTGCACATGGGGACAAAGATTGTACTTTTTTGAGAAATGTCCTCTGGTCTGATGAAACAAAAATAGAACTGTTTGGCCATAATGACCATCGTTATGTTTGGAGGTAAAAGGGGTTTGCTTGCAAGCCGAAGAACACCATCCCAACCATGAAGCACGGGGGTGGCAGCATCATGCTGTGGGGGTGCTTTGCTGCAGGAGGGACTGGTGCACTTCACAAAATAGATTGCATCATGAGGAAGGAAAATTATGTGGATATATTGAAACAACATCTCAAGACATCAGTCAGGAAGCTAAAGCTTGGTCGCAAATGGGTCTTCCAAATGGACGATGACCGCAAGCATACTTCCAAAGTTGTGGCAAGGACAACAAAGGTATTGGAGTGGCCATCACAAAGCCCTGACCTCAATCCTATAGAACATTTGTGGGCAGAACTGAAAAAGCGTGTGCGAGCAAAGAGGCCTACAAACCTGACTCAGTTACACCAGCTCTGTCAGGAGGAATGGGCCAAAATTCACCCAATTTATTGTGGGAAGCTTGTGGAAGGCTACCTGAAACATTTGACCCAAGTTACACTATTTAAAGGCAATGCTACCAAATACTGATTGAGTGTATGCAAACTTCTGACCCACTAGGAATATAATGAAATAAATAAAAGCTGAAATAAATCACTCTCTCTACTATTATTCTGACATTTCACATTCTTAAAATAAACTGCTGGTCTCACATTAAATGACCATTCATTAACATAAACCCGTTTGGCATCTCCTGGCTTCCACGCATAGCCTACAAGCCACTGATGTGGACCTTTGGAACATCTACATTTTAAGTCTAATATATTTATTTAGTATAGCCTACACTATCACAAATCCATTATTTATTTTAGGCAGGTCTAAAGAAACATTATGATATGAAGATGTAGCCTATTTCAGAAGAACAGAATAGCATATTCTGAGTCATCCTTATGTTTGGCCCTGATATGGCTATGCCATATGGCTGTGGGCTACACTAGTTCATTTAGCAGACAAGATTTGCTTATAATTCTAGTGGAATTATTTTATATTATTTCATAGTAAGAAGAATACAATTGAACAAAGCTGAATAAAATAGAAAGGATATTTCCCCAAAACGATTTTAGAGGGAGTGCACACATGCGGCAATTCTGTGTTGAGCGGTTAACAAAGTGATAATTTGAAACAGGTCCTCCTATATGCTTAATTTAGAGTTATTTATGCAACTGTAGTTGTGATACAAACCTTAGAATGTGTGGAATTATTTTAGATTTAATGGCCCACAAAAAAAAAAAATCGTCATCTGTAGCCTGCACTCGAATAGCGAAAGGAGATTACGTGCGGTTTCATTTTTTTATATGCCAGGTAGGCTACACCGGTTGTAAAGTGGATTAATGTGCTTAATTTTAAGAATTGAGCAATAAATATAGCAGCGCTTGAAAGCTAGGATCCTCTATTAAATATTGGCCAAAACTCTGCTTTCACACGCGATTGCGCATTGACTGGGGTTTGGGATGAGTCGGACGGCAGAGTGAAGGAAAAGCAGCCAACAAGTGCTCAGCATATGTGGGAACCCCTTCAAGACTGTTGGAAAAGCATTCCAGGTGAAGCTGGTTGAGAGAATGCCAAGACTGTGCAAAGCTGTCATCAAGGCAAAGGATGGCTATTTGAACAATCTCAAATATAACATATATTTTGATTTGTTTAACACTTTTTTGGTTACTACATGATTCCATGTGTTATTTCATAGTTTTGATGTCTTCACTATTATTCTACAATGTAGAAAATAGTAAAAAAAAGAAAAATCCTTGAATGAGTAGGTGTGTCCAAACATTTGACTGGTACTGTATATAAAAAAAAAAAACACAAATGTAGTGCACTGGGTCTTTTCCTAGTCTTGTATTAGCGAGCAGTTTTGATATAGCTGTCTGTAGCGCAGGCAAAAATAAACCCCCAGCTACGCAGCCTGGTCTCATAGACTAGACTTAACATACACTATATATACAAAAGTATGTGGACACCCCTTCAAAATTAGTGGATTCGGCTATTTCAGCCACACCCGTTTTCTAAAATCGAGCACACAGCCATTGAAACATTGGCAGTAGAATGGCCTTACTGAACAGCTCAGTGACTTTCAACGTGGCACCGTCATAGGATGATACCCTTCCAACAAGTCAGTCCGTCAAATTTCTGCCCCATTAGAGCTGCCCCGGTCAACTGTAAGTGCTGTTATTGTGAAGTGGAAACGTCTAGGAGCAACAATGGCTCAGCCCTGAAGTGGTAGGCCACACAAGCTCACAGAACAGGACCGCCGAGTGCTGAAGCGCGTAGAACGTAAACATCGTCTGTCCTTGGTTGCAACATTCACTACCGAGTTCCAAACTGCCTCTGGAAGCAACGTCAGCACAAGAACTGTTCATCGGGAGCTTCATGAAATAGGTTTCCATGGCCGAGCAGCTGCACACAAGCCTAAGATTATCATGCGCAATGCCAAGCATCAGTTGGAGTGGTGTAAAGCTCGCCGCCATTGGACTCTGGCGCAGTGGAAACACGTTCTCTGGAGTGATGAATCACGATTCACCATCTGGCAGTCCGACGGACGAATCTGGGTTTGGCGGATGCCAGGAGAATGCTACCTGCCTGAATGCATAGTGCCAACTGTAAAGTTTGGTGGAAGAGGAATAATGGTCTGGGGCTATTTTCATGGTTCGGGCTAGGCCCCTTAGTTCCAGTGAAGGGAAATCTTAATGCTACAGCATACAATGACATTCTAGACGATTCTGTGCTTCCAACTTTGTGGCAAAGGTTTGGGAAAGGCCCTTTCCTGTTTCAGCATGACAATGCCCCCGTGCACAAAGCCAGGTCCATACAGAAATGTCGAGATCGGTGTGGAAGAACTTGACTGGCCTGCACAGAGCCCTGACCTCAACCCCATCGAACACCTTTGGGATGAATTGGAACGCCGACTGCGAGCCAGGCCTAATCGCCCAACATCAGTGCCCGACCTCACTAATGCTCTTGTGGATGAATGGAAGCAAGTCCCCGCAGCAATGTTCCAACATCTATTGGAAAGCCTTCCCAGAAGAGTGGAGGCTGTTACAGCAGCAAAGGGGGGACCAACTCCATATTAATGCCCATGATTTTGGAATGAGATGTTTGACGAGCTGGCCTCCACATACTTTTTGTCATGTTGTGTAGTAAACGTATATCCGGGACACTCAAATTAGTATGATATCTTATGTTTGGTATGGTTATAACAGCAAATGAATACATACCATATGAAACGTAACATGTCATACTAAATGGAGTGTCCCGGATTTACATGTACTATGTTACGTCTACCCTTGAGTCCAGGTTGAGCTATGAGGAGCTGGCTCTAGCTGCTCAAAAGGTGATCCTATTCCGCTCAAACTCTGAATTCCAGGGCTCTCATTAAGTGTTTGATTTGATTTTCGATTGCATTTGCATTGATGTCAGAGTGATTAGAGGGACAATAGAGCTCTGAGTCCCAGGCCATTAGTGACTGTTAGCAAATTTGGTAGGCTATTAATAACCATCAGTGGCATCAGAGCACAGCTTTGGAGAAGCTTAGTTACCATGACTCAACGATCACGTGGAATTTGACTGCGGCCATGACTCGTGACTGCCGGTGTGGCGGTAATACGGTCACCATAACAGCCCTAATTGTGTGTTTGACGTGTGGCTGTGTTATGTGGGTAATAGAAGCCAAATAGAGGGGCAGGTTTCAGCGAACATTCTGTGCATTAACTCTTGCGACTAATAGTGCAAAACTAACATCACAATCACTTTGCTTTGCTAAGGTCTACCACTTGACAAGCCACTTGCATCTACATTATCTGCCCTTGCCTGTCTGCATGCAATTAAGCTTGTGTTTGGTAGTGTGCTTATGTGTGTGTGTGTGTGTGTGTGTAAATTGAGTGTGCAGGCAAATTATTAGTCTAATGTGAATTTGCATAAAGCCTCTCCAGCTTCCATCCAGTCCCCTTTCAACAGAAGACTACATTTCCCATAACCACCTTGGGCAATGTAGGTTTGCTAAACAGGGCTGACTGACTAGCTGTGTCTGATTCTCATTGGGCCTGTAAGGTGTCAATCATTCAGCTTTAAACTTTTGCTGTAAATGAGATACTGTCCATCCATTTGTCTGTCTCTGTCCATCTGTTCTTAAACAGGAAATGTGCCAGCGCAAATGACACACCCTACCCCATCACAATATCATGGGTGGGCATATATACACACACGCACACGGAGGCCACTGGGAGTGTAATACATCTGAGTATTTTGGTTCAACAGCAGAGAACAAACCTTTTCTTACCATTCCTCTTGGAATGAATGTAGACAGGTTGACTGAGAAAATAAGTGTTTTAACTGAAGACCCAGTAGAAATGGGGGAAGAGGGGGACCTCAATAATGGGCTGTCTAAGACACTCTTATGCACACATACTAGGCAGAGACAAGAGCCAGAGAGCGTGTTGCAACTCCATCTGAACCCTCCTCTATAAGGACATCTGTTATTACACGCTTATGACACCTGTTATAACATGCTAATAACAGCATGAATAGGGCATAGACAGTGAGTTATACAGACACACACACAGACATACAAGACAGGGTTGAGCATGTCACACTGCACTGACGCTACCCAAAAACCTCCACCCCTCCTCCCTTCCATGGTTCCAAACTCCATCTCTCTCCCCTCCAGCCTGGTTCTACCCATCTGCTATACCCCGCTCTCCCCTGGTTCTGCGATTCCCTCCATCTCTGCTGCCTTCCCTGCCTCCCCCCGTCCCCCCCTACGTCTGCAGGCCTTGATGATCGCGCCCCATTGGTAGCCGCTGAAGGTGGGGCTGATGGGGAAGTACTGGAAGACGGTGTGGCGGCGCAGGAAGTCCATGCCGAATGGGAGGTCGTAGGTTCTCATCCCCTCCAGCTCCGCAGTATTGGGTCCCGACCCACGCTTCAACTTCCTGATCCCTCGCTCCTCCAGGGTACCTGACAGGAGGAAAGGAAAGAGAGAGAAAAGAGGAAGACAGAGGATGAGGGGGTGAGCGATTGGAGAAGGCAACAGTTTGTGATATGCTTGTCCTATCTCAAAATGCACTCAAAAGGGTTGAGTACAATGGCAGATTAATAGTAGTAGTGTGATAGTTTAGTCTAACAGTGATAGTGGGATAGTACAGTCTACTCATCAGGGATAGTGTAATAACAAACAGTGATAGTGTGATAGTTCAGTCCACTCACCAGGGATAGTGTTGTCCAGCACAAATGCCACTGACCCCCCTACGAACATGGCTGTGGTCAGGAGCACGTTCAACACCTGGTCTATCGACACTATACCTGAGAGACAGAAAGAGGGATAGAGAGAGCGAGAGAGAGAGAGAGAGAGAGAGAGAGAGAGAGTTCAGAGACCTACCCAGTCCTTTCAGATGTGTGAACACTGAAGGAGTAGGCCAATGAGCTAATTCTGTAGTGCACTTGTCCTCTACTCACCTGTGACCAGAGGGTTCTGTTTGAGGTAGCTGGGCAGTACCAGGCCAAAGAAGATGGAGAAGCCCAGAACAAAGAGGTTCCTGGAGGAGTTGAGGTCTACAAACTGCAGGTTGGACAGTCCCACAGCCGTAATCATCCCAAACAGGGTACAGAACAACGCCCCCAGGACAGGGTCAGGCAGGGAGGCAAACAATGCGCTGAATTTACCCACCAGCCCTAGCAGCAGCATCATAGCAGCACCGTACTGGATCACACGCCGGCTGCCCACCTGGAGGACCAATCAGAGAGCAGCAGGGTGTAAGAAAGCGAATCAAGGACATCAGGAAGAATAAAATAGTCCCACTCTACAGAGCAAATTAAATCCAAGCAGACTACTAGCCAATTAAAACATTAATATTTAATATTTGAACAGAACTTGTAGTGGGACTCTGACTGTGTGTTGAAGTGTGTGATGGTTACCTTAGTGATGCCCAGCACGCCTATATTAGGACTGGAGGAAGTAGAGCCGTTTCCTGTCCCCATCAGACCATCCAACACGCAGGACAGACCTTCCATAAATATACCCCTACAGAGAGAGAAAAAAAACAGAAAGGAAGAGGGAGAGAGAGAGACGGATCTCAAGTCATGATTCAAACCATTGTGTTTGTGTGATGTAAGCAGATTCTATGAGGTGAATTAGGCAAGGAGCTATGCAAGCAAGGTCAAGTACCTGTTGATGGCATGAATGGGGGGTGGGGGGGCACAGGAGAGGCGGGCACAGGCGTAGTAGTCTCCAATGGACTCAATGATGCTGGCGACCACGGCACTGAACATTCCGATCACCCCCGCCGCTGTCACCGTAGGAACACCCCACTGAACTATGGGTAAAAAACACAAACTCAACATCAACACACTGATATGGAACAAAAAAAACCACAACATTCTAGATTTGAGAAAGCTACGAAGCTATTGGATGCTCTGATTCAGAGTTTGGGCATAGCTAGGGGCGGGTTGAACAACATAAGGAGTGGTAACTCACAGGGGTATGGGATCTTGAACCAGGGTGCGGCTGCCAGTATCCCCTGGCGTGCGTCGGTTCGGGCGTAGTAACCGTACTTGTCTTTCTCCGGCGGGAAAACATTGGTTATGGTGAAGATAAAACAAATCAGCCATGACACCAGGATGGCCATGATGATCTGAGGGAGAGGGAAACACTAAGGGTCAAACATGAACCTCAAAACACACAGAAATACAGTATGTCCTGGTGAGTTACAGTGAAGAGCACCATAATGAACTGCAGAACGTCTATAGAATGCCCTTTAAACAGACAGGGAGAGCGATGATTACTTTTTTCAATATGGGAGTTGTGAGGTCACCAGTTCAAACAGTAAAGGGCAGATTAATAAAGAGTGGAACCGGCCTCCCAAGTGGCGCAGCGGTCTAAGGCACTGCATCGCAGTGCTTGAGGCATCACTACAGACCCGAGTTCGATCCCAGGTTGTGTCATAGCCGGCCATGACCGGGAGACCAATGAGGCGGCGCACAATTGGCCCAGCGTCGTCTGGGTTAGGGGAGGGTTTGGCCGGCCGGGATTTAATTGTCCCATTGCGCTCTAGCGACTCCTTGTGGCGGGCCGGGTGCCTGCAAGCTGACTTCGGTTGCCAGATGGACGCCGTTTCCTCCGACATATTGGTGCGGCTGGCTTCCGGGTTAAGTGAGCAGTGTGTCAAGAAGCAGTGCGGCTTAGCAGGGACGTGTTTCGGAGGACGCATGGCTCTCGACCTTCACCTCTCCCGTGTCCGTAGGGGAGTTGCAGCAATGAGACAAGACTAACAGCCAATTGGATATCACGAAATTGGGGAGAAAAAGGGGTAGAAGTAAAAAATTAAATAATACAAAAATAATAATAATTAAGAGTGGAACCTTTAATCAGATAGAGAGAGTGATGGTGATGGTGATGAAGAGGGCTTTATTTAAGTGTAGTCACCAATACAAGCAAGTGTCTGTCTACTGGTCTATTAGAGCAGCAGATATATGAGCTATCATGACATCAAATGACCAGAGCAGCTATCAAATCAAATGTTATTTGTCACATGCTTCGTAAACAACAGGTGTAGACTAACAGTGAAACGCTTACTAACAGGCCTTCCCAACAATGCAGAGAGAAAGAAAATAGAGAAATAATAGAAAAGTAAAACACGTAATAATAAAAGTAATAATAAATACAATGAGTAACGATAACATATATATATATATATATACACACACATACATTCACACAGGGTACCAGTACCGAGTCGATGTGCAGGCATACAAGGTAGTTGAGGTAGATATGTACATATAACTAGGAATAAAGTGACAGATAGTAAACAGTAGCAGCAGCGTGTGTGATGAGTCAAAAAAGTAATTGCAAAAAGGGTCAACGCAGATAACCAAATTGCTACCTGGACTAACAATTTAACTAACTATTTAGCAGTCTTATGGCTTGGGGGTAGAAGCTGTTCAGGAGCCTTTTGGTCCCAGACTTGGCACTCTGGTACCGCTTGCAGTCTTTGACAAGACAAGAACATTCTTTGACAATTTTTAGGGCCTTCCTCTGACACTGCCTGGTATAGAGGTCCTGGATGGCAGGGATCTCTGCCCCAGTGATGTACTGGGCCGTACGCACTACTCTCTGTATCGCCTTGCGGTCGGATGCCAAGCAGTTGCCATACCAAGCGGTGATGCAGCCAGTCAAGATGCTCTCAATGGTGCAGCTGTGGAACTTTTTGAGGATCTGAGGGCCCATGCCAAATCTTTTCAGGCTCCTGAGGGGGAGAGGTGTTGTCGTGCCCTCTTCACGACTGTGTTGGTGTTTGGACCATGATAGCTCCTTAGTGATGTGGACACCGAGGAACTTGAAGCTCTCGACCTGCTCCACTATAGCCCCGTAGATGGGGATGGTGGCGTGCTCGGCCCGCCGTTTCCTGTAGTCCACGATCAGCTCCTTTGTTTTGGTCACGTTGAGGGAGAGGTTGTGGTCCTGACACCAAACTGCCAGGTCTCTGACCTCCTCCCTATAGGCTGTCTCATCGTCGTCGGTGATCAGGCCTACCACTGACGTGGTCGGCGGCAAACTTAATGATGGTGTTGAAATCTTGCGTGGCCACGCAGTCGTGGGTGAACAGGGAGTACAGGATGGGACTTTCACGCACCCCTGAAGGACCTGCGTGTTGATGGTCAGCTTGGCGGATGAGTTGTTGCCTACTCTCACCACCTTGGGGCGCCCGTCAGGAAGTCCAGGATCCAGTTGCAGAGGGAAGTGTTCAGTCCCAGGGTCCTTAGCTTAGTGATGAGCTTGGAGGGCACTATGGTGTTGAATGCTTAGCTGTAGTCAATGAACAGCATTCTCACGTAGGTGTTCCTTTTGTCTAGGTGGGAAAGAGATGGCGGCATCTGTGGATCTGTTGGGGCGGTACGCGAATTGGAGTGAGTCCAGGGTATCTGGAATGATGGTGTTGATGTGAACCATGACCAGGCTTTCAAAGCATTTCAGGGCTAAAGATGTGAGTGCTACGGGAGGGTAGTCATTTAGATAGGTCACCTTGGTGTTCTTGGGCACAGGATCTGCTTGAAAAGGGAGAGGTTGAAAATGTCAGTGAAGACACTTGCCAGCTGGTCAGCACATGCTCTGAGTAAGTGTCCTGATAATCCGTCTGGACCTGCGGCCTGAATGTTAACCTGTTTAAAGGGCTCACTCACATTGGCTACGGAGAGCGTGATCACACAGTCATCCGGAAAAGCTGGTGTTTTTTTGCACTGTTCAGTTTTGCTTGCCTCAAAGCGAGCATATAAGTATTTAGTTAGTCTGTTAGGCTCGCATCACTGGGCTGCTCGTGGCTGGGTTTCCATTTGAAATCCATCATAGTTTACAAGCCTTGCCTCATCCGACGAGCGTCAGAGCCGGTACAGTAGGATTTGATCTTAGTCCTTTATAGACGCTTTGTCTGTTTGATGGTTTGTCGGAGGGCGTAGTGGGATTTCTTATAAGCGTCCGGATTAGTGTCCCACTCCTTGAAAGCGTCAACTCTAGCCTTTAGCTCAGTGCGGATGTTGCCTGTAATCGATGGCTTCTGGTTGGGATATGTACGTACGTATGGTCACTGTTGGGACAATGTCATCAATGCACTTATTTATGAAACCAGTGACTGATGTGATAAAACTCCTGGAACATATTCCAGTCTTTGCTAGCTAATGTCCTGTAGCTTAGCAAACGCTTCATCAGACTACTTCCGTATTGAGTGAGTCACTGATTCCTCCTGTTTGAGTTTCTGCTTGTAAGCAGGAATCAGGAGGATAGAGTTATGGTCAGATTTGCCAAATGGAGAGAGAGGGAGAGCTTTGTATGTGGCTCTGTGTGTGGAGTAAAGCTGATCTAGAATTGTTTTCCTTCTAGTTGCACAGGTGACATGCTGGTAGAAATTAGGTAAAACGGATTAGAGTTTTCCTGCATTAAAATCACCGGCCACTAGGAGCGCCACCTCTTGATGAGTATTTTCTTCTTTGCTTATGGCCCTATACAGCTCGTTGAGTGCGGTCTTAGTGCCAACATCAGTTTGTGGTGGTAAATAAACAACTACAGATGAAAACTCTTGGTAAATAGTTTGGTCTACAGCTTATCATGAGGTATTCTAACACAAACGAGCAGAACCTAGAGACTTCCTTAATATAAGAGATTGCACACCAGCTGTTGTTAACAAAGAGACACACCCCTCCCCCCGGAGCTTACTGGACGCTACCGTTCTGTCTTGCCGATGCACAGAAAACCCTGTTAACTGTATATTATCCATGTCCTTGTTCAGCCATGACTCTGAGAAGCATAGTATATTACAGTTCTTAATGTCCCGTTGATGGAATAGTCTCGAACGGAGCTCCTCCAGCTTATTCTCCAGTGATTGCACATTTGCCAATAGAATGTAGGGTACAGGCGGGCTACAACACACAGGCCGTGTCCGAATACTCATACTTGCATACTAACAGAAAGTTACGAATGGTAGGGAAAAAGCACGATTGTTGCTTACTTACTGCATACGTTTTTATCAAACAGTACGTTCTCAATAGTATGTAGTACGATTAGTACACAGTATGCAGTTTTAGTAAGTAGTAGGCTAGACACATTTCCGATACAGCTACAGGCAGACAGACACACGGGAGATGTATATACAGTGCAGAACAGGGAAAAAGAGAGAGAAAGGGCCCCATAGGGGGCTGAATAATTTCAGATCTTATTAAGAGGAACGGGGGAGGAGGAGACAGGGGAGGTGAATAAGATTTGAACAGTAGGATTCGACAGGTAATGGGAGGATGGAAAGAGGTATCTAAAAGATGGAGAGAGATAGAGGAGTGTGTGCCCATTTATCTGACCTCACTTGGCACTGTGACGGATTGGATCAATAAGCACACTCCAGGAAAGGGGATGTGTGTCTAGGAGTGTATGTGTGTGTACTCCTGCCAGTGTATTTCTCTGTGCGTGCA
The DNA here is from genome assembly GCF_020615455.1 of Coregonus clupeaformis. Classification (NCBI taxonomy): domain Eukaryota; kingdom Metazoa; phylum Chordata; class Actinopteri; order Salmoniformes; family Salmonidae; genus Coregonus; species Coregonus clupeaformis. Next base: position 44,677,873 of record NC_059207.1, read on the forward strand.
CATCTCTGTGTGTGTGTGTGTGTGTGTGTGCGTGTGTGCACGTGTGAGGGTACTCACAGGGAACATCTTGAAGAGCTGTAATCTATAAGAGGTCCAACCTTTCTTAGCCTTGTAGATGGGCAGAGGAAGCTGTACGTTCCTCGCATACTGTGAGAACAACAACACCAGGAATATAGTCCTAGAGAGAGAGAGAGAAGACAAATTTGACCCCAATAACTACCGTGGGATATGCGTCAACAGCAACCTTGGGAAAATCCTCTGCATTATCATTAACAGCAGACTTGTACATTTCCTCAGTGAAAACAATGTACTGAGCAAATATCAAATTGGCTTTTTAACAAATTACCATACGACAGACCACGTATTCACCCTGCACACTCTAATTGACAAACAAACAAACCAAAACAAAGGAAAAGTCTTCTGATGCTTTGTTGATTTCAAAAAAGCTCTTCACTCAATTTGGCATGAGGGTCTGCTATACAAATTGATGGAAAGTGGTGTTGGGGGAAAAACATACGACATTATAAAATCCATGTACACAAACAACAAGTGTGCGGTTTAAATTGCCAAAAAAACACAGTTCTTTCCACAGGGCCGTGGGATGAGACAGGGATGCAGCTTAAGCCCCACCCTCTTCAACATATATATAAACGAATTGGCGAGGGCACTAGAACAGTCTGCAGCACCCGACCTCACCCTACTAGAATCTGAAGTCAAATGTCTACTGTTTTCTGATGATCTGGTACTTCTGTCCCCAACCAAGGAGGGCCTACAGCTGCACCTAGATCTTCTGCACAGATTCTGTCAGACCTGGGCCCTGACAGTAAATCTTAGTAAGACAAAAATAATAGTGTTCCAGTTCCCAGGACCACAAACACATATTCCATCTAGACACCGTTGCCCTAGAGCACACAAAAAACGATACATACCTCGGCCTAAACATCAGCGCCACAGGTAACTTCCACAAAGCTGTGAACGATCTGAGAGACAAGGCAAGAAGGGCCTTCTATGCCATCAAAAGGAACATAAAATTAGACATACCAATTGGATCTGCCTAAAAATACTTGAATCAGTTATAGAACCCATTGCCCTTTATGGTTGTGAGGTCTGGGGTCCGCTCACCAACCAAGAATTCACAAAATGGGACAAACACAGAATTGAGACTCTGCATACAGAATTCTGCAAAAATATCCTCAGTGTACAAAGTAAAACACCAAATACTGCATGCAGAGCAGAATTAGGCCGATACCCGCTAATTATTAAAATCCAGAAAAGAGCCGTTAAATTCTACCACCACCTAAAAGGAAGCGATTCCCAAACCTTCCATAACAAAGCCATCACCTACAGAGAGATGAACCTGGAGAAGAGTCCCCTAAGCAAGCTTGTCCTGGGGCTCTGTTCACAAACAGACCCCACAGAACCCCAGGACAGCAACACAATTAAACCCAAAAAATCATGAGAAAACAAAAAGATAATTACTTGACACATTGGAAAGAATTAACAAAAAAACTGAGCAAACTAGAATGCTATTTGGCCCTAAACAGAGAGTACACTGTGGCAGAATACCTGACCACTGTGACTGACCCAAAATTAAGGAAAACTTTGCCTATGTACAGACTCAGTGAGCATAGCCTTGCTATTGAGAACGGTCGCTGTAGGCAGATCTGGCTCTCAAGAGAAGACAGGCTATGTGCACACTGCCCACAAAATGAGGTGGAAACTGAGCTGCACTTCCTAGCCTCCTGCCAAATGTATGACTATATTAGAGACACATATTTCCCTCAGATTACACAGACCCACAAATAATTAAAAAAATATCTATTGGGTGAAATACCATAGTGTGCAATCACAGCAGCAAGATTTGTGACCTGCTGCCACAAGAAAAGGGCAACCAGTGAAGAACAAACACCTTTGTAAATACAACCCATATTTATGTTTATTTATTTATTTTTACTTTAAGTATTTGCACATCGTTACAACACTGTATATAGACATAATATGACATTTGACATTTCTTTATTCTTTTGGAACTTTTGTGAGTGTAATGTTTACTGTTAATTTTTTACTGTTTATTTCACTTTTGTTTATTATCTATTTCACTTGCTTTGGCAATGTAAACATATGTTTCCCATACCAATAAAGCCCTTAAATTGAGAGAGAGAGAGAGAACAAGAGCGAGATGACGAGTAAGAAATACAGAAGTCAGGGGTCAAGGAAAAGCAGTAATCACACTTGGAAACATCCACTATCTGCTTTGATTTGTAGAACAGTTAAACATTTGTCAAGAGAACCAATAACCCTCCTATAAAGACAGCTGGATCAAAATGTGTAATTCTCAAAAAAGAAACAAGGAAATCAATTAATTGATAACTCAAATAAGTTACATATAACATCTGTGATGCTGTGCTATGCGATGAGTTGCAAGACACATTTTCCCGAAAGAGACAATAAAATAAATAAATGAATAACAATGTAGCAGACACAAACAATTACCAACAGACACAGCCCTTCTTGAACCTAGGCCCAGAGGTCTCTGTCTGGAGCACTAAGGTTACCTGACCTCTATTCCGCAGGGGCGACTGTCTGCCGGTAATTCATTCTGATTGGCTATTTAATGGGCTGTTACGATAATTGATTGGCTAAGGATGCCTCTGGGGGGTGGGAGTCAGTCTTATAGGATAACAAAAGATAGATAAGATATGAAAGCATTTTACTTTCTGTTTTCACCTAAATTTGCCATGCATCATAACAAGACAAAGACAACAACAGATACTATAGGAAAACATATAGAGGGCTGGGGACTGTACAGGGGACTATCCAAGTAGTCAGTCAGGAGAGATTAGAGCCACAGTATACTACTCACAGCATGGCGATGCCCCAGTGTTTCCCTGCTCTCTCCCCTGCAGCCTGGAAGCCAGACAGGCCGATGAGGGCCACAGTCGGGGTGATGGTCAGGGGCCCGATGTATTTCAAAAGGAGCCCTGGGAGCCCCAGGAAGCCGATACACACCTCTATCAGAGACGACACAATGATAGCCCCCTGGATCTGGTGGAGGGTAAAGAGACAGACATTGGTACAGCCTTGATAGTCTATCGACGTCCTTGTCTCTAATTCTATTCATTGTGACATCGTGATTGAGTTACCGCCTCACACACGCATCAAAACAGGGTTATCAAACCCACTTACACAAGCCTTATAAAAGGTTAATGTGAGTTAAAGGCCTCCGTCACACTCTCAGTGCACATGCACACATACGATGTGTGCATACACGCAATCACACACGCAACACACACGGCTAAAGGCTGAGTCACAGCAACAGGCCTAAAGAAACATAATCAATTAGAACTCTTTGTACTCTTTGTTTTAGTGTAGGCCCAGAGGGTATCACTGTGACTGGGATGTGCTGACTGGCTAACATGGGCTTTGAACAACACTGACACAGAACACAGGAGTAGACCTCTCTTTTTACACTATGCAATGTAAAGGATTGGATACTTTAAAATATGTCTCCTGCTCTCTCCTTCTATGTCATCCCCTTCCATCTCGCATTTAATTTCCCCTCGCTCTCACCTCTCGTATCCGAGGATGCCAGATGTGTTCAGTGTTGAGCAGCTCAGTCTCGTTGAACATGGGAGGAACCACTGACAGAGGGACGGAGAAAATAAGAGAGAAGAAAAAGAGAAACAAAAAGAACAGAGAAGAATGATAAAACACATTTATCATTCTGTTATCGTCTGCGTCCTGGAAAAAACGTGTATCTCAAAAAAGTTAAAAGTCACGGTTTATTTTCTGATCTATCGCCATGGAGGTTCACAAGTACTCTGGCTGACATCAGCTCTCAAACAGCTCTTCACTAGTCACGTGGGACGCGTCAGCCAGGCTAGTTTACAAGGCATTTTGGATGACTTTTTATTAGTTCCAATTCTAGAGTAATGAAAGGTTCATAGAACATGGAGGGGCATGACTAATATCGATTTATGTTTAATAAAATCAAAATCTACAAAAAGTGAGATACAAGGTTTTTCCAGGACACTGATGTTATAGATTAACACACTGGCACCGAACCTGGAAATCTAATCTGATGGCAACCTGAAAACCTCATCTGATGCCAACTGAGGTGCCAGTCAGCACTACTGATGCCAGCTCACGTGGGCAGGAGAGTGAGGGTGAGACCAGGTCATAATGAAGGCACTCGTGGGGTGTGTGTACTCAGTGTGTGTATGTGTGTGTGTGTATACGTGTGTTTGTTTACCTGTAGCGTTGCACTTCCACTTGTCTAGTGACAGGATTGCTCTGGCGGGAGCCAGGAAGGCAAACGCACTGGCCTGGAACAAAGGAAGTCTGGAATGACAACCACACACACAATCACTCTATTAGTAAGAATACACACACAAACGCACACACACTAAGCATCTTATTAACAGATTATTATCTTATTAGCTGAGTGACAACACACACAACAGCAACTCACTCAATTAGAACACACACACACACATTCCTCTAATACACACACTAGGCATATTTTTAAAGTGATAGATGTGCTTTAGTATGAAAATAATAAATATATAGTTTTACATATTTAGATATGTGTTTCCTTGAATGCAGTTTATGGACAAGGAGTGACTGCAATCCACATGTAAAATTGCTGAAAACTATCAAAAACTGTCAAACATAGTTTGTGTCAGTTAGTTGTAAAACAGTGTAAAGTCAGTTATCATAGTGTGTGTGATAACAGCTGTCATGATGGTTATGTGATGATGAATAAGCCAGTGTTATGAAGCCCTTACAGCTATGGACTCAAGTAGAGTGTAACCAACAGTTATCCTGTCTGTCCAGTAGGTGTCACTAGTGAACACAGAAGCAGGGTTAACCCTGGCTAGGTAACAGCAACAGCATGGACACTGACAGAGCTGTGGTGTTTGAATGGAGCAGGTGATTGCTGATAATTAGTACTGATTTGAATGCTGGTCAGTCAGTGTGCAGTTAGACATCATCATTAACTCTAATCAACAACCAGATTAATGAGATCAATGAATAATGAATATGCATGTAACTGATATCAATGGAAATGTACAAGGCAGGTGAAATTAGCCATGTCAATAATGCATAAGAATAGCAAGACAATCAGTCACCCACCAGTCATGACAAATAAAAACGTTTGCCTGTTAAGTACCTTTAAGGCTCCTCTGTATTTGGATGTTTGCTATACATCAAATTAACTATCACTTTATTAACATTATTGTTATTACACTGAACAAAAATGTAAACGCAACATGTAAAGTGTTGGTCCCATGTTTCATGAGCTGAAATAAAAGATCCCAGAAATGTTCCATATGCACAAAAAGCTTATTTCTCTCAAATGTTGTGCACAAATTTAGTGACCATTTATCCTTTGCCAAGATAATCCATTCACCAGACAGGTGTGGCATATCAAGAAGCTGATTAAACAGCATGGTCATTACACAGGTGCACCATGTGCTGGGGACAATAAAAGGCCACTCTAAAATGTGCAGTTTTGTCACACAACACAATGCCACAGATGTCTAAAGTTTTGAGGGAGCGTGCAATTGGCATGCTGACTGCAGAAATGTCCACCAGAGCGTTTGCCAGAGAATTGAACGTTCATTTCTCTACCACAAGCATGATAATGCACGGCCCCATGATCTGTACACAATTCCTGGAAGCTGAGAAAGGTCCCAGCTCTTCCATGGCCTGCATACTCACCAGACATGTTGACCATTGAGCATGTTTGGGATGCTCTGGATCGATGTGTATGACAGCGTGATCCAGTTCCTGTCAATATCCAGCAACTTCGCACAGCCATTGAAGAGGAATGGGACAATATTTCACAGGCCACAATCAACAGTCTGATCAACTCTATGCGAAGGAGATGTGTCACGCTGCATGAGGCAAATGGTGGTCACACCAGATATTGACTGTTTTTCTGATCCACACCCCTACCTTTTTTTAAAGGTATCTGTGACCAAACGATGCATTTATGTATTCCCAGTATTGTGAAATCCATAGATTAGGGCCTAATTAATTTATTTCAATTGACTGATTTCCTTATATGAACTTTAACTCAGTAACATCTTTGAAATTGTTGCAGGCCATTTGAGTGTCATCTTCACTGATGTGTGTGTGGGGGGAGTGAGACAGAAGGAGAGAGAGAACAAGAGAGAAAGGGGGAGAGATCGTGACAAACGCACAGACGCCAATTTACCCAGCAGCACTCATCTACTTCAGAGGGTCACATGTTGTTCCCAGGTGGGACCAGCTGTGCACACACTGACACGCAAACACACATACAAACCAGCGCTACACTCTGACAGAAACACACAGATATACACTGGTAGGGACACACGTCAGCACACACACAAACACGTCACCTTTCCTAGAACAGTGTGTGTGCTCACTGATCTGACCTCACTTGGCACGGTGACTCATCAAACACAGCCACTAGCACTCCTCTCCTCACCACTCACTCTCCATTTCTCTATTCCTCTTTGCATCCCTTCCGCCCTCCATCTCTCTCCGTCTGCCTACCCCCGCACTCCCCTCATGCCTCTGTCGCCTCTCATCCATCTCTTCCTCATCTTCAGCCCTCTACCTCAGTCCGCCTTTTTCCCCCCTCCCTCCACTCCCGCCCTCTCCACGTTGCAGGGGTGACACAGATAGCTGTGATTTGTGACACAGAGATGACAGTCATTAGTGAAAAGATGTACGTAATATTGACTTTTGAGTTGTTGGCTACAGACTGTGTGTGTGTGTGTGTGTGTGTGTGTTGTGAGAGAGATACAATGGAGCAGAGAACAGCTATCTCACTTACAACTTCTCAAATGCTTATTTGAGTTCTCGCAGCCTGTGATAATGTTAATTACATGGCACAGAAAAATACAACTGTGATCCGTGCATTATAGGTCTGTGCGGGACTGATTTATTTATCCCGCTCTCGCAGCTTTTCATACCACACCCGCCGGCTTTCTGTCTGACTCCCACCCGCTACAGCAAGAATTGGTCCCGAACCCAAACGCAGTCCCGCAATGTTATTTTAGGCGTATGTGATGCAGCTCACTTGACAGCCATGGTCGCAGCAATTTTGCGCCCTATAGGCAATATCAAAATGCGCAAAAATAACCTAAGAAATAGATAAATTAGCACGGATTCTCACGTGGACCATTATATTAGACTATCGGTATTACTAGGACATATCAGCCAATAGGCTAGACGTAGTTTTAAGTGAGCAGAGTTGGAGAGACTTGCATATTCTCTTGAGCTACGTTGTACAGCCTACCTTTTAAGAGTGGGACGATTTTCAGACGGAGACAATATGGGTGATCAATATTTGTCTAGGCAATGTAGTAAACTATAGCCTAATCATATGTATGAAGTACATTTCCTTGGAAAGATAACTGCCCAGTGCTTCTCCGCCCATGCATAGGCTACATAGCCTACTCTATTTAATTAATTTAATAAGAATAATATATGGCATTTAGGAGACGCTTTTATCCAAAGCGACTTAAAGGCTTTACATGGTCAATCCAACGTCTGCTGTGGCCATACAGCATTTACTGCGAGGCGGCCTCTGCAGAAGTCAGAACAAACATACTTTGTTTTCCAGTTTCTTGAAATACTTTGCAAACACAACTTATTTCTATATTATTACAGGTTTTGGTTTTTCCATTTATGTTTTGATGTTAGACTTTAGCACATATAGCTCATTAGCACGTACGGCACACCGATTGGTGTCACCTCCTTAGTCAATATGTGTTACACCTGTGCTGGTTGCCATCTCGTTAGTGGGAAGGTCTTTCACCTGTGCTTTCTTGATAGATGTAGAGCACGACTGCCCAACCCTGTTCCTGGAGAGCTACCGCCCTGTAGGTTTTTGGTCCAAGCCTAATCTAGCACACCTGATTCTAATAATTAGCAGGTTGATAAGATGAATCAGGTTAGTAATTTTTTTTTACATTTTACATTTTTAGTCATTTAGCAGACGCTCTTATCCAGAGCGACTTACAGTTAGTGAGTGCATACATTTTTCATACTGGCCCCCCGTGGGAAACAAACCCACAACCCTGGCGTTGCAAGCGCCATGCTCTACCAACTGAACAACAGGAGGCCCCATCTAGGGTTGGAGCGAAAACCTACACGAGGTTGGCGCTCCAGGAACAGGGTTGGGCAACCATGATGTAGAGCAGGGTTCTTCAATTCCGGTCCTGGAGGGCCAAAACACCTCTGTTTTTCATCCTCTCCTTCTAATCAGGGGCTAATTCAGACCTGGGACACCAGGTGAGTGCAATTAACTACCGGGTAGAAATAAAAAACAGAAGTGTTTCGGCCCTCCAGGACCGGAATTGAAGAACCCTGATGTAGAGGGTTAACACCTTTAGTTGGTGCTCCCTATTCTGATTTCTAGACAAACAATCCTTTATATGATTTCCCTGATCACCTTTTTGGGTTGCTTCCCGTCTTTAAGTTTGGTGTAGGTTTTTATTTAGTTTACCTCTTCTTCTGCAAATTTAGTGGGTGCACATGGTGGGTGTCTTTTAGGTTCCAGTTGTTGTTAGTTGACTTTCAGTGGACACCCCCATGAGTGTGTCTTTCAGAACCCCTCCTTAAATCCCATCTGTTTCGTTTTGGTTGTTGGTCAGTGACTCTTTGTTAGTTCCCCCTTCTGTTTGAGCGACATTTTTGGTTTTCTTGCTGTGGAACGTAACAATGTGAACACTGAAATGGTCTATTCATTCCTTTTCCATTTTAGGTGATGCTCTTATCCAGAGCAATTTACAGTAGTGAGTGCATACTTTTTCTTACTGGACCCCCGTGGGAATCGAACCCACAACCCTAGCATTGCAAGCGCCATGCTCTACAAACTGCGCCTCATCACCAACCTCTTGACGTCTCAATGTACTCAATTACTGTATTGTGCATTATTTTTCTTCATGGTGAAGGAAAGTCTACAGGTACAAACCTAGATAACCAGCCTATGTACAATACAGTAATGTACATTGACATTAAGTGGTTTGTAAGGATGGTAAATTAATACTGCAGAATGTGGTTGTTTTCATTTACATTTACATTTTAGTCATTTAGCAGATGCTCTTATCCAGAGCGACTTACAGTTAGTGCATAATTTTATTTATTTTTTTCATACCCCCTGTGGGAATCAAACCCACAACCCTGACGTTGCAAACGCCATGCTCTATCAACTGAGCTACATCCCTGCCGGCCATTCCCTCCCCTACCCTGGACGACGCTGGGCCAATTGCGCGCCGCCCCATGGGTCTCCCGGTCGCGGCCGGCTACGACAGAGCCTGGATTCGAACCAGGATCTCTAGTGGCACAGTTAGCACTGCGATGCGATGCAGTGCCTTAGACCACTGCGCCACTCAGGAGATGAAAATGTTTTCCATGTTATTTGATCATGAAAAATATCACATTTAATATGGATGTTTTGTCTTTGCCCATAACTTTGCACCTTTTGATGTAAATATGAGGACAGGGTTTTGTTCTTTCTGGATTCCTTTAGAATGACAATTGCAGAGAAAGGGACAGGGAAACAACTCTTACAATTCCAACTATTGAATCCTGCAAGATAATGTTCTTGATTCGACAACTACCTTTCTTGTCAAAGCGGAGATGCTGAAAAAAAGTTGAAGTCTATATCGGTCCGCTAATACAAGTAAAGGCCCAGTGCACTACTTTTCTTTCTTTTTTTTAGGGGGGAGGGGTATTTTTCAGGGGGTGCTGCAGCACCCTCAGAATCCCTACTTCCCGCGACTATCAAATCAAATTTTAATTGCCACATGCGCCGAATACAGCAGGTGTAGACATTACCGTGAAATGCTTACTTACAGCCCTTAACCAACAATGCATCTATTTCTTAATAAAAAAGTAAAATAAAACAACAAAAAAGTGTTGAGAAAAAAATAGCAGAAGTAAAATAAAATAACAGTAAGGAGGCTACATACAGGGGGGTACCGGTGCCGAGTCAATGGGCGGGGGCACCGGCTAGTTGAGGTAATATGTACATGTGGGTAGAGCTAAAGTGACTATGCATAAATAATTAACAGAGTAGCAGCAGCGTAAAAATATGGGGTGAGGGTGCAAATAGTCCGGGTAGCCATGATTAGCGGTTCAGGAGTCATATGGCTTGGGGGTAGAAGCTGTTGAGAAGCCTTTTGGACCTAGACTTGGCGCTCCGGTACCGCTTGCCGTGCGGTAGCAGAGAGAACAGTCTATGACTAGGGTGGCTGGAGTCTTTGACAATTTTGAGGGCCTTCCTCTGACACCGCCTGGTATAGAGGTCCTGGATGGCAGGAAGCTTGGCCCCAGTGATGTACTGGGCCGTACGCACTACCCTCTGTAGTGCCTTGCGGTCGGAGGCCGAGCAGTTGCCATACCAGGCGGTGATGCAACCAGTCAGGTTGCTCTCGATGGTGCAGCTGTAGAACTTTTTGAGGATCTGAGGACCCATGCCAAATCTTTTCAGTCTCCTGAGGGGGAATAGGCTTTGTTGTGCCCTCTTCACGACTGTCTTGGTGTGTTTGGACCATGATAGATTGTTGGTGATGTGGACACCAAGGAACTTGAAGCTCTCAACCTGTTCCACTACAGCCCCGACAATGAGAATGGGGGCGTGCTCAGTCCTCTTTTTTTCCCCCTATAGTCCACAATCATCTCCTTTGTCTTGGTCACGTTGAGGGAGAGGTTGTTATCCTGGCACCACATGGCCAGGTCTCTGACCTCCTCCCTATAGGCTGTCTCATCGTTGTCGGTGATCAGGCCTACCACTGTTGTGCCGTTGGCAAACTTGATGGTGTTGGAGTCGTACCTGGCCATGCAGTCATGGGTGAACAGGGAGTACAGGAGGGGACTGAGCACGCACCCGAGGGGCCCCCGTGTTGAGGATCAGCGTGGCAGATGTGTTGTTACCTACCCTTACCACCTGGGGGGCGGCCCGTCAGAAAGTCCAGGATCCAGTTGCAGAGGGAGGTGTTTAGTCCCAGGATCCTTAGCTTAGTGATGAGCTTTGAGAGCACTATGGTGTTGAACGCTGAGCTGTAGTCAATGAATAGCATTCTCACGTAGGTGTTCCTCTTGTCCAGGTGGGAAAGGGCAGTGTGGAGTGCAATAGAGATGGCATCATCTGTGGATCTGTTGGGGCGGTATGCAAATTGGAGTGGGTCTAGGGTTTCTGGGATAATGGTGTTGATATGAGCCATGACCAGCCTTTCAAAGCACTTCATGGCTACAGACGTCAGTGCTACGGGTCGGTAGTCATTTAGGTAGGTTATCTTAGTGTCCTTGGGCAAGGGGACTCTGGTGGTCTGCTTGAAACATGTTGGTATTACAGACACAGTCAGGGACATGTTGAAAATGTCAGTGAAGACACTTGCTCAGATGACATGAAAATAGAGCTCTTTGGCCCACAGGCTACTTAACTTGAAGCAGCGAATTCTGATTGTGTGAATAATGCAACAAATATGTGCTTTTATTACAATAGGTAGGCTAACGCATATGAAGCAGAAAGACAACTGTTTCCAAACAATCTGCGGGAAAACAAAAATATTTTCATCCCCAAGTTGTCTGTCTGACCGCCTGCTCCCAACTACAGCATGAAAAATGCAGATCACACCCCTCTCTCTATTGGGACCCGCAGCCCTCTATGGTGCATGATGTTAACATTTGTACAAGTGCTATGTATAGGCTAATCCTCTGTGTATGCTTCTCTGTGTGATCAGTCGTAATTGCAGGACTAAAGACAGGAGAATTGAACCCTTCAACCGAAAAATTATATACAGTCAGGTCCATAATTATTGGCATCCTTGATAAAGATGAGCAAAAAAGACTGTATAAATACAAATACTGTGCTTTATTGCATGCTCAAATTTTTTGGAAATTATATTTTACCGTAGGTATGAAGTACTTTTCTGCATATGCTTCTGTTTTTCAACACCAAACTCACCACTGGTGTGCATGGCCAAATAGCTATATTTTCATGTTATCTGACCGTAGCACTGATTCCAATCCAAGTGCCAATGGAATTTATCAAACTCCAGATGGTGCTATGGTCAGATGACATGTAAATAGAGCTCTTTGGCCCACATTTACGGTTCTTTGGTTGAAGGGTTCAATTGGACACAGCTTAGATTACATCAACCCATTTTTTTCACAGTGGTCCTATGTGGCTGAACGCCTGGTTTCTCCTTGAGCTGAGAGGAGTGTGTGTCTGCCATACCACTGGTCTGTGTGTGAGTGTGTGTGTATGTGCAGTTCTTTTCAGGGCTGTAGCCTGACTGTTAGACACTAGTCGCTGAAACAGTAAAATACTGCTTCATTCTCTTGTTTCAGACAGGAATCACTCAAGGCCATGAGACTAGGAGAGTACCTTCTATGTGTGTGTGTGTGTGTCCAGTGTGTATGTGCAGTGATTTCCCATCAATGCTGCTGTATCTTGGCCCTGAGACAGACATGTAAACACAATTACAAACAACAGACAGATTACCATAACGTGACATGGCATCTAGCAACACATTCACGTGTTGTAGTGATAATAACCATGGCAACAATGATGAAACCTGGCTGTGGTATTTCTAAAGGATATCATATTTCTAGAGAGGGAGAGAGAGGAGATATAAATATGTGTATGTGACCAATAAGATTTGATTTGACACACACTAGAGAATGATAGAGGGATAAAGAGGAATGAAGGTGGAACAGAACGGAGGGAGGAGTGACTTTTCACAGTCTCTTCAACACTGTCTATTATGCGTAAATGGTACTTAGAGAGAGAGGAGGGAGAGAGAGGACAGAGGAGAGAGTAGGGGGTGAGAGGCAGAGGGTAAAAGGAGAGAGAGAAGGAGAGGTAGAGAACACTAGAGAAAGAGAGGGATGTAAAAAAAAAAGTGTAAAGGGGAAAGTGCAGGAGAGAAAATCAATAGGATAGAGTTCTCTCATGTCACCCCACTCCTCCGCACACTCCACTGGCTTCCAGTCGAAGCTTGCATCTACTACAAAACCATGGTGCTTGCCTACGGAGCTGTGAGGGGAACGGCACCTCCTTACCTTCAGGCTCTGATCAGACCCTACACCCAAACGAGGGCACTACGTTCATCCACCTCTGGCCTGCTAGCCCCCCTACCTCTACGGAAGCACAGTTCCCACTCAGCCCAGTCAAAACTATTCGCTGCTCTGGCACCCCAATGGTGGAACAAGCTCCCCCACGACGCCAGGACAGCGGAGTCACTGACCACCTTCCGGAGACACTTGAAACCCTACCTCTTTAAGGAATACCTGGAATAGTATAAAAGTAATCCTTCTACCCCCCCCTCCCCCACCCCCCCATTAAAAAAAGAATAATAATTGGGTGGTAGTCCCACTGGCTATCATAAGTTGAATGCACCAATTTGTAAGTCGCTCTGGATAAGAGCGTCTGCTAAATGACGTAAATGTCAAATGTAAATGTACAGTAGCCTGTAGCCACAACACTGGCCTACAGTTTCCCCAGGTGTCTGCATCAGCCCTAAACCCATCACTCTGTGTGTGTGTGTGTGTGTGTGTGTGTGTGTGTGTATATGTGTGTGTGTGTGTGTGAGACCATGTGTGTACCTGCAGCCCAGTGTAGTCTGTAGCAGGGTGGTGATTCCCACGCAGAAGAAGATAGTTCCTATGAGCTGACTGGTAGCCCACTGGTCAAACCCTACACACATGGCTTCAGCTAGCAGGAACGGCACCGCAATGGTACCACTGAAACATGTCAGGTAGTGCTAGAGAGTGAGAGGAGAGAGGGTTACAATGTGAAAGTGTGTGTGCGTGCGACAGTGAAGCAGAGCATCAACTTTCATAAGAGTATGTTTAATAAGCATCAGTGTGAAGGGGAGGGGCTTAGTTACATCAGTCCCGTGTAGCTCAGTTGGTAGAGAATGGTGTAACGCCAGGGTTGTGGGTTCGTTTCCCACGGGGGACCAGTATGGGGGAAAAAATTATGCACTCACTAACTGTAAGTCGATCTCTGGATAAGAACGTCTGCTAAATGACTAAAATTTAAATTTAAAATGAGTGGGGAGACTGTTACATCATATGGGTTATAGAAGGGGAAATCGGAAGAGTCTTGAATAAGTGGTGAGATGGCATTTTCTGACCTGGGCATGGCTGCATCTGAACAGTCGGAAGTGGCTTCCACTCCTCGTCTCCTCTTGTTCATCTGCACTGATAACAAAGGACAGGTGAAAGCAATAGGGAGGAACCCTATCAGGCATTAGCCTCCACCTCTCCAAGTCTTTCACATCAGTGCAGATAAAGGAGAGGAGACAAGGAGAGGAAGCCATGTTATTCAGTTGCAGCCTACAGTGGGGAAAAAAAGTATTTAGTCAGCCACCAATTGTGCAAGTTCTCCCACTTAAAAAGATGAGAGAGGCAAATTATGGTGGAAAATAAGTATTTGGTCACCTACAAACAAGCAAGATTTCTGGCTCTCACAGACCTTAACTTCTTCTTTAAGAGGCTCCTCTGTCCTCCACTCGTTACCTGTATTAATGGCACCTGTTTGAACTTTTTATCAGTATAAAAGACACCTGTCCACAACCTCAAACAGTCACACTCCAAACTCCACTATGGCCAAGACCAAAGAGCTGTCAAAGGACACCAGAAACAAAATTGTAGACTGAATCTGCAATAGGTAAGCAGCTTGGTTTGAAGAAATCAACTGTGGGAGCAATTATTAGGAAATGGAAGACATACAAGACCACTGATAATCTCCCTCGATCTGGGGCTCCATGCAAGATCTCACCCCGTGGGGTCAAAATGATCACAAGAACGGTGAGCAAAAATCCCAGAACCACACGGGGGACCTAGTGAATGACCTGCAGAGAGCTGGGACCAAAGTAACAAAGCATACCATCAGTAACACACTACGCCGCCAGGGACTCAAATCCTGCAGAGCCAGACGTGTCCCCCTGCTTAAGCCAGTACATGTCCAGGCCCGTCTGAAGTTTGCTAGAGTGCATTTGGATGATCCAGAAGAGGATTGGGAGAATATCATATGGTCAGATGAAACCAAAATATAACTTTTTGGTAAAAACTCAACTCGTCGTGTTTGGAGGACAAAGAATGCTGAGTTGCATCCAAAGAACACCATACCTACTGTGAAGCATGGGGGTGGAAACATCATGCTTTGGGGCTGTTTTTCTGCAAAGGGACCAGGACGACTGATCCGTGTAAAGCAAAGAATGAATGGGGCCATGTATCGTGAGATTTTGAGTGAAAACCTCCTTACATCAGCAAGGGCATTGAAGATGAAACGTGGCTGGGTCTTTCAGCATGACAATGATCCCAAACACACCGCCCGGGCAACGAAGGAGTGGCTTCGTAAGAAGCATTTCAAGGTCCTGGAGTGGCCTAGCCAGTCTCCAGATCTCAACCCCATAGAAAATCTTTGGAGGGAGTTGAAAGTCTGTGTTGCCCAGCGACAGCCCCAAAACATCACTGCTCTAGAGGAGATCTGCATGGAGGAATGGGCCAAAATACCAGCAACAGTGTGTGAAAACCTTGTGAAGACTTACAGAAAATGTTTGACCTGTGTCATTGCCAACAAAGGGTATATAACAAAGTATTGAGAAACTTTTGTTATTGACCAAATACTTATTTTCCACCATAATTTGCAAATAAATTCATAAAAAATCCTACAATGTGATTTTCTGGAATTTTTTTCTCATTTTGTCTGTCATAGTTGACGTGTACCTATGATGAAAATTACAGGCCTCTCTCATCTTTTTAAGTGGGAGAACTTGCACAATTGGTGGCTGACTAAATACTTTTTTCCCCACTGTATGCAATAGAAAATCTCTGGAGGACACAAGTCAGTTTTGTCATTATTTGCATATTAGATAGAGTCAACATGGCATTATTTGCATATTACACATATATCAGACAATCAACCACATAATAACACAGGTGTATCTGGTAATTAAAGGGATACTGCAAGACTCTGGCAATTACAGATGTCGGATCTTAATATGACCCATTTCGTCACAGGAGGAAAATAATCCTGCAGCAGGAGGATTTAAATGTCTATTTAATATTTAGAATTGCTGCCAGGGGGACTGTCTGATACAATATGATACAATAACTTAGACTACAGGTTCACTGGGTGTCAGTTCAAGTAGCCTATGTAGGCTACAGCGCATCACATGTGAATTATTATGAGGATTATAATAAACAGACAATATTTTTAGGGGGTAGATGTATTTTTTGACCAAGGACATGTATTCAAAATAGCTTGTCATCAAAACTCTTAAGTCCATTGACTCAAACCCAGTTTTATCTCTACCACAGCTTTTAAAGTGAAGCCCACATCTTCATATTTCTGTTCTTGGGATCTTATCCAGATGCGATCAGATGTCAATTGCACTTTAATTACATTCTGCCTTTGTAATATTATATATTTCTGGAGTAAGATAAGTATTTCTAAGATATAATTCTGCTGTTGAAATTGAGTTGACGACTAGTGCAAATCAAATGGCTAGCTAACAGTTTTATCTCCTGTTTTTATCTCCTCATATGATCTCTGTTTGTTGCCCAACTAGCCACCTTGTCATTGGCATAAAGAGTGAATAGAGTAATCAGATGTGTGTGGTAATAGCTAACTAGCTATCACATTAGGTTGCCACTAGATAAGCTGTCTAAGCTAGCTAGCTAGCTGTAGTGTCAACCATGTAACTAGCTAACGTTAGCTAGATCAACGGGTCCGTCCACTGCAGCATCCTCCCACGCATTGATCTCTCCCTCTCTCTCTCTGTATGTGTGTGTGTGTTTCTAAATGTAATTCTGTTTTTATGACATGCCCTATAAGCACCTCTGTCATACAGTCAGTGTATCATCTCAGTAAGCTTTTTGTGCCATTTACTAGAAATCAAGTTTTTTTTGTGTGTGTGTCTTTTTATTTACAGCTTGTAGTGGCACAACCGAGGGGAGAGGAGAATGGAAAGTGGAAAGAAGAGGTTCGGAAGAGAAGGAGGATGGAGTGTAAATCCGGTTTTGTCTAGAAGGGATACAGCTTGTCAAAAATGGACTTTCGTAGCAGGTTAGGAGAATTAACGTAGCAGGTTAGGAGGAGTAAGTTAAGGTTAGGAAAATAATTAGGGTTAGCTAAAATGCAAAACAAATTCTACTTTTGACGTCAATTTAATTCCATGGTGAAATGTGTCTGATTTGCATACTAGTAACATGATTGATAGTGAAATTTCAGTATTTATTGTTTGACTGTTGTAACACTTACCTGTTCATTCTGAGTGAAAAATTAAACATCACACTTGGTGTAAATATTTTTAGTATGCATTCACCATCACGTACTTGAAATGATATTGTGAAATAAGTGTTCATTAATGCTATTGAAATTGTACAATTATTCCAATGTCTCAAGTACCATCTACCTTTTTATGAAATTGTGCACATTGTGTCACGCCCTGGCCTTGAGAGCCCGGTTTTCTTTAGTTGGTTTGGTCAGGGTGTGAATTTCTATGTGTATGATCTAGATATTCTAGTTCTGTTGGCCGGGTGTGGTTCCCAATCAGAGGCAGCTGTCGATCGTTGTCTCTGATTGGGGA
This sequence comes from Coregonus clupeaformis, assembly GCF_020615455.1. NCBI lineage: Eukaryota > Metazoa > Chordata > Actinopteri > Salmoniformes > Salmonidae > Coregonus > Coregonus clupeaformis. The sequence goes on from NC_059207.1 coordinate 44,695,482, forward strand.
TCATACTTAGGCAGCCATGTTGCCTACCTATGTTGTGGGATCTTGTTTCTGTGTGTTTGGCTTGTTTGATGTTAGCCTTTAGAATTTCACGTTACGTTGCTTTTGTTGTTTTGTTTGGTGTTTATTCAATAAACGAACATGTACGCATACCACGCTGCACTTTGGTCCAATCCTGTACTCAACGTACGTGACACATTGACAGATATTAAGTCAACATTGAATAACCGTAATTGAAACTGTACAGCCTACCGACTTTGTTTTATGTCTATCTTCATTGGAGAGTATCTGTGCTGGGGGACATCTGCAAGATGGTGCTGGTAGGCTTTAATAATAAAGGAATGTTAAATCAATTGTTCAGTTGTTGTCATTTTGTTTTGCAGTCACAGTTTACCAACAGGTGTAAAAAATGACCAAACTAAATTTGTAACTAATACTTACAGTGAGGGAAAAAAGTATTTGATCACATGCTGATTTTGTACGTTTGCCCACTGACAAAGAAATGATCAGTCTATAATTTTAATGGTAGGTTTATTTGAACAGTGAGAGATAGAATAACAACAAAAAAATCCAGAAAAACGCATGTCAAAAATGTTATAAATTGATTTGCATTTTAATGAGGGAAATAAGTATTTGACCCCTCTGCAAAACTTGACTTAGTACTTGGTGGCAAAACCCTTGTTGGCAATCACAGAGGTCAGACGTTTCTTGTAGTTGGCCACCAGGTTTGCACACATCTCAGGAGGGATTTTGTTCCACTCCTCTTTGCAGATCTTCTCCAAGTCATTAAAGTTTTGAGGCTGACGTTTGGCAACTCAAACCTTCAGCTCCCTCCACAGATTTTCTATGGGATTAAGGTCTGGAGACTGGCTAGGCCACTCCAGGACCTTAATGTGCTTCTTCTTGAGCCACTCCTTTGTTGCCTTGGCCGTGTGTTTTGGGTCATTGTCATGCTGGAATACCCATCCACGACCAATTTTCAATGCCTTGGCTGAGGGAAGGAGGTTCTCACCCAAGATTTGACGGTACATGGCCCCGTCCATCGTCCCTTTGATGCGGTGAAGTTGTCCTGTCCCCTTAGCAGAAAAACACCCCGAAAGCATAATGTTTCCACCTCCATGTTTGACGGTGGGGATGGTGTTCCTGGGGTCATAGGCAGCATTCCTCCTCCTCCAAACACGGCGAGTTGAGTTGATGCCAAAGAGCTCGATTTTGGTCTCATCTGACCACAACACTTTCACCCAGCTCTCCTCTGAATCATTCAGATGTTCATTGAAAAACTTCAGACGGCCCTGTATATGTGCTTTCTTGAGCAGGGGGACCTTGTGTGCGCAGCAGGATTTCAGTCTTTCACGGCGTATTGTGTTACCAGTTGTTTTCTTGGTGACTATGGTCCCAGCTGCCTTGAGATCATTGACAAGATCCTCCCGTGTAGTTCTGGGCTGATTCCTCACTGTTCTCATGATCATTGCAACTCCACGAGGTGAGATCTTGCATGGAGCCCCAGGCCGAGGGAGATTGATAGTTATTTTGTGTTTCTTCCATTTGCGAATAATCGCACCAACTGTTGTCACCTTCTCACCAAGCTGCTTGGCGATGGTCTTGTAGCCCATTCCAGCCTTGTGTAGGTCTACAATCTTGTCCCTGACATCCTTGGAGAGCTCTTTGGTCTTGGCCATGGTGGAGAGTTTGGAATCTGATTGATTGATTGATTGCTTCTGTGGACAGGTGTCTTTTATACAGGTAACAAACTGAGATTAGGAGCACTCCCTTTAAGAGTGTGCTCCTAATCTCAGCTCGTTACCTGTATAAAAGACACCTGGGAGCCAGAAATCTTTCTGATTGAGAGGGGGTCAAATACTTATTTCCCTCATTAAAATGCAAATCACTTTATACCATTTTTGACATGCGTTTTTCTGGATTTTTATGTTGTTATTCTGTCTCTCACTGTTCAAATAAACCTACCATTAAAATTATAGACTGATCATGTCTTTGTCAGTGGGCAAACGTACAAAATCAGCAGGGGATCAAATACTTTTTCCCCCTCACTGTAGGTAGTTTTCTGACCGGATACTTTTTTTACTCTTACTTGAGTAGTTTCTTAAGGCAAATTATACTTCAGTAAATTACAATCTACTGTAAGTAACAGTACTTTTACTTAAGTACAGATTTTCAGTACTCTACCCACCTCTGCAAATTATACATAGCCCAACTATAAAATGTGGGCGAGCATCCACACTGGAGGAAAGTTTATCGTTCTACAGTAGGCCTACATCTGTCAATCAACTGATGGCCCAAATCAGCTCATCAATTTAGCCAGGGAAACACAAACAGTAGATTATCGTTTTTCACACCTTTCATTATGTGACTATCGATAGGCTAACGGGTAGCCAATAGGAATATAATAAAATAACAAGGGGCCTATTGCAACCATCGATGGCACAAGATTATCGCCAACTGAGGTCTCGTTAAACCATCAATATGCGCCAAATTCACCCGCACAGCTGATCTCAATTGCAAGCATTATTGGTCACCTCTACCGCTCCCTAATAGATGACATCTGTGTTACCTTAGTCAGAGATCTGTATATAATGACAAGATGCTCATGTCTTCGCCCAATGGGAGTCGTCCCAAAGGCGGTAAGGCAGGTGACAAGCTTAGGTCTGCATATTAAGCCAATTGAAACGCATTGGGCTTATTTTGGCGAGAGTGAGCCTTCTCGCTTTGCCTCTTCCTCTCTGCCTTAGTCCTGCTTGTCTTTCAAGATATGTTCGCCTTCAGGTTGGTTTTGTCATCGAAACAATTTGGTCCTTTTTGAACAGACTAAGGGCGATTTATCTATTTTACAAGCATTCTGTACAATAGAAATAAAGTATTTCCTCATTTAGACACTTGTATGTCGTAGCCTAGTGGAGACCAATAACCATATTGTGTTATTCATCTATATAAAATGACGGTAGTTGATGTGTATGGCTGCTTCTCAGATACATTTTTGTACATTTAAGTGTTGCAGTAATACAACCTAGGCCTATAGCATGCGCGAGCGAGAACATTATTTTAAGATAGCGAGCCCTGATCCCAATGACTCGACTGCCCCCGAATGGAGAGAAAGAGAACTGCTCATGTTTTGCCAATCACAAGACTAATTTGAATTTCCTGATGCCTCTGAAAAATTATACGCAACGAAAGACCGATCAAGTTAAAGAGCAGACATCTGTAAGACGCTTTTCTACTTACCCAGAGTCAAATGAACTTGTGGATACCATGTTTATGTCTCTGCATGCAGTAGTTAGAGATACTTTCGAGAGCCAATGCTAATTAGCATTAGCACAATGACTGGAAGTATACAGGTACGCTATGTAGACTTCCAGTCATTGCGCTAATACTAGTTAGCATTGGCTCGCAAAACTACTTCTAACTTCCTTCATACTGCACACAGAGACATACAAATGGTATCCACGAGTTCATCTGCCTTTCAAAAATGGCTTGTTTGCCAGAATCTCACAATATCCTTTTAAAGGTAACCCAGAGGTACCAAGGGGGGGGGTGTTTGTGTGTATGTTATGTGTGTGCTTGCATGCGTCTCACCTGTAAGCCCAGGAATATACACAGGTACCAGGGAGGAGTGTCTTCAATGGTGTAGATCATGTCCATTCGCCTGGCATTCATGTCTGCACTGTCCAACGTCTCCGACATGGAACTCTACACACACGCACACACAAAAGTTGAGAACTATAGATGTACACCCTTAAACACCACAGGGTATATGGTCTCTGGAGTAAAGGGTTAAGACTAAGTGTTAGTCTAAGTGTAGTTTAGTGTTACAGGTAGTAATCTCTATGTGAGTGTGTGTGCCTGAGGGAGGTAAAACCTGAATCCAACCACTCTTGGGGCTGTCATTAAAGCATTAGTTACTGACATGAGTCACAGGTAGTAGGATGAATTATAGGCTGTGTCCCAAATGGCACCCTATTCCCAATTTAGTGCACTACTTTTGACCAGAGCCCATAGTCACAGGCTGATGATGTCACAGCCACATGTCCAGACAGAGGGGGAGGAGTGGGGAGCGGAGGATTCAGAATGAAAGAGAGAAAGACAAAGATTCAGCAAGAGAGTTTAGTAATGAAGAAAGACTAGGGAGGTAGGGATTTAGAAAGGTAGAGTACCTTTTCTCCTCCCTGGTTCTCTTTAGTGTAGACGGCCATCAGCTCAGTATCTTCAGTGTCCTGCTCTCCAGCGGCCTGTCCCACTCCATTCACCACCACCTACCGTACAGACAGATACATGTCAATACTTTATCCATCTACAAGACAGTACATACACAGACATTGTAATTACCAAGAACTGACAATGTCATTATTACGGTCTTACTCACAACAACATGTATTTCAGACCCTTTAACTGTAGGTCTACAACACGGCAATGAAGGAGGAGTGGTACAGAACATATAATGCAGAACGTATAATGCATGTTTACAATTCATATAATAGAAAGTGCTATGGTGGGTTTGTTGCATTCTAAACTTTTGAATGAAGTGTTACGCTCATACACTGTGCATTTGCAGTGATAGTCTGTTTTGGCAGGGCAAAAACGTTCCCTTAAGTATTTTGCAAACAGTTCACACACACTATCTAAAGTAACACAACTAACACACTCGTGTACGCACAAGTGTGTGTATCTGCAAGAGAGAGTACATTTCTAGGAAAGCAAAGCAAGGACATTGATAATGCTTGGGTAAGGTTAACTAAACTACCAGACCGAACACAGAAGGACAGCCTGGGTGTTGCTTTGGGGGCCTTTGCACCTCAGCTTTATAAAAAGGATCCAGGGGAATACAGGGCCATAAGTAAATTAGTTCCTTCATTAGTCCATGCATTGGTCTATTTATCACGCTGACGGACACACATACGCTCTAGGGATCCAGGGTGTATGTGTGTGTGTCGTATCCTGTTTGATGTTGTGTTCTCTGTCTGTGACTCGGTTAGCAAATTATAGATAAAGGTCACGAACACACACACACATTCATTTGATTTGAGGATGCGTCTTTGCATTCTTTCATCCGTCTTTGCATCTCGCCTGTCAGGCATGGAAAATAACAAAATACTTTTGTTCAGACTCAAATGTCATCGGCATTAAACTGTGTGTGTTGATGTGTGTTTGTGTGTGTGTGTGTGAGAGAGAGAGGGAGAGGGAGAGAACCTTTCCTGGGGACACATCACATTTTATCCTACTGCCCATTTTTCACTAGCTTGTAAAGATCATTTCTGACAGAGCAGACATCAGATGAGAGACCTTAGAATGAACTGAATATTAGGTTCTAGACAATGGATTCTAAATGAAAGATGATACATTATAGTCTGTTCTTGATATGTTTTTCGGTTGGTCTGTCTGTCTGTCTCTCTGTCTGTCATTTGTATTAATGGACATTAGTTAATGTCCCAGGACATCACAAAACTAGTTACCTTGGGGAAGACATGCAGGGAGAGCGCTTTGGTGGGGAGAGCGAGGTGGGGATTAAGAAAGAAAGAAAGAAAGAAAGAAAGAAAGAAAGAAGGGAGGGAGGGATGTGGGACTTTTGCTGTACAGATCATTGAGAATAGCCATTGTGTCCCTTTATCCACCTCTGTCCCATTCAGCCATTCAGTAACAGCAGACAGGAGCATGTGAATTTGATACTTATAATAAACAGGATATACAGTGCCTTCAGACAGTGTTTACGTCCTTTGACTTTTCCCACATTTTGTTGTGTTACAGCCTGAATTTACAATGGATTAAATTGAGATTTTGTTTCACTGACCTACACACAATACCCCATAACGTCAAAGTGGAATTATGTTTTTAGACATTTGAACAAATTAATTACAAATGAAAAGCTGAAATGTCTTGAGTCAATAAGTATTCAACCCCTTTGTTATGGCAAGCCACAATAAGTTCAGGAGTAAAAATGTGCTTAACAAGTCACATAATAAGTTGGATGGACTCAATAGCAATAATAGCGTTTAACATGATTTTTGAATGACTACCTCATCTCTGTACCCCACACATACAATTATCTGTAAGGTCCCTCAGTCGAGCAGTGAATTTCAAACACAGATTCAACCACAAAGACCAATGCCTCGCAAAGAAGAGCACCTATTGATAGATGGGTAAAAAAAAAAGCTGACTTTGAATATCCCTTTGAGGATGGTGAAGTTATTAGTTACACTTTGGCTGATGTATCAATACACCCAGTCATTATAAAGATACTGGAGTCCTTCCTAAGTCAGTTGCCGGAGAGGAAGGAAACCGCTCAGGGATTTCACCATGAGGCCAATGGTGACTTTAAAACAGTTACAGAATTTAACGGCTGTGATAGGAGAAAACTGAGGATGGATCAACAACATTATAGTTACTCCACAATACTAACCTAAATGACAAGAGTTAAAAGAAGGAAGCCTGTACAGAATAAAACATATTCCAAAACATGCATCCTGTTTGCAATAAGGCACTAAAGTGAAACTGCAAAAAAATGTGCTAAGATATAAACTTCATGTGTTGAATATGAAGCGTTATGTTTGGGGCAAATCCAACACATCATCACTGAGTACCACTCTTCATATTTTCAAGCATGGTGGTGGCTGCATCATGTTATGGGTATGCTTGTCATTGGCAAGGACTAGGGAGTTTTCTTAGGATCAAAATAAACAGAACAGAGCAAAGCACAGGCAAAATCCTAGAGGAAAACCTGGTTCAGTCTGCTTTCCAACAGACACTGGGAGACAAATTCACCTTTCAGCAGGACAATAACCTAAAACACAAGGCCAAATATAGTTGCTTCCCAAGTTGCTTCCCAAGAAGACATTGAATGTTCCTAAGTGGCCTAGTAACAGTTTTGACTTAAATCTATGGCAAGCCTTGAAAATGGCAGTCTAGCAATGATCAACAACCAACTTGACAGAGATTGAAGAATTTTAAAAAGAATAATGTGCAAATATTGTACAATCCAGGTGTGCAAAGCTCTTAGAGACTTACCAAGAAATACTCACAGCTGTAATTGCTGCCAAAGGTGATTCTAACATGTATTGACTCAGGGGTGTGAATACTTATGTAAATGAGATATTTCAGTATTTCATTTTCAATAAATTAGCAAACATTTCTAAAAACATGTTTTCACTTAGTAATTATGGGGTAGATGGGTGAGGTAAAAAAATATATTTAATCCATTTTGAATTCAGGCTGTAACAAAACAAAATGTGAATAAGTGAATACTTTAAAGCACTACAGTTGTAAATCTCTGATGGAATCAAAAACAGGACAGGCTTTGTGTTGGAGCTTCTCAGCACAGTATCACATGCATCTGTCCATTACATTTACATTTAAGTGTGTGGCTAGGGAAAACCCTTGTTATTGTTGATTTGTGGTGTGACGTACATGAGGGGACTGTGCTGCAGCCAAGAGGGAATGGCCAGAACAAAACTGTCATGACGTGTGTGTGTGTGTGTGCATTTGTGTGTGACCCTGAAGAGTGTTAAGTGATCCTAATGACAGGTCTGTGTGTATGGTGGCCTAACCCTGTCATTACAATCAATCCTCTGTTAGTATGTCAGCTTGATGACCCTTAACTGCCTAAATCCCCCTGTGCAAGCAGACACACACACAGATGCATGCAGACCGATCACATACATACACAAGTACACAGCGTACCGGAATGGGGTAGAAGTCTGCGCTGTGTTTGTTCTCCTCCTCATACTTCGCTCCTTCTCCCTCCATCGACTTAGAGGTGATATTCTTCCCCACGCCCATTCCTCTCTCCTCCCCTTCCTCCTCTTCCCTCACTCTCTCTGGTAGAAACACTGCAGATTGCGCCTTCAGCTCCCTTACATGGTCCAGGTATGTGTCATCTACAGAGAGAGAGAGAGAGAGAGAGAGAGAGAGAGAGAGAGAGAGAGAGAGAGAGAGAGAGAGAGAGAGAGAGAGAGAGAGAGAGAGAGAGAGAGAGAGAGAGAGAGAGAGAGAGAGAGAGAGAGAGAGAGAGAGAGAGAGAGTGTGGTTATTTACTATGACTTTCCTGAGTGTGCCCATGAGGCCTTCTAGACTAGAGTATTACAGTAGGTACTGTACTATGTAGAGTATTTTTGGAACTGGGCCCTTTGCTCACTGGGTCAAAAGCTCCACAGGGGTCACTGAAGCTGTGGCTGGGGCTGAAGCTGTGGCTGGCTGGGGAGCAGGGTTGGGCCTAAAACTGAGTTTACAGATAGACAGCGGTCTGGTCCTGGTTCCAGAGCCCCAGACCTGACATGAGGCACCAGTATCTGCACAGTCACCTTCTCTTCACCCCAGACTGGATCATGAGCATCAAAGGTCAGAGGTGATCCAGGACTGTGGAGAGACCTGATACTGGGATGGGCTTGGAAGACCCAGAATGAGTCCAAAATGGCACCCTATTCCCTCTATAGTGCACTACTTTTGACCAGAGCTCTATAGGCCCTGGTCAAAAGTAGTGCACTAAAAAGAGAATAGGGTGCAATTTGGGATGCAGCCCCAGATGTATGCACTCATACAGTACATTCTGTCAGGGATCGACTACAAACAGAGAAGGGGGTAGGGGACAAGGAAGGAGAGAGCGTGAGAGGGATAAAGACAGGGCATTGGGGAGGGGTAGATAGGGTCGAAAGGAGAGCAGAGTAGACAGGGAAAATGAGGAGGAGAGCGAGGGATAGACAAAGGAGGAGAGAAAGAAGGAAGAGGGAGAGAAAGGGATAAAAGGCGGAGATGGGAAGGAGGAGGAGGAGGTGTGAGGGGGAGGAGGGGGAGAGAAAAGGAGAGAGGGATAGAGGGAGGGAGGGAGGGAGGGAGGGAAGTTTGTTGGTCAGGGGGTGTTGTGTTATTTCTGGAGTCATGTCAACTCCACTTTACGTAAAACAAAATGTTTGGGCTGAGTCTAGCCCTGTGACTATCTGTGTCCTGGTCTCACCCTGCATGTCTATCTGTAAGTTATCTTTCACTGTCTCACCCTCACCCACTGTCTCACCCCCATGAGGCACAAGGCATTCTGTCAGACTAATACCTTTTCCTCAACACCTTCACCCCATCCCCCTGCTTTAAAAATGACAGACTAAGCCTACTCTCCAGAGAAAGCTTTTTAGTCCAGGAGTAGGCTTAATCTAGTGCCGGGAAACCAGCCCTGAGCTTCCTTCTGTCCTTACCCTTTCCTCACCCTTATTCTACCCCACCTGCACAAACCCTCTTCTCCCATCCTTCATTCTTCTACCTCCCCCCTTCTCTCTTGTGTCTGCCAGCAGTGTTGACTGCTCCCCTCTTCTTCCTCCCCCCTCCTCGCCTTCTTCAGGTTTTGGGTTGGTTAATGTGTGAAGTACCCCCCCCACCCGTCTCCCTCCACCCCTGACCCCCCTTCCCTTTTCTAAGCCCCTCACCCCTTCCTTCCCCCGGTTAGTGTTTAATGTTGGTAAGTTTAGTACCTAGTTGACACATCCCATCGCTCCTGTCGAGCTGGGCAGCGGGGTGCATCTGTGTGGGAGGGGTGAAAGAGGGGGGGAAAGCGATAGAGAGGGGGAGGGGGAGAAAGAGGCGGAGAGAGACAGAGAGGAGAGAGGTGGGGGGTGGACAGGTGAGGGGTAAGGGGAGGGGGTGAGATAGTAGTTAATATGACAGCCAACATTCATTAACCGTTCATCAGTCAGGTAATTAATGAGATTGATTAATTGATTGGTTGATCTCGCTCTCTCTCTACACACACACACAAGAGCTTGTTACAAAGCCATAGGCCTATCACACACACCTTTTCGTGACATGTAAATAATAATAAAACACATGAGTTGGTGCCCTAACAGGCTGTCCTACAGTGGCAGTCTGTCCCATAGGCTACAGTGTTGTGTGACAGGGACTACCACAGCTCTGTTTCTCCCGGCTCAATTCATTCTGATGAGCCCCGTTTTAACACGAGGAGACACTAAAATGTGAGCCGAGCGGAGAGAGAAAGAGAGAGAGAGTCAGAGAGCGCTTGTGTGGCTGACTGACTTGCACACCATTACTACCCCCAGGGCATGGAAACCACGGAAACAACATCAAGGGCTCTTCACATGGGCCAGAGAGAGCGTCCACCATGAGAAAGAGAGATACAGAGAGAGACATGGAGCTGATGTCTTCGTGTTGACAACAATTAATCTCCCCTCTCTTCAAACCCTGGATTCTGAAGGGTACACATTTCAGTGTGTGTGTGTGTGTGTGTGTGTGAGTTATATGACTCCTCAGCCATTGCAGTTCCAGAAAAAAAAAAGTGAAATTTACAAGAGTAGGAAATCAGAACTTTACAGAAGCACCTAGAATAACCTCATGTTCAATCTATTTATTGTCCTATGAACACAGTCCTATAACAACAAAAATACAACTTCTTTATCAGAAGCACATACCCTGTGGACTAGAATGTGTGGAGAGACGGAGTGGGTAAAAGAGAAACAGAGAGCGTGAGAGGTACACAGAAATAGAAAAAGACAGAGACAGAAAGAGAGGGGAACAGAGAGAGAGGAGAAAGACACGTGCAACGCTAACTTTAACCCTACCCAGTATACCCTTGATTGGCAGTGCTGGCTACATCACCATGGTAACCTGAGCTGTGTTCCACTGTGATGTAAGATTCCACTTGAGGAGGAACACAATCCCTGCCCACCAGATGTGTGTGTGTATGTGTGTGTGTGTGTGTGTGTGTGTGTGTGTGTATCCCAGTCCACCAGATGTTTGTCCACAGCTAAGCATGGCCAGGTCTTCGCAAGAACGATAAATTGTTATGCTTAGACTAGCCAACAATCTACAACAAATGTCAGAGAGCTAAGCAACCTAAGCCTAGGGGCCTATTCATCAGAGGCTTCTGCTGGTACTTTTCTATTCAGAAACCAAATAGTTAACCTATGATCTTACCGGTCTTTGATCTGCCCTTATACAATCTCTTACTAGGGATGTGAGAGGGACATAACAGTCAAACTAAGTGCATTTTCACACAGTTCTGAGCCAGGGGTTTCCAGCCTTTTCTAGCACGAGAGCTACTTTTAAGAAATTAAACGTCACGAGCTACTCATTTTTTAAAACGTTCAAATAGGCACATTCTTCTCTTCTGTCAATATACCTGGTAAAATAATGGTTAACAACCATTTATTTTTCCTGGTTTGGGATTATTTTCTCTCTGTTTTTTACTCTCAATATTACAATTATTCATAGAGAAACAACAAAAATGTATGTTCTTAGTCCATGTCAATGCTTAAATCACACCAGAAGACAATTTTTTAGGTCTGGGGAAAAAAACGAACACTTTTGATTTTTTTTGTGTAGTTCCCCTTTAATTGTCAGATATTGTGTTACGTTCGGCTTTTTAAGCCAATAGTGGCTAACCACGGTTGGGATAATGTCAAATGTGGCTTTGATTGGATAGTAGCCAGGAGCTTTATATTTAGGACAGTTTGCGATGGAACAAATACAAAAATGCATGTACATTCAGAATTACTTGAATCAGAGTTCGATTATTTGTTACATTGTATTTTTTTTCATTTGGTCCGGTTGGTTTCACATTGCCAAATGTCAAACAAACTAAAATGCCTACACAAAACTGTGTTCATGGAAGTCATTTGTTTATTGGAGAAAAATGCTCACATTAAAATCCATCTATCTTGTGTGTCACAAACTTCATATTACTTTCGCTTTGGTCTTCCAACAACATGCGGGAGGAACTGCGCTCTAACTGCGACATGACTACGCTATATCGCCGGTATAGCCCCGGTCCAGTCTCCCCTAATCTGCATCGGATGTGATCATAGATGCGCTGCTTGCTCCTCACTGAATGCTTCGTAGATATGAAATGATGGTACTGTGTGCATTTCATCAATTACTCTCAGTCAAACAACCAATAATAATGCCCGCTTCTGGTTATTTTCCCGTGTTTGGTCCGGACTGCGTTCTCGCCTGCAGCGAACCGCACCATGGTACAAATGGAATCCGACCGAGGCCAGTCTTTTTGAGTGAGCCACGGTGCGTTGTTTAGTGCGCTCCCGAGTGCAGATAGTCTTCACACCGGGGGACGCCCCAGATTTCGGAAAAAACGCTCCAAACCAATTTGGTATGAGAGCCTAACTCTACACAATAGTATTGATTTGTAACTATGCAGCTTTGCTGCTTCTCCGTTTCCTCGCCATCGCTCTTCCATCACTCCTGCATCTCTATCTCCTCTCACTCTGACAATTTTCTATTAGCCTCAAACTTCAACCCCCGCCAAAGCGTGGGCACTCTTCTCGTCAATAATAATCTGTAACACTCACTAGCAACAGAAACAGACCGTTTGAATTGAACAAGAGTCAAGACTACAGCATTTATTTTATGTACTGTTGCTGGAGACCGATCTATTAAAACACTAAATACTCTTAACCTTTGAGATACAGAACAGAGGCAACACGGCCAACTCTACTTTGTTGAAAATTCTAACAAAAGTAGTAGAAGAGAAGAGTGACAGAGTGGAATCGCGACGCCTCCCTCCTTAGAGGGGATAAGAGCTATTGGCTGTAAATCTCTCTGGTCCTTTTCATTACAGCAGCTGTGGCTGGTGTTGCTGTTGCAATTCATTAGTTGACTCTGTGGGGACCCCGCCTGTCACTCTGAGTCTGGGGATTAAAGAATGCCGACACCCCAGGAAGGCCTATTAAACCATGTTAATGCTCCACCGCTATACAGCCCATCACAAAGAGCTTAAATACTAATAAAACATGGTTATGTTTAAACCTTCTATACAGTACACCTACAACACAAGAGGGCTTAAATACTAAAGAAAGACAGCAGGCAGAAAGGATGTGTGTGTGTAGTGTATTGTAACAGAGCATCTATCCATGAAATCCAAGTCCATATTTTACAGTACACACAGACTAAGCACCGCTCACTCCAAACACTAACACAGTGGAGTTGACTAAACACTATATTCACATGGTAACCATGGTTCTATCAATGTAAAGAATCCAAACATGTATTCTTGTTGCACAACACGGGATAGAATGGTTTTGAGTTCATATGAATCCCCCCTGGGTAAATTGGTGTAATTGTAGTTAAATGTATTATATTATACTGTAGGGCCCTGGGTATTACAGCGCAAGGTTATTATAGTAAATGAAAACAATTTAGTAAATGAAAATACAATAATTAACAAACCCGTTTGAAAAACTCCAACTATACTGAAACTATCATCTTTGACTCCAAAACGAACTAAAATAAAATAAAAACCATTATGAATGATGTTAAATTATGTTCAGCTTTTTTCTCTGATGGGATTTTCAAGCTTCTGAATCTGGCGGGTCACATTGAGATTAGGCACTTTATAATTTTAAGGTAGACTCAGCGTGATGGCGCTGCCATGAGCAGCACTGCAGATATTGGGCGCGATTGAGTGGTAAGGCTAAAGCAACCGACTGTAGAAGCAAGTTGAGGCAGCTGAAAGTCAAACAGCAAGGCTCAGATGAACATGGCAGTGTTTGCATTGTTAATAAAACATATTTTTTTTATAATGTCGAAATAAACATGTATCTAACCCTCAAATCACACAATCACAAACTGAAATCATAATATAATACAATATGTTTACACATTGTACAATCAATTAGTGAGAGAAAGCCTCAAATATCACATTTATTTGTATATATCCTCTGTACACATAAATCACAGCAAATTGGTTCCTGTATCAGTCATGTCTTTTGTCACATTTGCATGGGACAAACAAAAACGAATGGTTGACACTAAAGCCTGTCACAATGCAGGCGATTGCTGCAGGATTAAGTTGGTGAAGAGCAACTGCAGAAACTTGCAGACGACTGCAGTCAAAACTTCCTGACATTTGATCACATTTTTGTTAAATTCATGAAGTTGACATGTAGGCGCCAGTCTGGCAATTTTTATCCCCAGAATTCAACACACTTTGAAAGATTGTGACCAACGATGGTCACGGACTTGACAAAAGTGATCAGTTCGAACGCGCCCATTGGTTGTTTGCGGAAATTGACCCACTACTACTGTTTACTTCGTGCATCTATGTAATCTCATTTAGTCTACCTTTAAACCTAACCTGACCTATGACCTGACCCATCACCTTATGCATTACTGCCCCTATACAACACATAAATGACTCCTAGCCTCCCACACATAGGTTACTAACACAAACTAAATAATATAAAAACGAAATAGAAATGTTTTGATAAAACTTCAACTAATTAAAAGTGTAAAGTAGATCTGAAAACTAACTGAAAAACAGAATTTCAAAAAACATCTTTAAAACTAATAAAAAACACAAAACTATAATAACCTTGTTACTGAGGGGTACATCAAACACCAGGAGAAACAAACAAACAGTCTCATCACTGAGACAGAGTTGACTTACTGTAATTCATAAGAACCATTACAGCAAGTTACTACAAGCCTAACTGGTGAGTAAGGAAAGGTTAGGTTTGTTTGTTCTCTTAATTATGCAGTAACACAGTGGTGTTCAGGCATATTGCCAGGTAACTAGGTTAAAAACACTTAAGACATATTAAGACACCTAAAGCCCTGTGGATCCATTGTTCTGTTAGTCCGAAGTAAATCTTCAAAGCCAGACCCACGCCTCTGCTCTCCGTGTGGGCTCCAATTACCACAGTCAGGATATACAGTGGGGAGAACAAGTATTTGATAACCTGCAAAATCAGCAGTGTTTCCTACTTACAAAGCATGTAGAGGTCTGTAATTTTTATCATAGGTACACTTCAACTGTGAGAGACAGAATCTAAAACAAAAATGCAGAAAATCACATTGTATGATTTTTAAGTAATTAATTTGCATTTTATTGCATGACATAAGTATTTGATCACCTACCAACCAGTAAGAATTCCGGCTCTCACAGACCTGTTAGTTTTTCTTTAAGAAGCCCTCCTGTTCTCCACTCATTACCTGTATTAACTGCACCTGTTTGAACTCGTTACCTGTATAAAAGACACCTGTCCACACACTCAATCAAACAGACTCCAACCTCTCCACAATGGCCAAGACCAGAGAGCTGTGTAAGGACATCAGGGATACAATTGTAGACCTGCACAAGGCTGGGATGGGCTACAGGACAATAGGCAAGCAGCTTGGTGAGAAGGCAACAACTGTTGGCGCAATTATTAGAAAATGGAAGAAGTTCAAGATGACGGTCAATCACCCTCGGTCTGGGGCTCCATGCAAGATCTCACCTCGTGGGGCATCAATGATCATGAGGAAGGTGAGGGATCAGCCCAGAACTACACGGCAGGACCTGGTCAATGACCTGAAGAGAGCTGGGACCACAGTCTCAAAGAAAACCATTAGTAACACACTACGCCGTCATGGATTAAAATCCTGCAGCGCACGCAAGGTCCCCCTGCTCAAGCCAGCGCATGTCTAGGCCCGTCTGAAGTTTGCCAATGACCATCTGGATGATCCAGAGGAGGAATGGGAGGTCATGTGGTCTGATGAGACAAAAATAGAGCTTTTTGGTCTAAACTCCACTCGCTGTGTTTGGAGGAAGAAGAAGGATGAGTACAACCCCAAGAACACCATCCCAACCGTGAAGCATGGAGGTGGAAACATCATTCTTTGGGGATGCTTTTCTGCAAAGGGGACAGGACGACTGCACCGTATTGAGGGGAGGATGGATGGGGCCATGTATCGCAAGATCTTGGCCAACAACCTCCTTCCCTCAGTAAGAGCATTGAAGATGGGTCGTGGCTGGGTCTTCCAGCATGACAACGACCCGAAACACACAGCCAGGGCAACTAAGGAGTGGCTCAGCCAGTCTCCAGACCTGAACCCAATAGAACATCTTTGGAGGGAACTGAAAGTCCGTATTGCCCAGCGACAGCCCTGAAACCTGAAGGATCTGGAGAAGGTCTGTATGGAGGAGTGGGCCAAAATCCCTGCTGCAGTGTGTGCAAACCTGGTCAAGACCTACAGGAAACGCATGATCTCTGTAATTGCAAACAAAGGTTTCTGTACCAAATATTAAGTCCTGCTTTTCTGATGTATCAAATACTTATGTCATGCAATAAAATGCAAATAAATTACTTAAAAATCATACAAATGTGATTTTCTGGATTTTTGTTTTAGATTCCGTCTTTCACAGTTGAAGTGTACCTATGATAAGAATTACAGACCTCTACATGCTTTGTAAGTAGGAAAACCTGCAAAATCGGCAGTGTATCAAATACTTGTTCTGCCCACTGTACATCTACCTCTGCTACTTTAAAGAATGACCAAACAACATTACATTAGATGTGCTGCTAACTGGATTTAAGATTTCAGGGATTAAGTTACTGCACTTACAGTATTGTAAGAGAATGGAGCATAGAGCACCTGTTAATAGACATATAGTGCATTCGGAAAGTATTCAGACCCCATGACTTTTTCCACATTTTGTTATATTACAGCCTTATTCTAAATGGATGAAATTGTTTTTTTCCCCCTCATCAATCTACGCACTATACCCCATAATCACACAGCGAAAACAGATTTTTTGAAATGTTAGCAAATGTATTAAAAAGAAAGAAACAGAAATACCTTATTTACATAAGTATTCAGACCCTTTGCTATGAGACTCGAAATTGAGCTCAGGTGCATCTTGTTTCCATTGATCATCCTTGAGATGTTTTTACAACTTGATTGGAGTCCACTTGTGGTAAATTCAATTGATTGGACATGATTTGGAAAGGCACTCACCTGTCTATATAAAAGGTCCCACAGTTGGCAGTGCATGTCAGAGCAAAAACCAAGCCATGAGGTTAAAGGAATTGTCCGTAGAGCTCCGAGACAGGATTGTGTCGAGGCAAAACATTTCTGCAGCATTGAAGGTCCCCAAGAACACAGTGGCCTCAATCATTCTTAAATGGAAGAAGTCTGGAACCACCAAGACTCTTCCTAGAGCTGGTCGCCCGGCCAAACTGAGCAATCGGGGGAGAAGGGCCTTGGTCAGGGAGGTGACCAAGAACACCATGGTCACTCTGACAGAGCACCAGAGTTCCTCTGTGGAGATGGGAGAACCTTCCAGAAGGACAACCATCTCTGCAGCACTCCACCAATCAGACCTTTATGGTAGAGTGGGCAGACGGAAGCCACTCCTCAGTAAAAGGCACGACAGCCCGCTTGGAGTTTGCCAAAATACACCTAAAGAACTCTCAGACCATGAGAAACAAGATTCTCTGGTCTGATGAAACCAAGATTAAACTCTTTGGCCTGAATGCCAAGCGTCACGTCTGGAGGAAACCTGGCACCATCCCTACGGTGAAGCATGGTGGAAGCAGCATCATGCTGTGGGGATGTTTTTCAGAGGCAGGGACTGCGAGACTAGTCAGGATTGAGGGAAAGATGAATGGAGCAAAGTACAGAGAGATCCTTGATGAAAACCTGCTCAAGAGCGCTCAGGACCTCAGACTGGGGTGAAGGTTCACCTTCCAACAGGACAACGACCCTAAGCACACAACCAAGACAACGCAGGAGTGGCTTCGGGACAAGTCTCTCAATGTCCTTGAGTGGCCCAGCCAGAGCCCGGACTTGAACCTGATCAAACATCTCTGGAGAGACCTGAAAACAGTTGTGCTCCCCATCCAACCTGACAGAGCTTGAGAGGATCTGCAGAGAAGAATGGGAGAAACTCTTCAAATACATGTGTGCCAAGCTTGTAGTGTCATACCCAAGAAGATTCGAGGCTGTAATCACTGCCAAAGGTGCTTCAACAAAGTACTGAGTAAAGATTTTTTTTTATTGTTTACATTTTTTGCGAACATTTCTAAAAACCTGTTTTCGCTTTGTTATTATGGGGTATTGTGTGTAGATTGATGAGAATATTTGTTTATTTTTTAAATCCAATTTAGAATAAAGCTGTAACATAACAAAATGTGGAAAAAGTCAAGGGGTCTGAATACCTTCCGAATGCACTGTATATACAAACGTTCTTTCCATGACATAGACTGACCAGGCGAATCCAGGTGAAAGCTATGATCCCTTATTGATGTCACTTGTTAAATCCACTTCAAATCAGTCTAGATGAAGGGGAGGAGACAGATTAAAGAAGGATTTTTAAGCCTTGAGACAATTGAGACATGGATTGTGTATGTGTGCCATTCAGAGGTTGAATGGACAAGACAAAATATTTAAGTGCCTTTGAACGGGGTGCCAGGAGCACCAGTTTGTGTCAAGAACTGTAATGCTGCTGGGTTTTTCCTCGCTCAACAGTTTCCTGTGTTTCAAGAATGGTCCACCAACCAAAGGACATCCAGCCAACTTGACATTACTGTGGGGAGCATTGGAGTCAACATGGGCCAGCATAGGGGGTGCAACTCAATATTAGGAAGCTGTTCTTAAAATGTTTTGTACACTCAGTGACATACACTGAACATAAACACAACATGTAAAGTGTTGGTCCCATGTTTCATGAGCTGAAATAAAAGATTCCAGAAATGTTCCATATGCACAAAAAGCTTATTTCTCTCAAAGGTTGTGCACACATTTGTTTACATCCCTGTTAGTGAGCATTTCTCCTTTGCCAAGATAATCCATCCACCTAACAGGTGTGGCATTTCAAGAAGCTGATTAAACAGCATGGTCATTACACAGGTGCACCTTGTGCTGGGACAATAAAAGGCCACTCTAAAATGTGCCGTTTTGTCACACAACACAATGCCACAGATGTCGAGGTTTGAGGGAGCGTGCAATTGGCTTGCTGACTACAAGAATGTCCACCAGAGCTGTTGCCAGAAAATGTAATATTCATTTCTCTACCATGTCGTTTTAGAGAATTTGGCAGTACGTCCAATCGGCCTCACAACCGCAGACCACGTGTAACCACGCCAGCCCAGGACCTCCACATCAGGCTTCTTCACCTGCGGGATCGTCTGAGTCCAGCCACCCGGACAGCTGATGAAACGGAGGAGTATTTCTGTCTGTAATAAAGCCCTTTTGTGGGGAAAAACTCATTCTGATTGGCTGGCTTCTCAGTGGGTGGGCCTGGGCTGCGCCCCTGCCCAGTCATGTGAAATCCATTGATTAGGGCCTAATACATTTATTTGAATTGACCGATTTCCTTATATGAACTGTAACTCGTAGAAATTGTTGCATGTTACGTTTATATTTTTGTTCAGTATATATTCATACTCCTTGACTTCTTCCACATTTTATTGTTTTACAGCCTGAATTCAAAATGGATTTCACACAATACCCCATAATGACAAAGTGAAAACATGTTCTTAGAAATGTTAGCAAATGTATTGAAAATGAAATACAGAAATATCTCATTTACATAAGTATTCACACCCCTGAGTCAATACATGTTAGTATCACCTTTGCCAGCAATCACAGCTGTGAGTCTGGGAAAAATTCATAATCGTGTAAATACATTCATTTTAGAGGGGGACGGACACTTGAGTAAATGAGGGTTACAAAGTATATTGAAAGCAGGTGCTTCCACACAGGTGTGGTTTCTGAGTTAATTAAGCAATTAAAGTTATTTTGGCTACCATGGCTAGAAGAAGAGATCTAAGTGAATTTGAAAGAGGGGTCTCATAGGAGCATAGGGGGTTTAAAGGGTGTGTGTGTGTCTCAGTCAACAGATCTCAACCCAATTTAACACTTATGGGAGATTCTGGAGCCGTGCCTGAGACAGCGTTTTCCACCACCATCAACAAAACACGAAATGATGGAATTTCTCGTGGAAGAATGGTGTCGCATCCCTCCAATTGAGTTCCAGACACTTGTAGAATCAATGCCAAGGTGTATTGAAGCTGTTAAGGTGGATCGTGGTGGCCCAACACCCTATTAAGACACTATGTTGGTGTTTCCTTTATTTTGGCAGTTACATGTAGTTTACCCAATATGTTTTTATAAAAATTTTTACCTGAAGAGGTGGTTCATTATTTTATGAGCAGAAAATCGCGGTCAAGAGGAAAAACGTCATTTCCAAAAGTTCCAAGCGGTCAAAACCATTCATGTTTTAGACCAAGGTGTCACCAAACCTGTGTTGTATTCATTACCTGTTGTAGCGAATGTTCAAAGATGCATTCTGATGCATTACAAGCAAAAAAACATGTATACAAAAATGACAATTATGTCAATAACCGTCGTGATTTGCATGACAATTCATTGTTACCCAACATTCCATAATCATCACAGTCCTACTGCTTACACCTACCTGAAGGTTGTTTGAGACCGAAACGTTGGTCAATAGGATCTGTTAAAATTGTTGGAAGCATCAAGATTACCGCTGTGGTGGAGTTTGGTCTTCTTTTTAAATATGCTTAAATCTACCTAATGCACACAATACAGCAGAGATGGGCAACTTTGATGGGGGTGGGGGCCACAATTTTTTTTAACTCATCATGAGGGGCCGGAGTGGCTCGTGGGTCTCTGTATTGGCTTGTGGGTCTGCGTACCCCATACACATTTACCATGGGGCATAGAGATAATGATTATATTTTAAAGCAAGTTTGCTGCAATTCTATAAATTCTGCCATGGGGCAGAGAGAAAAATTAGCAGTTTTACAGCGAATTTCCTGCAATTCTACACATTTTGCAATAGGGTGGAGGCAAATGTTTGCAGTTTTTTTATATGATAACTGATGATCAATGGGCCCCACCCCGGTCGGTAATTCGACCATGCTTAATACAAGTTTAGATAGCTGGTGACTGGACTAATTTACCAATCAAAAAAAATTATGCTGACATGGGCGAATTGAGTGACTGCTGATGCACAACCAAATTTCGAAATTACACCTTGTGCATTCTATTATTTTAACTCTCAACAGTAAGTTGAGACCCCGACTGAGTAACAATAAATAAATACAAATATTTTAAATTGTTTGTGAAATTGGTCTGCAGGCCTACAAAAGGGGGGCCGCCAGTTGTCCATCCCTGTAATACAGGTTGCCAGACCTGTCTATGGATTTACGTACACGGAAGGACATAAAATCCTAGATTTAACCATCACTCTGGTTAGATTGTCATCTGCCTTAAGTTGTGTGTGTGTGTGTGTACTGTATGTCAAGCAGGGATGGGCACGCTTAATCGTATATCCGAACATAAGTTAGTATTCGAAAACTTGTGTAAGGAGAAAAAAGTATAGGCCTATTTTAACAATGAATTTTTTTTCTTCTAAATTAAATTAAAATATCCATTGTTACATACAAAAGATAAACCATGACAATTCAAATTCTTAATTTAATAAAACAAACGTTTTAATGTAGTATATAACGTGCACCCCATAAAAAAGACAGGTAGAGATTGTGTTTGTCTATTATGTTGAGCGGATTCACCTGATTCATTAATTTGTTACTAGGGCTGTGGCAGTCATAACATTTTGTCAGATGGTGATTGTCAAGCAAATAACTGCCGGTCTCACGGTAATTGACCGTTAATTAACATAAACACATTTAGCATCTCCTGGCATCCAAGCAAAGCCTACAAGCCACTGATTCAGACCTTTGGAACATCTACATTTTAAAAAGTCTAATAAATCCATGTAATATAGCCTACACCATCACAACAAATCCATGATTTATTTTAGATGGGTCTAAAGACACATGATATGAAGAAAATGTAGCCTATTTCAGAAGAACAGAATAGCATACTCTGGTTTGTTCTTATGTTAGGCCCTGATCTGGCTATGCCATATGGCTGTGGGCTACACTAGTTCATTTAGCAGACAAGATTTGCTTAGAATTCTGTGGCATTATTTTATATTATTTTATAGTATGAAGAATACAATTGAACATAGCTGAATAAAATAAAAAGGATATTCTCTCCAAAAGATTTGAGGGAGTGCACACGTGGCTATTCTGTGTTGAGTTGCGTGCTGATGCACCTCTCACTCACATGGCTCTCAGTCACATGATCGGGTCTTTCTCACAGGCTACAAGTGAAGACAGATATCGGGGACGCAACTGTGTGCGTCCTTTTCCAATTCCAAGGCACATATTGAAGATATTGGAAGAACTATCTTCATTTACTTTTCGTCAGCCAACAAGATGAGTAGGCCTAACGAACAGCAAAAGCACTAGCCTATGTCAATCTACTATCCCCCATAGTACAAAAGTTAACCTATTCTATTCTGTGCGAGAAATAAATATTCCAAACATAGTCTGGGACAGTTGTGGGATGCGATAGATCCCAAATTAATACAACCATTTGCATCAAAAAACCTGTTTTTAGCAATGAGCCTGACGCAACAGATGAGAACATTTAGCTTAACATTTTGAAAAACTATTAGGCTATTTCTTCACATTATAAGTCACAAAAAAAAGCATTAGCCATTTCTTGTCTTAAGCTGGGCATCGTTCACAAGTGATAGGCTAATATTGTCACCCATCACACTACTCTTGATTTAATCTTGTCTTTACATATATAAAATAATATGTGTGAAATTTGTTTTGATTTAGAATCGACCATTATCATGCACCTGTCTCGAAACATGCACTTAAATAGCGAATGGAGGACTCTTTTCCGTTGGTTCATTTTCATGCCAGCCAGGTAGGCTATACTCCTGTTGTAAAGAGAAGCAATGTGCTTTATATTAGGAAAGTTGAGAAATAAATATAGTAGGCCTAGCCTATAGAAAGCTGATGGGATCCTCCTATTTTTAATAGAAGGCCATCACTCAGTTCTCACGCAATTGCATAGCCTATAGAAATGTTACGCAACATGAGCTCATGGGCTCTCATGAAGTGGGCTCCTGAGTGGCGCAGCGGTCTAAGGCACTGCATCTCAGTGCTAGAAGCATCACTACAGACCCTGGTTCGATTCCAGGCGCACAATTGCCAGCGTCGTCTGGGTTTGGCCGTCATTGTAAATAAGAATTTGTTGTTAACTGACTTGCCTAGCTAAATAAAGGTTAAAAAAAAAAGAGATTGATTAGATTTCGAATACATTTGCATGGCAGTTAGCAAGTTTGGTAGGCTACAAATGACCATCAGCAGCATCAGAGCTTAGAGAAGCCCAATTACCATGACTAAACAGTCACGTCATGACTCGTGACCGCCGGTGTGGCGGTAATACTGTCACCGTAACAGCCCTATTTGTGACCGTTGTATTCTGGATTATAAAGGCCGCTGCTGAAGAACTAAGCATTGAAGCCTGCTTATTTACCTGCCTGCACCCCATGCTGGAATGGAATGTTATTCAGAGAAATGGAACATGCGCTTCAGTGATGACTTATTATCGGTGATCGCACTCTGAGCCACAGAAGTTATACCTCCACACTCTCTCACTATGTCTCTTTTCTTTATTTCCCTCGCTCCTCTCTCTAGAGGTCAACAGAGACACGGTGTGACCCAGCACAGCAGTGTAATCTTAGTCACATGCTACCTACGGCGGGCAAATACACCACAATCCACGTCTGAGAGTTGGGTCTGACTGCGACCCGCGTCCTGGGCGGTTCTTCCCTGACCAGGCAAGAACCTCACAGGGAAAACCGGCGCAAAACCTGCCCCCTCTTTCAATTGGCTCCTGGCTACTTCCTCATTCTACGGGTCGCAGTAGCTGCTTCCTCATTCTACGGGTCACAGTAGCAGACAGTTATTGAACTCCAAAGAAAAAGAAGGTGCACTACATGACCAAAAGTATGTTGACACCTGCTTGTCGAAAATCTAATTCCAAAATCATGGGCATTAATATAGAGTTGGTCCCCCCTTTGCTGATATAACAGCCTCCACACTTCTGGGAAGGCTTTCCACTAGATGTTGGAACATTGCTGTGGAGATTTGCTTCCATTCAGCCACAAGAGCATTAGTGAGGTCGGGCACTGATGTTGGGCGATTAGGCCTGGCTCGCAGTGGTGTTCCAATTCATTCCAAAGGTGTTCGATGGGGTTGAGGTCAGGGCTCTGTGCAGGCCAGTCAAGTTCATCCACACCAATCTCGAAAAACCATTTCTGTATGGACCTCGCTTTGTGCACGGGGCATTGTCATGCTGAAACAAGAAAAGGGCCTTCCCCAAACTGTTGCCACAAAGTTGGAAGCACAGAATTGTCTAGAATGTCATTGTATGCTGTAGCTTTAAGATTTCCCTTCACTGGAACTAAGGGGCCTAGTCCGAACCATGAAAAACAGCCCCAGACCATTATTCCTCCTCCACCAAACTTTATTGTTGCCACTATGCATTGGGGCAGGTAGCGTTCTCCTAGCGTCCGCCAAACCCAGATTTGTCTGTCGGACTGCCAGATGGTGGAGCGTGACTCAACACTCCAGAGAACGCATTTCCACTGCTCCAGAGTCAAATGGCGGCGAGCTTTACACCACTCCAGCCAACGTTTGGCATTGCGCATGGTTATTTTTATGGAAACCCATTTCATGAAGCTCCCGACGAACAGTTATTGTGCTGACGTTGCTTCCAGAGGCAGTTTGGAACTCTGTAGTGAGTGTTGCAACCGAGGACAGATTATTTTTGTGAGCTGCGCACTTCAGCACTCAGCAGTCCTGTTCTGTGCGCTTGTGTGGCCTACCACTTCGCGGCTGATCCGTTGTTGCTCCTAGACGTTTCCACTTCACAATAACAGCACTTACAGTTGACCAGGGCAACTCATAGCAGGGCAGAAATTTGACGGACTGACTTGTTGGAAAGGTGGCATCCTATGATGGTGCCACGTTGAAAGTCACTGAGCTCTTCAGTATGGGCCATTCTACTGCCAATGTTTGTCTATGGAGATTGCATGGCTGTGTGCTTGATTTTTTACACCTGTCAGCAACGGGTGTGGCTGTGGCGCAGTGGTCTAAGGCACTGCAGCGCAGTGCTAGCTGTGCCACTAGAGATCCTGGTTCGAATCCAGGCTCTGTCGTAACCGGCCGCGACCGGGAGACCCATGGGGCGGCTCACAATTGGCCCAGCGTCGTCCAGGGTAGGGGAGGGAATGGCCGGCAGGGGTGTAGCTCAGTTGGTAGAGCATGGCGTTTGCAACGCCAGGGTTGTGGGTTTGATTCCCACGGGGGGGCAGTATAAAAAAATAAAAAATAATGTATGCACTCACTAACTGTAAGTCGCTCTGGATAAGAGCGTCTGCTAAATGACTAAAATGTAAATGAAATTTGTAAATAGCTGAATCCACTAATTTGAAGGGGTGTCCACATAGTGTATGTACATGTGGTGCTATTGCTCCTGAAGACAACCCTGTAAAGTCGACAAACCCCTGAAACTGTATTGTATAGACAACCAACCATAATAAGGATGTTTGAAACATGTGAAAACCTTTCTACTGCTGTTATTTTCCAAGTTGTACTGAGTGCTACAAGAAATGTAACTTTTTAGCTGAGCTAGCTAACGTTAGATAGCAATGCTAACTAGCATAGTCACGGGTACAGAGGTAGCATAGAAATGCAAAGTTACTCCCTGTAATATAAATTAAGGAAAGGTCAATGCATAGCAGTTAAAATTATTGTTACTGGCCTCGTTTAGGGATAGTGAGGAGTAACGTTAGTTCTCCCCATTTCAATATCACAATTCTCACAAAGTCAATTACCACACATTCTCCCCACCCTTTTGATGAATTTGATCAAATTAGAGTTTTGCATGTTTTTGCTTTTTACTTGAAGTGATATACATTTGAGACTGAATCCCCCAACAGTGGTCTAATGAACAAAATTCCAAAATAAGATTTTTTATTTTATCTGTCCTTTAGTTATAACCATCAATCAATTAGACCAGGGGTGTCAAACTCATTTTAGCTCAGGGGCCACATGGAGGAAAATCTATTCCCAAGTGGGCCGGACCGGAAAAATCATGGTATATATATAACTTAAAAACAACAACTTCAGATTGTTTTCTTTGTTTTAATACGATCAACATACAACATAAAGCTGGAGCCTGAGGACAGTGTGTCCAAAATAGTACAAGCACAACATCACTATTAATCATAAAACACGTCAAGTTTATTTAAAAATTCTAAAGAAAAAGAACACACAAACACACAATGCCTCAGTGATTAACAGAACTGTTTCACAGATCACAGAACTATATCAGGGTGTCATTTCTCAGGCAGAAATGTAGATAAAAATAATGAAATCCTGTTCCCCAAACAAGTGCAAGAACCACAGAGTCAAGAATAGGTTAAATATACAAATAAAATAAAATCAATTAAAAACAATAGCACATCAACATAAAAACATATAAACATAAATCTGAAAGCGTTGCTCAAACTCCCGTAACAGTCCCGTTATTTTATCTTTGAACCGCTTCATGTCTGCCACATGTTGGGTCGCGCACACATTTTTCAGACAGGGGAAGTGAGCTGCATCACCACCGGCAAGTTGCGTCTCCCACAATGACAGCTTCAACTTGAAAGAACGTATGCTGTCATAATACTGCGTGACAACTTTGTTGCGCCCTTGCAGCTGTTTGTTCAAGTTATTCAGGTGCTCTGTAACATCCACCATAAATGCAAGGTCCTGCATCCATTCTGCGGAATGAAATTCTAACACTGGTTTGCCCTTTTCTTCCATGAACTGTTCCATTTCTTCTCGTAAATCAAAGAAACGCCTCAGCACAGCACCTCGGCTTAACCATCTTACCTCAGTGTGGTATGGCAGGCCATAGATGTGGTCTTTCTCTCTGAGAAGGCTGTCAAACTGACGGTGATTCAGGCTTCTGGATCGGATGAAATTAACAGTTTGGATGACCACCTTCATGACGTTATCCATCTTTAATGACTTGCAACACAAAGCCTCCTGGTGCAAAATACAGTGAAAAGTCAAAAAATCACGTCCTCCATTTGCAGATTGCACTTTCTCTCTGAACTTTGTCACAACGCCTGCTTTTTTCCCGATCATTGAGGGCGCACCATCTGTAGCCAGGCTGACAGCGCGGGACCAGTCCACTCCGACCCTGTCCAGCGCGCCCGACGAGTGCGGTAAAAATATCAGCTGCTGTCGTTGTATCTGTCATCGGCACCAACTCCACGAACTCCTCGGTGACGGTCAATGTGTCATCAACTCCGCGGATGAAAATGGCCAGTTGTGCAACATCTGTAATGTCCGTGCTTTCATCAATTGCAACCGAAAACACAATAAATGACTTTACTTTTTGCTTCAACTGGCTGTCCAAATCCACTGAAAGATCGGAAATCCTGTCTGCAACTGTGTTTCTTGTCAGGCTGATATTTGCAAAAGCCTGCCGCTTTTCAGGGCACACAATCTCCGCTGCCTTCATCATGCATGTTTTTACAAATTCACCCTCACTAAATGGTTTTGAAGCCACTGCGATTTCATTAGCAATGAGGTAGCTAGCTTTCACTGCAGCGTCACTGATGTCTCGGCTGTGAGTAAACACAGACTGCTGTTTCTTCAGACCCGCCAACAGTTCATTCACCTTCTCTCATCTCCGCTGTCCTTGAAAGTTGTCATATTTGTCGGCATGAAGACTCACATAGTGGCGACGAAGGTTATATTCTTTCAGCACTGCAACATGCTCTGAACACACCAAACATACAGCTTTCCCATTCAATTCCGTGAAGAAATAGGATGACCATTTTTCTTGGAACACTCTGCGTCCACTTTTCTCTTTTTTTGACAGAGACATATTGGGGCAATGAGGGTGCCAAAGCACATAATGTTAAAAGTAGAAGCCGTAATAAATATCGCGGGCAAAACAAAGTAGCTCATTGGCTGCACGTGCTTGACCTACTTGCTCTGCCCCGGTATAAACAGTTTGCTTGCTTAACACAATTGCTATTGCGCCATCCAGTGGACGCAATTGGAACAGCAGTTTATTTTATTGAAAAATTGCAGCGCATTTTTATACTTTACAAAATTATTATTAATGTTTTTTTTTTTGTTTTTTTTTATCATCTCGCGGGCCGGATTAAACCCGTTTGCGGGCCTGATCCGGCCCACGGGCCGGACGTTTGACACCCCTGAATTAGACCTTGTCATCAGGCTATGAGAGAAGATGAAGACCCAAGCTACATAAGACAAGGTCTTTCAGCAGGTCTGGGGTGCCTCAGGTAATTAAAATTAAAATGTACTTTTGGTCGTTGACTGTTAGTGTATTAAACCATAGTTGTTAAACTCTATTTTTCAGCAATACCTGCTTACAGTGAATGATTGCATGAATAGCTTGTAGAAGCGCACACTTTGTATTATGCTAGCTACTTCATCCTTTACCTGAAAACATGAAACTGGCCTCAGGAGGGGGAACTGAAGGTGCACTTGCCATGGCTTCAACAGAGAAAAGAGAAGTCGGATTTGAATTGGCATCCCTTGATGGGATCAGCCGAACACAATGCTTTATCTGACGTATTCCACCAGGACAACTCCAAAGATGGCAGGCATGCCCTACAAAAGATAGAGCTAGTTCCAGAAATTGCGTACTAATAGGCATACTAATTATTATTAGTATGCCTATATTTCTTTGTATATATCCATAAAAATTATACTGATTCATGTTTTCGACTGGCTGAGAAAAGCTGCCTGAGTGGAGTACGAATCTGAATATTGAAACAATGTTGCAAATGTCGGAGAGACAGACAGCAAGGTTTATACAAATCTCCGCTGTTGAAAACCAAATGTTAGTCTAAAAGAAATGTGAGATAATGTGTAGCTGCTTTTTATAGTGGAGATCAAGTTTATAAATTGCCTGGCTGTGCTGATGAGACAGTGGATTACGCAGTCAGATGGAACAGAATAAATAGGCATTTTAATGTCATAGATTTAGCCGGTGGTAACTTGTGAAATAGACACCCGCTGCAATGCGGTTTTAATAGTCAGCATTCAGGATTAGACCCACCCGTTATATATATATATATATATATATATATATATATTAACTATTTGGCCAAGACCAAAGAGCTCTCCAAGGATGTCAGGGACAAGATTGTAGACCTACACAAGGCTGGAATGGGCTACAAGACCATCGCCAAGCAGCTTGGTGAGAAGGTGACAACAGTTGGTGCGATTATTCGCAAATGGAAAAAACACAAAATAACTGTCAATCTCCCTCGGCCTGGGGCTCCATGCAAGATCTCACCTCGTGGAGTTGCAATGATCATGAGAACAGTGAGGAATCAGCCCAGAACTACACGGGAGGATCTTGTCAATGATCTCAAGGCAGCTGGGACCATAGTCACCAAGAAAACAAATTGGTAACACTACGCCGCGAAGGACTGAAATCCTGCAGCGCCCGCAAGGTCCCCCTGCTCAAGAAAGCACATCTACAGGCCCGTCTGAAGTTTGCCAATGAACATCTGAATGATTCAGAGGAGAACTGGGTGAAAGTGTTGTGGTCAGATGAGACCAAAATCGAGCTCTTTGGCATCAACTCAACTCGCCGTGTTTGGAGGAGGAGGAATGCTTACTATGACCCAAAGAACACCATCCCCACCGCCAAACATGGAGGTGGAAACATTATGCTTTGGGGGTGTTTTTCTGCTACGGGGACAGGACAACTTCACCGCATCAAAGGGACGATGGACGGGGCCATGTACCGTCAAATCTTGGGTGAGAACCTCCTTCCCTCAGCCAGGGCATTGAAAATGGGTCGCGGATGGGTATTCCAGCATGACAATGACCCAAACACACGGCCAAGGCAACAAAGGAGTGGCTCAAGAAGAAGCACATTAAGGTCCTGGAGTGGCCTAGCCAGTCTCCAGACCTTAATCCCATAGAAAATCTATGGAGGGAGCCGAAGGTTCGAGTTGCCAAACGTCAGCCTCAAAACCTTAATGACTTGGAGAAGATCTGCAAAGAGGAGTGGAACAAAATCCCTCCTGAGATGTGTGCAAACCTGGTGGCCAACTACAAGAAACGTCTGACCTCTGTGATTGCCAACAAGGGTTTTGCCACCAAGTACTAAGTCATGTTTTGCAGAGGGGTCAAATACTTATTTACCTCATTAAAATGCAAATCAATTTATAACATTTTTGACATGCGTTTTTCTGGATTTTTTTGTTGTTATTCTGTCTCTCACTGTTCAAATAAACCTACCATTAAAATTATAGACTGATCATGTCTTTGTCAGTGGGCAAACGTACAAAATCAGCAGGGGATCAAATACTTTTTTCCCCTCACTGTAATGCATCATAATAACTCTCTTTCAATGACATTGCACAGCGTATATCACCAGGTCAGTGGACTCAGATATGTGGAGCAGACATTGTACCTTTTTTTTAACCAGCCTTCACATTATTTCAAACATTGCTGCATATCAACTCCTGCTGTCCACAAGGTGTTGATGTTTCTTTGTGTGTAACATTTTTGTGTATCACTTTTTCCTCTTTAAATTAGGGCTTTTCCTGAAAGGAGAACCACTGGGACTGTGGGATATTTATGCTGATGGTAAGACCAATAGTTTTTTGTTGTGTCCATATTTTGATGTAGCACAATTGTTTAGCATCATACATTTCTGTTTTTACAGTATGCACTGTACATGGCACTGGATGCCCCGTTCGACTTCTCCCAGGTTAGCTGAAATAACTGTCACCTTGAAATGAAATGTCTACAGATCGCAATAATACTGAAAAATGTACCTTTTGTTGTGCTTGTTTGAAATACACATTTTTGTTAACTGTCAACGACAATACACTTTTCCCCCCCTCGTTTACACCGACATGCCAGCATTGAGAAAGTGGTGGTGTGCCATGTTGCTCGAGAACTCCAACACCAAAGGATAAGTCAACTAAATATCTGTTTGATGTGCAAATTAGATTCCCCACAAAATAGTCCTCTCAGAACTGTTGTGCTGAAGTAAGTTCTCATCAGTTCAACTGTATTGTAACTTTGTACTGACAGAAAAGTGCACTGCCTATATGATAACAGAAGTCTCTAAATGGCTGGTGCATGTCGAAACATTATTTAGGAAACACAGTGACTGGGATATACAGATGTAGGATTTTTATTTGATCACCCTGTTGCAGGAGAACTTTCTTTCAATGCAGGAAATTTAAAGAGTGACTGAAAGCACCGATTCCGCATGTGTTTTTCTGTTGCTCATTAAGAAAAACGAGATTTCAGTCTTTGGGGTGTGGTTCGATGTGGCAGTTTCTCATTTCCCCCATGAGAAACCATAGCAATAAAGACAGTATCACTTACTCAAAATAGTCAGAATGAATCGAAGATAACTCAAGAAATCTGTAATTAAAAGGTCCAATGCAGCAGTTTTATCTTAATATCAAATCATTTCTGGGTAACAATTAAGCAGCTTACTGTGATTAATTTCAGTTTAAAAAAGAAGGTAAAGCTTCATAGAAAAGGGCAATTTCTCAAGCAAGAATTTTGCTAGGACTGTCAGGGACTGATCTGAGTGGAGAGGGAAAAACTGAAAATGTGCTGCTATTGACAGATAGGTTTGGAACTCTCTTATTGGTCTACTAACTCATTTACCAAATGATGATGTCAACATGGAAGAGCAAAACTCCATCCCACCAAAACAGGCTGAAATTTCCAAACAGCTCTTACATTAAAAGGACATAATTTTCACAGTATTATTTCAACCTCATAGTGTGGAAATATACAGTATATAAAAACACAGGTAAATCACGTTTTTGACTGCACTAGGCCTTTCATTTTGACGTTTTTTTGCCGAGGAGGTTTTAGTCACAATTTTACATCTAACTAAGGTGTTTGGTGCAGTATTTCTCAAGTTAAAAAAATGCGTGACATGTTGTCTTATGTACATAAAGTCTGATCCGCTGTGCTGCTGGGCAGTCGGTCTCACTGTTGATAGGATTGGATAGAGCACAATCACCGCAGCTGTGTATCCCTTGTTAGTGGGCAAGTGAGTATTGGCTAAATCAAAACCGAACCCTCAAGTAAGTCATGATGAACTCACTTACAAAACTCAGTTTTGACTGACTATGACCAAAATGATCCTATTCTATATTTTATTTAAGCAGGGAGTCACCATTGAGACCAGTGTCTCTTTCACAAGGGAGCCCTGCACATACAATTTCATAAGACTAAATCAAATACAAATAAAACAAGGAAAATACAACACAACACAAATATTCAAGAAAAACAATCACATTCCTCAATAAGAAGGTCCCCAATCAATATTTTTTTGTGCCCGAGCGGCACCAGAACATCCAACTGTAATGTATTTTGTAGTTGGTTCCAGCAATTAGGTGCTTGAAAACTACACTTGAACAAAAATATAAAACAGAACATGTAAAGTGTTGGTCCCATGTTTCATGAGCTGAAATAAAAGATCAGACATTTTCCATAAGCACAAAAAGCTTCTCTCAAATTGTGTGCACAATTTTGTTTACATCCCTGTTAGTGAGCATTTCTCCATCCACCTGACAGGTGTGGCATATCAAGAAGCTGATTAAACAGCATGATCATTACAAAGGTGCACCTTGTGCTGGGGACAAAAAAAGGCCACTCTAAAATATGCCGTTCTTTCACACAACACAATGCCACAGATGTCTAAAGTTTTGAGGGAGTGTGCAATTGGCATGCTGACTGCAGGAATGTCCACTAGAGCTGTTGCCAGAGAATTGAATGTTCATTTCTCTACCATAAGTCTACCACAATGTTGTTTTAGAGAATTTGGCAGTATGTCCAACCGGCCTCACAACCGCAGACCATGAGTAACCACGCCAGCCCAGGGCCTCCACATCCGGTTTCTTGACCTGCGGGATCGTCTGAGACCAGCCACCCGGACAGCTGAAGGAACTGTGGGTTTGCACAACCGAAGAATTTCTGCACAAACTGTCAGAAACCGTATCAGGGAAGCTCATCTGCGTGCTCGTCGTCCTCACCAGGGTCTTGACCTGACTGCAGTTCGGCGTCGTAACCTACTTCAAATGCTCACCTTTGGCCACTGGCATGCTGGAGAAGTGTACTCTTCACGGATGAATCCCGCTTTCAACTGTACCAGGCAGATGGTAGACAACGTGTATGGCGTTGTGTGGGCTAGCGGTTTGCTGATGTCAACATTGTGAACAGAGTGCCCATGGTGGCGGTGGGGTTATGGTATGGGCAGGCATAAGATACGGACAATGAACACGATTGCATTTTATCGATGGCATTTTGAATGCACAGAGATACCATGATGAGATCCTGAGGCCCATTGTCGTGCCATTCATCTGCCGCCATCACCTCATGTTTCAGCATGATAATGCACGGCCCAATGTAGCAAGGATCTGTACACAATTCCTGGAAGCTGAAAATGTCCCAGTTCTTCCATGGCCTGCATTCTCAACAGACATGTCACCCATTGAGCATGTTTGGGATGCTCTGAATCGACATGTACGTCAGCGTGTTCCAGTTCCCGCCAATATCCAGCAACTTCGCACAGCCATTGAAGAGGAGTGGGACAACATTCCACAGGCCACAATCAACAGCCTGATCAACTCTATGCAAAGGAGATGTGTCGCGCTGCATAAAGCAAATAGTGGTCACACCAGATATGGACTGGTTTTCTGATCCACGCCCCTACGTTTTTTTAAGGTATCTGTGACCAACAGATGCATATATGCATTTACAGTCATGTGAAATCCAGAGATTAGGGCCTAATGAATTACTTTTAAATGATTGATTTCCTTATATGAACTGTTATTTTTTTGTTGTAAAAGCGGATTTACCTTGTTTGGTGGAGACCCGAGGAACGTAAAGAGTTAACCAACCTTGTGAACGTGTTTTGTATCTCGTTTTTATATTTTAACAGTGAAGTTAGGTAAGTCGGAAGCTTGTGTAGTAGAGCTTTGTAAACAAAAAGGGAATAATGAAGTGATCTACGGAAATGTAATGAGGACCAGTCAACCTTTTGATACAGGATGCAGTGGTGAGTATTAAAACTGTCACCTGTGATAAAGCGAAGGGCGCTATGGTAGACTGCATCCAAAGGTTTAAAGTGGCTGCTGCTATCTGGTAAAATGGTGTCATCATAGTCAAGAACTGGCAGGAAAGTTGACTGTACAATCTGCTTCCTGCTATTTAGGGAGAGGCTAGATCTATTTCTAAAAAAGAAGCCCACTTTAAAGCTTAGCTTTTTAACTAGCTCATCCGTATGTTTTTTAAACATTACATTTTTGTTAATCCAAATGCCCAGATATTTATAGGCGGGAACCTGATCGATGGGAGAACCATCCAATGAATAAATATGTAATCCATCTGAAACATTTTTCTGAGAATTAGAAAAAACATATATTTAGTCTTGCCCGCATTAAGTACACGTTTTAAACCAACCAGGGCTCTCTGTAAAGCAACAAAGTCAGATTGCAACTCTAACATAGCCTGGTCAACAGTTGGGGCAATGGCATACATAACAGTGTCACCTGCATACATATGAATATTACAAGTTTTAACAGATAGACCAATATTATTTATATAAATAGTAAAGAGAACAGGTCCCAATACCAACCCCTGCACTACACCTTTAATATCCAGGAAACTACACTTGACACTATCAAAAATCAGTGTCTTATCTGACAAATAATTCTCAAACCACTTGCAAGAAGCCTGACCCAGTCCTATTTCAGTCAGCCTTTGAATTATAATGTAATGGTCAACAGTGTCGAAGTCCTTGGAAAGGTCTATAAATAAGGCAGCACAATGGTTTTTATGATCTAAGCAATTTAACACATCTAGAACAAGTGTAGCAGCTGAAACGGTGCTATGTCCAGGTCTAAAACTAGACTGGTGCACATTTAGAATAGAATGAGAAGTTACAAAAGTTCTTAGTTGAGAGTTGGCCAAGGATTCTAAAACTTTGGAAAGGCAAGATAACTACCGTCCAATTTCCAAGTTATCTCCTACTTTAGGTAGGAGGATAACACCAGAAAATATAGGTTAATGATTCTGCAATAAGTGGGGCAGAGAGCTGCAGTAAAAAGGGATCAAGAGAATTAGCCCCTGTGAAAAAATTTTACATCGATTTTTAGCAAGGCACTTATTAGTACATCATAGATATAAAATGGTTTAAATGAAATTAGAGAATGACTATCTGGGTGTGCATCATTCACTACAGTCTGTTTCAAGGTGAATAAAGAGGAGATTTGAGATTTGACTACTTTCCAGAAGTGGATTCCCACGATTCTCAGATACACAGTTCAGGAAGTATGTTGACTTTGCTTTTCTAACCAGAGATAGATATCAATTTCTCAAATGTCTGAAGGACTGCCAGTCAGACGTAATATCAGTCAATCTAGCCTTAGCCCAAGCTAAATTTCTTGCTGGTAATTTTTCAGACAACTCATGCATGAACCAAGGGATTGATCTATCCTTTCCTCTTAGTTTTTTTATACGGAGCATGCTTATTTACGTCTGAAGATCCCCAGGTACCAGTTGAAAAAATGAATGGAAGTATATATGGAGACTGTATAGTGCCAAAAATAAGGGGTTAAATACATGTAAATATATATATCTCAGATATAGGACAGACACTTCAGAACAAACTTCCTTTTGATTTTTTTGGGCGACTGTTGTTCCATGTAGTGAATCTGTTATTCAATGCGTTAGTATTGGCTAACAGCAGTAAGGCCAAAATAATTTTTCATCAAATATTTTTTTGTTGATACTTACTCCTGGCTTAGACTCTTATGGGTTAAACAGAGAAGTAAAACAATTTAGGGCCTGATCCGAGTCAGAGATGGATGACGCAATCCCCCAGTCACACAACCCCAGATCAGACATGAAATGTTGCTCATTAAAATTCCAAAAATGTCTTTGTAATAATGCTTGGGCAGGATTTAGGTAGTTTAGCATCTCTTATACAGGCAATGAGACAATGGTCACTGAGCACATTTGCAAAGATTCCATTGGCAGTATACAGTACTTACGATGGCATTTGTTAGAATAATTTCTCAGGGTGTTTAAAGTTGGGGCGAGTTGGTTTAGTTATCAGCAGAGTTATATTTAGCTTAGTACAAATATCTTTCAGCCCATCTGATACTGGCATCAACCAATCCAGATTAAGACCACCCAATATTAATAACTGAGATTTAACATAGTCAGAAATGTATTCAGACAATTTGCTGACAGCACAAGGCGGAGCTGAGGGAGGGCGATACATTCCCACTAGTGTCAGCTGGGCATTATTACTAAGGCCCACGTGTAGGATTAGACATTCAAATTGCTTAGGGACAGAGGTGGAAAGGGAAACAGAAACATTTAACTTGCTTTTTACGAATATGGGGACACCCCCACCTCTTCTAACTCTTTCAGATACATTATAACCAGGTCAGAGACACATCAAAATTCGGCATAGACTCCTTTAACAACTTCTAAATGCTCAGCTATGAAAAGCCAATTGACATTAACTCCCGAGGTGCTGACCTCTTGCACCCTCTACAACCACTGTGATTATTATTTGACCCTGCTGGTCTTCTATGAACATTTTAACATCTTGAAGAACGATCTGGCCTTAATGGGCATGTACTCTTATAATCTCCACCCTGCCCACCACTCAGAGCCTCTCTAGGTTTCTTCCTAGGTTCCTGCCTTTTTAGGGAGTTTTTCCTAGCCACCGTGCCTCTACATCTGCATTGCTTGCTCTCTGGGGTTTTAGGCACGATTTCTGTATAAGCACTTTGTGACAACTGCTGTTGTAAAAAGGGCTCTATAAATATATTTGATTGATTGATTGATTTAACCAATATTGAGTAATAATCAGAATACCTGAGTTGGTTTGAGAAGCCAGAGTTACAATAAAATGGCATTTACATGAATCAGTCCAAGGCCCCAGCTGCTGGATTTCAGATCAGACAGAGTATCTAAAACAACCATGCTATGTTCAGTAGGTAACCCTCTGTTTAAAAAGATACCATAGGGCTGGCTTGAATTGGTATAGATACAACATTTCCCAGGACTGTACCATTAGGGCTATGCCTCGAACGTGACTTAAAACAAGAGTCAATGAGGGTTAGCTGTTGCGGGGCAGGACTGAAATCCCATCATTTGTTCAGTGCATGTGCAAATGTTAGAACTCAGCAATTATAATCAACATAATAATTATAATTTCCTGTTGCTGCAGGATTATTTTCCTGCTGCAGTAAACTGGCTCAAATTAAGAACCTACATCTGTATAGGACTTCCTTGTTATTTAACTAACTCAGACTTCTGTCATTGCTTCTTGTTTCAACTATGAGCCCCGCTGAAGGGAATTTGCCCATTGGATGAAGGAGGCAACCTGTTTTTTGTCTGAAGCTAACTCCATCTCACCAGTTGCTTCCCTCCCAACCGAAAGAAAAATGGCATGCACTATGTAGTAGCATGCATTAACCCGACACTAGCAGGAAGCTAAAGTTTTAGCTGAAGGAAACAATAGGTTGTGGATATAATTACTATAGACCCAGCCACATCACCCACATCAAGTTTGTACCCAGGAAAGACACATTCTGTTCTTTGCTATTGCAAAGAAAAAGAAGCAGCCATATTGTGTTAATTTATTTAACTTAAAACAGGTATTGGGATATAAGCATTGATCCCTTTCTGTACTCCAATGTATTTCTCTTTCAAAAAGGTGACGATCCAACATGTTTCATCCTCAAGGTAGTAAAAAAGTTGGATAGTTGAATGATTTTGGTGAACATTTGTAAATCATTTAATGGAATGAAATCCTCTTCCCTTTGATACATCTTTGTTATGTAATATAATCCACAGTTTTCTATAACGACACTGGGCCATATATTAATGGAGGTCGTTATACAGAAGGGGACAGTGCCTACAGAACGTATGCCTACAGAACATCCCGCTCCCCCCTGCGCGCACACGCGCCACGTCTATTTCTATAGGCACAAGCACTGTTCATGACACACAGTTCACATCCCCCTTGTTGGTGGAGAGAATTTAGCAGGTTTAAAACTTATTTCCTGCAATTCTACACATTTTCTCATTGGGTGCAAAGAACATTTTGCAGTTGTAAAGCACATTTTCTTGCAATTCTATACATTTTGCAATGTCTAATTAATTCATGAGATATTTGAGAGACAACATTTTTTTAAATAAATGTATAAATACAGTGGGGAAAAAAAGTATTTAGTCAGCCACCAATTGTGCAAGTTCTCCCACTTAAAAAGATGAGAGAGGCCTGTAATTTTCATCATAGGTACACGTCAACTATGACAGACAAATTGAGAAGAAAAAAATCCAGAAAATCACATTGTAGGATTTTTAATGAATTTATTTGCAAATTATGGTGGAAAATAAGTATTTGGTCACCTACAAACAAGCAAGATTTCTGGCTCTCACAGACCTGTAACTTCTTCTTTAAGAGGCTCCTCTGTCCTCCACTCGTTACCTGTATTAATGGCACCTGTTTGAACTTGTTATCAGTATAAAAGACACCTGTCCACAACCTCAAACAGTCACACTCCAAACTCCACTATGGCCAAGACCAAAGAGCTGTCAAAGGACACCAGAAACAAAATTGTAGACCTGCACCAGGCTGGGAAGACTGAATCTGCAATAGGTAAGCAGCTTGGTTTGAAGAAATCAACTGTGGGAGAAATTATTAGGAAATGGAAGACATACAAGACCACTGATAATCTCCCTCGATCTGGGGTCAAAATGATCACAAGAACGGTGAGCAAAAATCCCAGAACCACACGGGAGGACCTAGTGAATGACCTGCAGAGAGCTGGGACCAAAGTAACAAAGCCTACCATCAGTAACACACTACGCCGCCAGGGACTCAAATCCTGCAGTGCCAGACGTGTCCCCCTGCTTAAGCCAGTACATGTCCAGGCACGTCTGAAGTTTGCTAGAGTGCATTTGGATGATCCAGAAGAGGATTGGGAGAATGTCATATGGTCAGATGAAACCAAAATAGAACTTTTTGGTAAAAACTCAACTCGTCGTGTTTGGAGGACAAAGAATGCTGAGTTGCATCCAAAGAACACCATACCTACTGTGAAGCATGGGGGTGGAAACATCATGCTTTGGGGCTGTTTTTCTGCAAAGGGACCAGGACGACTGATCCGTGTAAAGGAAAGAATGAATGGGGCCATGTATCGTGAGATTTTGAGTGAAAACCTCATTGAAGATGAAACGTGGCTGGGTCTTTCAGCATGACAATGATCCCAAACACACCGCCCGGGCAACGAAGGAGTGGCTTCGTAAGAAGCATTTCAAGGTCCTGGAGTGGCCTAGCCAGTCTCCAGATCTCAACCCCATAGAAAATCTTTGGAGGGAGTTGAAAGTCTGTGTTGCCCAGTGACAGCCCCAAAACATCACTGCTCTAGATGAGATCTGCATGGAGGAATGGGCCAAAATACCAGCAACAGTGTGTGAAAACCTTGTGAAGACTTACAGAAAACGTTTGACCTGTGTCATTGCCAACAAAGGGTATACAAGAAAGTATTGAGAAACTTTTGTTATTGACCAAATACTTATTTTCCACCATAATTTGCAAATAAATTCATAAAAAATCCTACAATGTGATTTTCTGGAAATTTTTTTCCTCATTTTGTCTGTCATAGTTGACGTGTACCTATGATGAAAATTAGAGGCCTCTCTCATCTTTTTAAGTGGGAGAACTTGCACAATTGGTGGCTGACTAAATACTTTTCCCCCCCACTGTAGCTCTCTAAGGTATGCACGACCCCACAGTTTGGGAACCACTGGTTTAGTACATTGACAAGATTATTGTTATTATATTTTTTTACACAGGTGTCGTAACTTGGAATACATATTCAGAAAAGTACCATCAACACTTCCGAACCATGTATACCATTAGCACATGCAGGGGTTGCTACATGGAATACAAGGAATGCACACCAGGTTGCTACACTGTATATTATTGATTGATGTGGAGAATGTAATAATAATTGAAAAACAAGAAAATTGCTTGTTAGGCATAACATACAGCAGAGTTAGCAAAGGTTGTGTGATATATTAAGTGTTTGTATGGTGTTTCTCACAGGGTATGCCAGCAAGGGGAAAAGGGGGGAATTGCAGGGGTTCTACTTTTATCATCTAAGAAATATAGCTAGTCAAGTCTTTTATCTCAGTCACTGATCTGGAGAAAGTTATACATGCTTTTATTTCCTCATGCCTAGATTACTGTAACTTTTTGTATATACCTGTCTCAGTCAGAAATCACTCCATCGTCTACAGTTAGTTCAAAGAGCTGCAGCTCGGCTTTTAACAGGCACCAGTACCCTTTTAGAATAGATTTTAAAATGTTATTAATCATGTTTAAGGCTAGGCTTGGTTTAGCCCCATCCTATATCTCAGATCTTTTATCTCACTACGAGCCAGGACGGTGATGTAATGTGAACTCAGAAATATAAGACTGACTTGTGTGGCCTGGTCTTTCAATATGTTTCTGCCATGCTTGGTTGTTTTACAGTGTTCCCCAGGACGGTGAATAAAGAAACGTATTGATTGTACAGAGAAGTGCCTCACTGATCCTTCATCTTCAATAGGCAAGCCTGAATAACTGGAAACAGAGAACAGCTGGAGACAGCAATTTCCTACAGCCTCACTCGCCATGGATGGACAGTCCTATCTTCAATAACACGCTCCTGAGGCTACCTTACTTTACAACACATGGTCAACAAAAAGCCCATATCACTCCACAGAGACAGAGCTGGACCAGCGTGGGACAATCTAAAGAAGAATATCCTGTTGATCCCAGACCATCACTTAAAGGCAATCATAAGTTGCTACATCCATTATAAGACTTGTAAATTAATTATATGTACCCATTGATTCTTGAAGAATATTAATTAGAAATGTCTCGTGAGCTGAGTTCAACTGTCACAACCCATCAGAATCCAAAACATAAGCTTGTTTTACTCCAATGTTTGTTTACATTTACTTTGTTTACAAACACTGTAAAGCATAAAAAACATGGTTAAAACTATAATTTTGATATCAGATGGTCAGCCTTGCATCCATAGCCTCTTTTGAATTTGAGAGTGGTTACATTTCTCCAGCCCAATCCCCCGGCTTCATACCGTGGTGGGGAGTCTGCTTTGTTATTGTTTCAACTGCTGATTGCAGCTTTAACCAATAATTTATCATTTTCCCATTTCACAAACTTGCTGAACCTATCAGTATGACTACAGCCGTGAGGAGGTGGTAATATTTCATTTCACCATTCTGCAATAAATGTTCATTTTTGTTCATTTACAAATGGCAAAGTATCGAGAGATGACTGTCGTAAGCTATTTATGTTTGACTGTAAGGTGTCTAAGAGGTGCTTAAAAAGAGAGACAATATCAGCCTATCAATTGCCTCCACTCTATGGTACATAGGTTCATCAGAAATAACTATGTCTCCACGTGATCTCTGGTGTCTGGAATGTGAGTGACTACCCTCGGCACTGTCAGTATGAAAAATGTATGCACTCACTAACTGTAAGTTGCTCTGGATAAGAGCGTCTGCTAAATGACTAACTTGACTAACGACTTACAGTTAGTACAGTGAGTGCATACATTCTTTTTTTATTTTTCATACTGGCCCCCCGTGGGAATCGAACCCACAACCCTGGTGTTGCAAACGCCATGCTCTACCAACTGAGCTACATCCCTGCCGGCCATTCCCTCCCCTACCCTGGACGACGCTGGGCCAATTGTGCACCGCCCCAAGATAAGGCGGGGATTTGCCTAGCAGTGATTTCTAGATGACCTGGAGCCAGTGGGTTTGGCGACGAATATGTAGTGAGGGCCAGCCAACGAGAGCGTACAGGTCACAATGGTGGGTAGTATATGGGGCTTTGGTGACAAAACGGATGGCACTGTGATAGACTACATCCAATTTGCTGAGTAGAGTGTTGGAGGCCATTTTGTAAATGACATCGCCAAAGTCAAGGATCGGTAGGATTGTCAGTTTTACGAGGGCGTGTTTGGCAGCATGAGTGAAGGAGGCTTTGTTGCAAAATAGGAAGCCAATTCTAGATTTAACTTTGGATTGGAGATGCTTAATGTGAGTCTGGAAGGAGAGTTTATGGTCTAACCAGACACCTAGGTATTTGTAGTTGTCCACATATTCTTAGTTGTCCACATATTCTAAGTCAGACCCGCCGAGAGTAGTGATTCTAGTCGGGCGGGCGGGTGCAAGCAGCGTTCGATTGAAGTGCATGCATTTAGTTTTACTAGCGTTTAAGAGGAGTTGGAGGCTACGGAAGGAGTGTTGTATGGCATTGAAGCTCATTTGGAGGTTTGTTAACACAGGCCAGATGTATACAAAATGGTGTCGTCTGCGTAGAGGTGGATCTGAGAGTCACCAGCAGCAAGAGCGACATCATTGATATATACAGAGAATAGAGTCGGCCCGAGAATTGAACCCTGTGGCACCCCCATAGAGACTGCCAGAGGTCCAGACAACAGGCCCTCCGATTTGACACATTGAACTCTATCTGAGAAGTAGTAGGCGAACCAGGCGAGGCAGTCATTTGAGAAACCAAGGCTATTTAGTCTGCCAATAAGAATGCGGTGATTGACAGAGTCAAAAGCCTTGGCCAGGTCAATGAAGACGGCTGCACAGTACTGTCTTTTATCGATCGCGGATATACTATTGTTTAGGACCTTGAGCGTGGCTGAGGTGCACCCATGACCAGCTCGGAAACCAGATTGCATAGTGGAGAAGGTACAATGGGATTCGAAATGGTCGGTGATCTGTTTGTTAACTTGGCTTTCAAATACTTTCGAAAGGCAGGGCAGGATGGATATAGGTCTGTAACAGTTTGAATCTAGAATGTCATCCCCTTTTAAGAGGGGGATGACCGCGGCAGCTTTCCAATCTCTGGGGATCTCAGACGATACGAAAGAGAGGTTGAACAAGCTAGTAATAGGGGTTGCGACAATTTCAGCGACTAATTTAGAAAGAAAGGGTCCAGATTGTCGAGCCCAACTGATTTGTAGGGGTCCAGATTTTGCAGCTCTTTCAGAACATCAGCTGTCTGAATTTGGGTGAAGGAGAAGCGGGGGGAGCATGGGCAAGTTGTAGCGGAGGGTGCAGAACTGGTGGCCGGGGTAGGGGTAGCCAGGTGGAAAGCATGGCCAGCCGTAGCAAAATGCTTGTAGAAATTCTTGATTATCGTAGATTTATCAGTGGTGACAGTGTTTCCTAGCCTCAGTGCAGCTAGGAGGAGGTGCTCTTATTCTCCATGGACTTTACAGTGTCCCAAAACTTTTTGGAGTTAGTGCTACAGGATGCAAATTTGTGTTTGAAAAAGCTAGCCTTTTCTTTCCTAACTGATTGTGTATATTAGTTCCTGACTTCCCTGAAAAGTTGCATATCGCGGGGGCTGTTCGATGCATAGGAACCAGCTGGTTATTCGCAGAGGTTATGCTTAGTGTCAATGCTGTAGGCTAACTTAGCCTTAACACTAACCTCATCCAGAACTCACTCATTCACCCAAATTAAATGTTAGAATTATACAATTACTATCGAATCATCATGTTCAACAAACTACTTGTGTGAAGTTTAATAAATAATTGAATGTATTACTTGTTAGTGCTAGGTTTTTCTTTATCAACACTGTACTACTTTAGGCCTTCCTACCATATCTATTTTTCAGGAGGGGCATTCTTTTCATCCCTAGAAGACGGTGAGAAGTGTCCTATACAAACGATTATGAGTTTAGATTTTCAGCAGTTTAGCCAAAGTCCTTGCGTCATCAAAAAGTTTAAATAACAAAAGGTGAATGTACACTTGAATATTTACATTAAGTTAACACACATAAATGCGGTGAGTTAATCGGATCTCATGGATTTATTTGTAACATTGAGCTGGATTGGACTCCTTAGTCATCTAGTTTCCATTTAGTCCCCAGACAGTTTGCTTTTGCAACACCTATAGGCCTACTTTTATGAATGTAAGATTTATTTTCTTGATTAATTGTAGACATTCTAACACAGTAGCCTCCCCTACTCATTGACCAGTGGTTGTTAAAATAACAGGTAGGCCTATTATTATTAGGCTATTAATAGGAAAATGAGTGTCTTGAGGGTAGCGCCCTGATGGTGCTCCTGACGACAGCCTCTAAAAACTGCCACTGGGGAGGGCCTGCAGCTTGGCGAACCCCAGCAGATCCCATCAGCCGCTGCCAGCTACAAAAGCCAGCAATGCCCGCCACGATCCAGCCAGGGATCCAGCCTGTGTGTGTGTGTGTCCAAGAAAAAAAGCTAGTCAGCTGGAATGGTAGCCTATTGCTCTATGTCAGCCATTATAGTCTGCTTGGCAGTGTGGAGAAGACGATACTTTCAGGCCAATTATCCATAACAGTGCCCCAAACATCTGAAAAATCTAACTGTGGTATATTTGAATCCCATGTTGGCCTATTATTATGTAATTGGTTATTCATTTGTGTTTGTTTTAGGGAGTGACACTGGTGTCCTGAATCTAATATTAGTAGTAGGGCTAAGTAATAGGCCTATCGTCTCATGTTGTCCACAAATTTGTTTAGTGAGCATTTCTCCTTTGCCAAGATAATCCATCCAGCTGACAGGTGTGGCATATCAAGAAGCTGATTAAAAAGCAT
Source organism: Coregonus clupeaformis (assembly GCF_020615455.1). Lineage (NCBI taxonomy): Eukaryota > Metazoa > Chordata > Actinopteri > Salmoniformes > Salmonidae > Coregonus > Coregonus clupeaformis. The sequence goes on from NC_059207.1 coordinate 44,739,885, forward strand.
GATCATTACACAGGTGTACATTGTGCTGGGGATAATAATAGGCCACTAAAAATGTAAAGCTTTGTCACAACACAATGCCACAGATGTCTCAAGTTTTGAGGTAGCGTGCAATTGGCATGCTGACTGCAAGAATGTCCACTAGAGCTGTTATCAGAGAATTTAATGTTAATTTCTCTAACATAAGTCACCTCCAACGTCATTTTAGAGAATATGGCAGTACGTCCAACTGGCCTCACAACCGCAGACCATGTGTAACCACGGCAGCCCAGGACCTCCACATCCGGCTTCTTCACCTGCGGGTTCGTCTGAGACCAGCCACTCGGGCAGCTAATGAAACTGAAGAGAATTTCGGTCTGTAATAATGCCCTTTTGTGGGGAAAAAATAATTCTGATTGTCTGGACCTGGCTCCCCAGTGGGTGGAAATCAGTCAATTGAAATAAATTGATTAGGCCCTAATCTATGGATTTCATATGACTGGGCTGTGGCGCAGCCATGGGTGGGCCTGGCATGGGAGCCAGGCCCACCCACTGGGGAGCCAGGCCCACCCATGGCTGCGCCTCTGCCCAGTCATATGAAATCCATAGATTAAGGCCTAAGCAATTTATTTCAATTGACTGATTTCCTTATGAACTGTAACTCAGTAAAATCGGTGAAATTGTTGCATGTTGCATTTATATTTTTGTTCATTATAGTTCAGATGTTTTCAAATGTGTCATATCATAGCCTTCTGCAGACATCTTTGAATCATCATTCAGAGTAGATATTGAACAGAGTTTTTTGGAAAACTTGGTCACATAAACTGAGGGACATTTTACTGTCATTCTGTTACAAAACTTTACATCTGCACTCTTTAAGTATATGTGTTGTTTTCTGTGGACATTTTTGAAAGTAGTCTTTGTGCATAGAGTTGTATGGTTTGTTTGACTTTGTAAAAAATCAGTCTCAGCGTCATTCTGTTACCATGGAATTGCCCATATGCTAATCAATATAACGCAATGCCTCCTACTATACCACTGCGCATCTCTTATCATTAAATGATGAGGCCCTCTGCATTGCTATAGACATGATCCTTCTGCTCCCTCCGCGTTTGCTGTTGGTCCATCCTCGGATGGTGTCTCTCTCTCTCTCTGTCACACTGTAGCTAGCTATGCCGTCATAATCATCATCACGAGAATGATGCAAATACGGCTAGTGAGCACCAAACAGCTGGCTCCCCAGGTAAAGACTCACCTGTTCTGGGGAAGGAGAATCGGCAGGACCCGTTTCCCTTCAGGAAACCGTGACGGTGGTGGTGAGGTAAGTTGGTTAGGGGTGATACAGCCAAAGGTAGGCTAAACCCGAACAACAACCTTCAAATGAAGCCGAAAGGAGCGTTAGATGTGTGTTGGTCCAGTTCTTAGTAGGTAGGAAATACCTCTTCTTGCAGTCTACCGCACCAGTGTATGTGGCTGTCAGATAGCAATGTCTATATATACAGAAAGACTGTGTATTATGTAGTCTACAGATAGACACCGGGTTGACTGGACACAAAATCGCGCATGCTCAAATAGGCCCTGACGTCAGGCCCTTCCTCTTGGTGCTTACTGCCACATTCAAGACAACCAGGAACTGGGAACTCGAAAATCTCCGACTTGCGACTTTAGCGCGTTCAAGACAACTGGGAATTCGGAATAAAACGAGGTCAAATCAGGACGTCAGGGATCTTCAGGTCGGATAGTCGGACCTCTAGAAATATACCCGAGTTTCTGACTTGGAATTCCGAGTTGGCTGACCGTTCAAAACTATTTTTCCCAGTCGGAGCTAGTTTTTTTTCCGAGTTCCCAGTTGTCTTGAACACACTGAATTCGGAAGTCGGAGATTTCCGAGTTCCCAGTTGTTGAACGCGGCAAAAGTCGGTGTGTTCTTGGCACGCTGGTTCCATAAACCTACCCATCCTCCTCTCAATTTCTCTCCTCCTCCCATCTCCCTCTCTTTCTCCGCGCTCTCCGATTCGCTAAGCTTATCTCCGTTTTTATTAACAAAAAATGGCGTCTTCCACTTTCTCCCTGGTTCTGTGGATATTTACACCGTTCCATACTCACATCTAGTGGTCTTCTAAGCGTATCGCAGCAACATAACCTATTTGCTATTTTAAAGTCAGTTACTGCTCGCAGTGCTTCAGGACCCATGCTCAACAAACATAGGCATGCTGCCCAAATATATAACCCAAATAATTAAATATCCAAAACAAGACCAAGAGGGGGGAGGAAGACATTAATGGTTTAAAGTAGGCCTTCTAAAAAAAAAACTGTCTCCAGATTGCATTGTGGACTGAAGCACTGTAATATTGTGCAATCATCTTACTGTTGAAATGTGAACTGGGCCAATATTAACCAGTTTCCTAATAGTTCAATTTCTCTATATATGTGTGTGTGTGTGTGTGTGTGTGTGTGTGTGTGTGTGTGTGTGTGTGTGTGTGTGTGTGTGTGTGTGTGTGTGTGTGTGTGTGTGTGTCTGCCTGCCTGCCTGCCTGCCTGCCTGTATAGCAGCAGGAATATGTTTTGAATAGGGGGTGCTGAGTGCAGGGGCGTGGCAATAGGCCTAGCTGATTATTGAGTTGCCCTTTGATTGTTTATTTTGATAAATTCCCTATTACATACAGTATATCACCAGTAGTAAATGTACCGTTAATCCTCATAATTTGGTTACATTAATTTCTGGTAGCCCTTTCCTGCAGTCAAATTACCAAATCTCCCTCTAGTGGCCTCATGGGTGGAATGTTATTCATATCTTTCATAATTGTATAATTAATAAACTTTTTAAAAAATTACGCTGAAAATCCGGTGTTTCTATGTGAAATGGTTTTGTTATATTTCAGTCTTCTGTGATGTATATAAAGTGTAATATAAGTTTGAGGTCTTATCTAGAATACTACCAGATTTTTTCCAATCAGACATGGTATTCAGCCTGGCGACCCTCCAATTGCAGGCCCACATCGTTAACCTAGGCTATCCTACTAAATCTCACCCTTCCATTTCACGATGTGAAAGTCCAACTTCCTCATAGTGGTGTTCTTCATCGGCATCAAGTGGTGATATTCTCATGTAATGCAACAATATCACATCTCATCACATTCCATCTGGTCTCATCTCGTCATTACATTACTCTGGTCATCTTCAATTCCCTTCCACCATCATAAGCAATAACCATGTTATTTTATCACCGCCGTTTTCCAACACAGATAAATAACAACAATAAAACTCACAGCAACTAAACCAATGATCTATTTGAAAGCTAAAGCAGATACCTAACAGATCAGGCAGTCAACTGAAAGACCAACAGAGGAATATATACAGCAGTCTGGCAAATCAATCTCCATCCAGAAACAAAGTCATATTTGGGCCCGTATTTATCAAACGTCTCAGAGTAGAACTACTGATCTAGGATCAGTTTAGCCTTTTAGACAATAATGAATAAGATTACATGTACAGCAGGGACCTGATCTACTCTTTATGTAGTTTATTATTGACCCTGTAGTGTAAGATCTGCTACAGTATGTCATCTACTCAATTAACTATGTAAAGTGCTTCATTTTTCATTGGCCAAAGTGGCTGTGTCCTCCTGACCTGCTATGGCCTGGCTATTGGCTAATCCCCAATCAGCCTTTACCCTACCAGCACTTGCCACTGACGCATACAACAGGGACTGAGATCAGACATGGCAGACATACACCACCTCTCTCTCAGTGCTCTCTTTGGTGGTTAAATAAGCATGTGAGATAAAGTACACCACATGACTATGACTACAGGTATGTAAGGTAAAGGCTTAAGTAGGCCTGTAGTATTCTAGAACTTGAATCTTAATGTGTGTGTGTGCACGTGTGGTGTAAGGGAGCTGAGACCTGGGGATTTGGGACAGTAGAATCAGGAGTCACGTGTTTGTGAAGGTGTTTGGCAGGAGGAGTAGCACTACAGATGCTAAAGCCTGGATTTACATCATGTTCCACTTGGCAACACACACACACGTTCTAGAGCTCATGCACACGCACGTACACTTTCTAACGCTCACATACACACGCACATGCACACACACACACACACTCTTCCTTGAAACTACTTGCCGCAGTGGTGTAAAACTCATTCCAATAGAGGGCTGAGTGTCTGCTGGTTTTTGGTTTTTCTTTTCAATTAAGACCTAGACAACCAGGTGAAGGGAGTTCTTTTCTAATTAGTGACTGTGACAGAGAAGTCCGTCACTGGCCGCGGGCAGCATTTGGTAAGCTGTAAAAGGGCTACCATGGTTGGGTGTGGTTCTGGTCCCACAACTGCTCCTTCAGTCGGCTGGTCTTTTATGGCTGTATCTGGTGTTTCTATTGGCAGCTCAGGCGGTTCTGGTTCTGGTTGGCCCATTGGTCGGGCTCCTAGTTTCTCATAATTGACCTCTTCTTCACCGGATGATTCCATGGTATTCCACCCCGTTTCAATTTTAGGTACCTTTTCTGACAGTTGATGCTGTTGCTGAGAACACAACCCTATACGCGTTCCTTTACGTCTCTTTTTGGAATTCACTGATTTGCAGTGCGCCATCCCACCGCTGACACCATATGTCGCGTAGAATAGGCCAGAAGTACCTCCTCAATTTGGGGTAATGGAGAAGCTACCTTTTGAGATGATTTTGGGGAGGGATGTGCCTGTACTCTCTGATCTGTTGGGAAATGTGGGGGGTCAGCTATACGAGCAGTCAGTTTGCCAGTCTGATGTTCATGTGTCATGCTCAGTTGTCACTTGTGCCCAGGCCAAAGCTGGTTTACCACCTGTGCCTGACTTCTGTGATAGTCTGTGCGAGGGGGGAACCAAAGGGCCCAGAAAGTCACGCCGCCAGCTGCGTCTTGAGAAGTATGTGGGGGCCCCTGTACCTGTTGCTGATGTGTCTGGGTTAGAGGTGCAATGGGATGTTCCCCAAAATGTTGCTACACTTCAAAAGTATGATGCAACCTTGAAACTGTTGTTTGACAAGGCCTTAGCTGGGGACAGCCAATCTTCATGTGGGGGGATTTCGTAGACAACCACATACTCTACCTTGGGTCAGAAGCAGAGAGCAAGAAGTTAGTGGTGCCGTCTAGTTGTAGACCACTTGTTCTCAACCTTGCACATACAGTTCCATGGACAGGCCATCAAGGGCAACATAAGACCTACCTCAGGCTCCCGTTTCTTTTGGCCCTCCATGTATAATGATGTGCAAACATACTGCAAAACATGCCCCACATGCTGTTGATGGGGCAGCACTGTTTAGCTGTCCCCATAATGTATACTTTTGGTGGCAGTACTGTTTTTCTTCCGGAATCACTATGTAAATAAACACCCTTGCACAGAAGTACTTTTGCGGCTCCGCCATCATTTTATTTAGTAGAGGTTAGGTTTTCCAGTTAAGCCTTCTGGCCTATTCTACGCGACAGTGACCTTAATTCATCAATCAAGTACAAGGATGGAGCGAAACCCGCAGACTCTCGGCCTCCGTGGAATGAGTTTGACACATGACTTAAAAGTATAGTGTTTCCTGCTACTTTTACTACCCCTGAAATGTCACAACCATCTATCAAAACAGTTTGAGAGGTGTACCTTCTCAGTCAGTTCCTCCCTCATACACTTTCTGATGATACAGTCCTGAGATTTCTGATGACATCACTGAGAGATGACATCCCACGGATACTGAAGTGATCGACACATACAACCTAGGAATCCTGGGAATTCTCAATGAGGCAGTTTGGAATTCAAATGAGTTATGAGTTAAGAATTAACATCATGTTTGTACTGGTCATTCTAGTCTTTCTGCTTCAAAACAGGCCCTCCTTCAAACGGTAAATAGTTATAACACAACATTGTTTTCTCATGGAGAGAGCGGCTCACATGGAGCGTGTGTGTGTGTATGAGTTCTAGGCCAGGCACCAGGGCTTTGCCATGCTGTCTGTGTATGCTTTAGTTCCATGGTTTGGTCTCTAGTCTGTTTCATTCATTCATGCCACACCGCACAAACAAACACGTGCACTCTCACACACACACACACACACACACACACACACACACACACACACACACACACACACACACACACACACACACACACACACACACACACACACACACACACACACACACACACACACACACACGTGAACAGAACTAATCTGCTCCAGGCCAGGTCACATGAGCTATGTTGTTATGGCAAAGACAGAGAAAACCTCTGTTACAACACTCTACCTCTGAGACAATGTGATTTCCTAGAACAGGTCCACAGGGTACAATACTGTATATAGGGCCTGGGGCCTAGGGGCTGTGGTGGTTAGGCCTTAGGTGTAGGGGTATGAGAGAATGGGGTGGGGCTGGGTGTTTTTTTTTCTCCAGTCTTAGCAGTCAAAGTGTTACAGTTATAAAGGGTTATAGTATTACCATTATTTACCATGGTATTACTATATCAGGATTATGATATAGTTTTGCCATCCCAGAATTGTCCTTGGTTTCAATGAGAAGAATGGGGATGTAATAATACTTTCTGCCACAGGAACACTGTTCCCTCATTCACTACTGTAAATATCTGTACAACAACAACAACAACAACAACACATATCTTATCAGGGCTTAGGATAGGAAATAACAGTGATGTCATCAGTAGGGGCCAGTGCTCAGACCTCAGATGATGACATCATAGATGTCCCAAATGGACCCTATTCCCTTTATAGTACACTACTTTTGAGAGGGAATAGGGTGCCATTTTGGGACATTAACAAAACAAAATATCTGATGAACGATTCAGAAGAGGGATTAAGCCATAGCTGTATACTCTGTATTCATCTGAGGATGGCTTTAGTTTACAACACATATACATCTTAGTATATCGGTCTTATTGTTACACACATTATAAGGTGGCACTGACATACTGTACATCTCATGCTTATTCTGACTCGCTGGTCCATTGGTGACAGAGCAGAACCAGTGACCCTCCCTGTGTCACCTAGAACTATGGGAGTAGAACCCACCGCCTGTAGGGGTTCCTCAAAACTCCAGAACTGACTTGAAATGAAACAAAATACCTGTAGGATCAAATGATCCAAAAATACTTCTACTAAACATGTAAGGCTACAATTCCATCAATTAGTATTCTGTAGGTGTTAAGAAAACCTTAACACCACCTACAACTTACTACCCATAGTGCAGTACAGATGAGAGCACAACACCTAGCTTTATTTAGGATATGTTATTATTATATATTATTGTCTATACATATCTACATACACACTGAGTTTTCTTTTAGTGGTTTACAGTGGCTATCTAAATTTACAATGCATTCTCTTCTGGTGCATATTGTACAATATGAATGATTCTTAGTGCAAGCGCATGCTTCAGTTATTTTCTTTTTAGTGTCTCTGTGGTGTTTGGTGCCGGTGTCCTTTCTCAGGCTCAATCCAGCTTTCTGTATACTACATTAAAAAAAAAATTCAAACGTTTTTAGTCATTTTGCAGACGCTCTTATCCAGAGCGACTTACAGTTAGTGAGTGCATACATCTACTACATACTACATCAACTCTCTTAAACACTCTTCAAAGAAGTGTGTCAGTGTGTCCACATATAGTATGTGTAAGTGTGGAGGCTACTGTACTTGTGTGTTATAGCTACAGGATCCCGGTCTGGAGGTCAGCAACATCATGATGAATTTCCACTATTTCCAGTCTCACATTCTCTCTCCATCTTTTGATTGGTAATCTGTCTTTATGGTCCAATGAGGAGGCAGAGTTCTAGAAGCTCCTAGGATCATCAGTGTTAAGCAGTTTGGTCCTTCTTTCTCTTTTCTTTGGGAAGCTGCCAAGCTGTAAAGTAGAAGAGGTCCCAGTAGCTCTCTTCTCTCCTCTTTTCTTTCTCTAGTGCTCTCTTTCCACAAGCAGTGGTAGGTTGAGGCTAGTGCAGCAGTAAAGAAACTCTGCTAGTTTCTACACACGTACATATCTGTGGATTAGCCATCCTATATTAGGATGTACTAAATTGAGTGTGTGTGTGTGTGTGTGTATTGTGGGATTGGACAGGGGTTGTGTATAGACAGGAGGACAGGATCAGACGATGGGAGAATGGCGTAGAACATTCTGCTGGGTTCTAGAGCACGTTCTCAAAGAGCTGCATGGAGTTCATGATGTTCTCGTCCTGGAAGACAGACAGACAGACAGGACAGACTGTTGAATGAAAGTCATGAGTCTGGTTCTTTGTTCACTTGGATTATTGTTCCACAAACTCAAACATCTAGCAAATCTTCCATTGACATCCAGGTTACACTTTACTTGAAAGGGGTTTACATAAGACATTCACAACACCTTTATGAAACCAGTCATAACACCTTCAAGATCTTTTTTGTTCCCCACAATGAAATCTCTGTCCGCCCGTCTGTCCGTTTGCATGTACGTACGTTAGTCACACGCAATATCTCAGACAGCACTGGCCCCATTTTGACAAACTTTGGTGAATGATGTGTCTTGCCATGAAGATCTGACATTTACACAATTATACTGATTGGCCCAAGGCGGGAGCTATACTAATTAACTGAAATGTGTGAGTCACACCAGAGAGGAAGAGGCAAAGCGAGAGGGATAACTGGGTCCAAAATCTGTCTTCTCTAGCAGGTGGTGTTTTTTCAGGGGGGTTTTTGCTCACCAAGTGAGTAGTTTTTGTATGGATGTCAATGAGAGAGTGTCGAATTTGGTTAACAAACAATGTAATGGCTTATTTGCTACATGTGGCTTCTTTGATCAAATATAAGTTGTGGTTAGGTTGTTATGTGTGTACTGATATAAGTAACTTTGAAAAAAAAAAAACTTTATTTCGGAGTGGTGCCTGTTGTTCACACGCGTATCTGCCCTCTCATTGGCTAGAATGGTCCCACCTGATATTGCCTCCTCTCGACTGCCTTCCATTTTTTAAGACATTTCTTTTCATTGTTAGAGTGGCCACTTGAGTATCTGGTCAATATAATGGATAATCTGTGGTCACACACAATAACTGAAATGTGTTACTCACACACAATATCTCAATTAGCCCAATGGGGGGAGCTGCATCATTTGTGGGGGACAACATGTTTCCTGTTGCCTTGTTAATCCATACTACAACAGAAATATGTTCACAGCCACAGTAGCCAACCCCCTAAGTGTTATCCTAAGAACAGGATTGGTGCTCCAGGCCAGGTACTCTGTTTCCGCCATACAATACAATACAAATTAATTGTCCATGTTACAGCGAACAACAGAAATGTGTCTTCTGCTCTCATTACTCATAACTCCCCAGATAGCACACATCTCACACACACACACAAAGTTGAGAGGAGCACAGGTCACGGCAGTTGCTTCTTCCAGGATTCTTCTAGGAAGCTGCTTGTTCCAGGATTCGTTTAATATATATATTTTTTAATCAAACTTTTATTATGCGGGCCCAAAACAAGGGAGGGGATGTTCTGATCAGTGGTGTAGTTGAGGGTAAACGCACATAAACACCATTTACACACCTGTCTTATTTTGCGCAAGCGTTTACCTACCTGTTACTGCATTGACAGCCAACGGCGACCAGTGTTTACCCACCTATTTCTTTACCACTACATCACTGGTTCTGATGGTATTTGATGAAGACATTGACACTGTACTAGCTAAAACATGTGAGCTAGATAACAACATAGATGCAGTTTACCTAGCACATGCTGCAAATATTGTGCATCACCAAATGTTCCTCTCTGTGTTCCCAGAAGCATTCCATTGTACTGTGTGCATGTGACCAAATATGATTTGGTGCTTTTATCACAAACTAAACAATTATTATTCTTAACCACACCACTACCAGAAAAGTTAATAAGCTAATAATGATAATTCCAAGGTGGCATTCTGCCATATTTAAAGATCATTAGAGAGGACAGAGAACACTCAATGCACACAGTCACTACCCACTTACCCTGTGCTGGTCCTAGCCTGATGTGAATAGTGTTTCAGAGGATTGGGTACTGTGGCAGTATAAATACACATTTCCACTGTACTTCTTATGACTAATGTTGAATAAATGTGTTAAAGGTTTGTAATGAATGATACTGCAACACTCAAAAGGTGTTATGACTGGTTTCATAAAGGTGTTATGACTGGTTTCATAAAGGTGTTATGAATGCCTTATGTATACCCCCTTCACATCATCTATGTATTTTATTCATTATGTCAAAAGTGTGAGGTAGCGTACAGGTCTGCTGTTGTGTTGTTGTATGTTTTGTAACTGTGGTACCTTCTGACATGTCTCAATGAACTCCTCAATGGTCACCACTCCATCTCTGTTTCTGTCCATTTTCTGAAGAAAGGAGAAAGGGAGGGAGGGAGGGAGGGAGGGAGAGAGGGAGGGGTAAGGGAGACGCAGAATGAATGAAGTAAGGAGAGAGGAAGAAAGCATGTTCAGTGGGTAAGAAACGTTTTTGTTGAGGTGTGTCTGTGTGCATGTTGTGTGCGTGTGAGTGTGTTTGTGCGCACAGAGCTGTGTGCACCTGGAAGAACTTGTCCACATGTTCAGAGGGTGCCTCGTCCCGTACACTGGGGTAGGTGTACCTGCCCATCATATCGTAGATGGACTTCATAATAGCCAGCATCTCCTGAGAGAGAGAGAGAGAGAGAGAGAGAGAGAGAGAGAGAGAGAGAGAGAGAGAGAGAGAGAGAGAGAGAGAGAGAGAGAGAGAGAGAGAGAGAGAGAGAGAGAGAGAGAGAGAGAGAGAGAGAGAGAGAGAGAGAGAGAGAGAGAGAGAGAGAGAGAGAGAGAGAGAGAGAGAGAGAGAGAGAGAGAGAGAGAGAGAGAGAGAGAGAGAGAGAGAGAGAGAGAGAGAGAGAGAGAGAGAGAGAGAGAGAGACAGAGACAGAGACAGAGACAGAGACAGAGACAGAGACAGAGACAGAGAGAGGGAGAGAGGGGTCAGAGTTTACCGTGATGTATCTAAAGCTACAGATGTAGGATCTTAATTTGAGCCAGTTTGCTACAGCAGGAAAACAATCCTGCAGCAACAGGAAATGTGAATGATTATGTGGATAATAATGAATGGACATTTTATTTTAGGGGTTGATACATTTTTCGTTAGGGAAAATCAAGTGAAATTTTAAGTGGAAATGATGGACTTTAGAAACCTTTTTAATTAAACCTCGAATACACTACACGTATGCAAATTCTCAGCAACAAAAAACGGATCAAATTAAGATCCTACATCTGTAGCCAATCATTTAGATATGTGATGTTTCTATAGTAGCCAATCGCAGTGTACCTCTTTAGTGATGTATCCGTCCTTGTTTATGTCATACAGGTTGAAGGCCCAGTTGAGTTTCTCTGTGACTGACCCTCTCAGAAGAACAGACAGGCCAATCACAAAGTCCTCAAAACGAATGGAGCCATTTCTGTCCATATCAAATGCATTGAACAGGAAATGTGCATAGGTGGTGGCGTCTGTAGGATAGAGGGAGAGAGGGGGGTGGGGGAAGAGGAGAGGAAAATAAGAAAGGAAAGAGAGGGGAGTTAGGGTACAGGAAAAGGGTTGAAGAAGGGAGAGAGAGAGAGGTTAGGGGAAAAGGGATGAAGAGAGGAGAGAGATGGAGGGGAGAAGAGAATGTTGGGGGTAGGCAGACATTCAAATAATCAGTAACCATTGTCACGCCCTGGCTCTGGGACTCTGTTATGTTGAGCCAGGGTGTGTAGTTTCTATGGGTTTGTTTTCTAGGTTCATTATCTAGCTCATGTGTTTCTGTGTTGGCCGGGGTGGTTCTCAATCAGAGGCAACGAGTATCAGCTGTTGCTTGTTGTCTCTGATTGGGAACCATACTTAGGCAGCCTGTTTTCCACAGTGTATTGTGGGATCTTGTTCCGTGTATGGTTTGTGTCTGTTACCTAGGACTTCACATATCGTTTTGTTGTTTTGTTCGTGTGGTACTCTAATAAATATAATTATGTACGCATATCACGCTGCGCCTTGGTCCACTTCCTCCTACGATCGTGACAGAAGATCCCACCAAAACAGGACCAAGCAGCGTGTCCAGGAGCAAGCGCCGGGTAAGGAGCTGGAGAGGTTGGCGATGGCCCAGGTGGGCCAATGGTGGTCCTGGGAGGACATGCTCGCGGGAAAAGGGCCATGGGCTAAAGTTAAGGCCCTGGCGAGAGAGGAGATACGGCGCCAACAGTGCCGTCGTCAGACAGGCGAGAGGCAACCCCATTAAATTTTTAGGGGGAGGCACACGGCATGGATGACATGGCAGCAGGAGGCAGCTACGGGGCGTATCGGGAGAATAGGAGAGGAGGCCACCAGGTTAAGGGGGCTATTGGTCCAGAGGGAGCAGGAGTTAGTGGGTCAGAGGGAGGAGCTACTGGAGGCGATAAGGGAGAAGGAGAGAGTAGAGGCACGGCGAGAGGAACTGTGTAGGCAGCTGAGGGAGCGGCTGGTTATGAAGAAACCCAGTCCTGCTCCTCACACCAAGCAAGTGGTGTGTGTCACCAGTCCGGTCCGGCCCGTTCCTGCTCCCCGCACTAAGTTAGTGGTGCGTGTTCCCATTCCGGCCCGACCCGTTCCTGCTCCCCGCACTAAGTTAGTGGTGCGTGTTCCCAGTCCGGCCCGACCCGTTCCTGCTCCCCGCACTAAGTTAGTGGTGCGTGTTCCCAGTACGGCCCAACCCGTTCCTGCTCCCCGCACTAAGTTAGTGGTGCATGTTCCCAGTCCGGCCCGACCCGTTCCTGCTCCCCGCACCAAGCCAATGGTGCGCATCACCAGCCCGGCCCGGCCTGTTCCTGCTTCCCGCACCAAGCCAATGGTGCGCGTCGTCAGCCTGGTCCGGCCCGTTCCTGCTCCCCGCACCAAGCCTGTGGTGCGCGTCGTCAGCCCGGTTCGGCCCATTCCTGCTCCCCGCACCAAGCCTGTGGTGCGCGTCGTCAGTCCGGTCTGGCCCGTTCCTGCTCCCCGCACCAAGCCTGTGGTGCGCGTCGTCAGTCCGGCACAGCCCGTGCCTGGGTCACCGGTGCCTGGTCAGGTACCGGTCAGCTGCTCCACACCGGAGCGTAAGCAATCCGCTCCACCGATGTCCAGTCCAGCTCCAGCCAGCGGGGCCAGACCGGACCAGGGGCGCTACGGGGGGATTGTTGGAGGGTGGTGGTCAAGCCCGGAGCCGGAACCGCCTCCGAGGAGGAATGCCCACCCGGCCCTCCCCTGTTCGGTTTATGTTTGGCGCGGTCGCAGTCCGCGCCTTTGGGGGGTACTGTCACGCCCTGGCTCTGGGACTCTGTTATGTTGAGCCAGGGTGTGTAGTTTCTATGGGTTTGTTTTCTAGGTTCATTATCTAGCTCATGTGTTTCTGTGTTGGCCGGGGTGGTTCTCAATCAGAGGCAACGAGTATCAGCTGTTGCTTGTTGTCTCTGATTGGGAACCATACTTAGGCAGCCTGTTTTCCACAGTGTATTGTGGGATCTTGTTCCGTGTATGGTTTGTGTCTGTTACCTAGGACTTCACGTATCGTTTTGTTGTTTTGTTCGTGTGGTACTCTAATAAATATAATTATGTACGCATATCACGCTGCGCCTTGGTCCACTTCCTCCTACGATCGTGACAGAAGATCCCACCAAAACAGGACCAAGCAGCGTGTCCAGGAGCAAGCGCCGGGTAAGGAGCTGGAGAGGTTGGCGATGGCCCAGGTGGGCCAATGGTGGTCCTGGGAGGACATGCTCGCGGGAAGAGGGCCATGGGCTAAAGTTAAGGCCCTGGCGAGAGAGGAGGTACGGCGCCAACAGTGCCGTCGTCAGACAGGCGAGAGGCAACCCCATTAAATTTTTAGGGGGAGGCACACGGCATGGATGACATGGCAGCAGGAGGCAGCTACGGGGCGTATCGGGAGAATAGGAGAGGAGGCCACCAGGTTAAGGGGGCTATTGGTCCAGAGGGAGCAGGAATAGTGGGTCAGAGGGAGGAGCTACTGGAGGCGATAAGGGAGAAGGAGAGAGTAGAGGCACGGCGAGAAGAACTGTGTAGGCAGCTGAGGGAGCGGCTGGTTATGAAGAATCCCAGTCCCGCTCCTCACACCAAGCAAGTGGTGTGTGTCACCAGTCCGGTCCGGCCCGTTCCTGCTCCCCGCACTAAGTTAGTGGTGCGTGTTCCCAGTCCGGCCCGACCCGTTCCTGCTCCCCGCACTAAGTTAGTGGTGCGTGTTCCCAGTCCGGCCCGACCCGTTCCTGCTCCCCGCACTAAGTTAGTGGTGCGTGTTCCCAGTACGGCCCAACCCGTTCCTGCTCCCCGCACTAAGTTAGTGGTGCGTGTTCCCAGTCCGGCCCGACCCGTTCCTGCTCCCCGCACCAAGCTTATGGTGCGCGTCGCCAGCCCGGCTCGGCCTGTTCCTGCTCCCCGCACCAAGCCAATGGTGCGCGTCGCCAGCTGGCCCTGCCTGTGCCTGCTCCCCGCACCAAGCCAATGGTGCGCATCGCCAGCCCGGCCCGGCCTGTTCCTGCTTCCCGCACCAAGCCAATGGTGCGCGTCGTCAGCCCGGTCCGGCCCGTTCCTGCTCCCCGCACCAAGCCTGTGGTGCGCGTCGTCAGCCCGGTTCGGCCCGTTCCTGCTCCCCGTACCAAGCCTGTGGTGCGCGTCGTCAGTCCGGTCCGGCCCGTTCCTGCTCCCCGCACCAAGCCTGTGGTGCGCGTCGTCAGTCCGGCACAGCCCGTGCCTGGGTCACCGGTGCCTGGTCAGGTACCGGTCAGCTGCTCCACACCGGAGCCTAAGCAATCCGCTCCACCGATGTCCAGTCCAGCTCCAGCCAGCGGGGCCAGACCGGACCAGGGGCGCTACGGGGGGATTGTTGGAGGGTGGTGGTCAAGCCCGGAGCCGGAACCGCCTCCGAGGAGGAATGCCCACCCGGCCCTCACCTGTTCGGTTTATGTTTGGCGCGGTCGCAGTCCGCGCCTTTGGGGGGTACTGTCACGCCCTGGCTCTGGGACTCTGTTATGTTGAGCCAGGGTGTGTAGTTTCTATGGGTTTGTTTTCTAGGTTCATTATCTAGCTCATGTGTTTCTGTGTTGGCCGGGGTGGTTCTCAATCAGAGGCAACGAGTATCAGCTGTTGCTTGTTGTCTCTGATTGGGAACCATACTTAGGCAGCCTGTTTTCCACAGTGTATTGTGGGATCTTGTTCCGTGTATGGTTTGTGTCTGTTACCTAGGACATCACGTATCGTTTTGTTGTTTTGTTCGTGTGGTACTCTAATAAATATAATTATGTACGCATATCACGCTGCGCCTTGGTCCACTTCCTCCTACAATCGTGACAGAAGATCCCACCAAAACAGGACCAAGCAGCGTGTCCAGGAGCAAGCGCCGGGTAAGGAGCTGGAGAGGTTGGCGATGGCCCAGGTGGGCCAATGGTGGTCCTGGGAGGACATGCTCGCGGGAAAAGGGCCATGGGCTAAAGTTAAGGCCCTGGCGAGAGAGGAGGTACGGCGCCAACAGTGCCGTCGTCAGACAGGCGAGAGGCAACCCCATTAAATTTTTAGGGGGGGGCACACGGCATGGATGACGGGGCAGCAGGAGGCAGCTACGGGGTGTATCGGGAGAATAGGAGAGGAGGCCACCAGGTTAAGGGGGCTATTGGTCCAGAGGGAGCAGGAGTTAGTGGGTCAGAGGGAGGAGCTACTGGAGGCGATAAGGGAGAAGGAGAGAGTAGAGGCACGGCGAGAGGAACTGTGTAGGCAGCTGAGGGAGCGGCTGGTTATGAAGAAACCCAGTCCCGCTCCTCACACCAAGCAAGTGGTGTGTGTCACCAGTCCGGTCCGGCCCGTTCCTGCTCCCCGCACTAAGTTAGTGTTGCGTGTTCCCAGTCCGGCCCGACCCGTTCCTGCTCCCCGCACTAAGTTAGTGGTGCGTGTTCCCAGTCCGGCCCGACCCGTTCCTGCTCCCCGCACTAAGTTAGTGGTGCGTGTTCCCAGTACGGCCCGACCCGTTCCTGCTCCCCGCACTAAGTTAGTGGTGCGTGTTCCCAGTCCGGCCCGACCCGTTCCTGCTCCCCGCACCAAGCTTATGATGCGCGTCGCCAGCCCGGCCCGGCCTGTTCCTGCTCCCCGCACCAAGCCAATGGTGCGCGTCGCCAGCCCGGCCCGGCCTGTTCCTGCTCCCCGCACCAAGCCAATGGTGCGCATCGCCAGTCCGGCCCGGCCTGTTCCTGCTTCCCGCACCAAGCCAATGGTGCGCGTCGTCAGCCCGGTCTGGCCCGTTCCTGCTCCCCGCACCAAGCCTGTGGTGCGCGTCGTCAGCCCGGTTAGGCCCGTTCCTGCTCCCCGTACCAAGCCTGTGGTGCGCGTCGTCAGTCCGGTCCGGCCCGTTCCTGCTCCCCGCACCAAGCCTGTGGTGCGCGTCGTCAGTCCGGCACAGCCCGTGCCTGGGTCACCGGTGCCTGGTCAGGTACCGGTCAGCTGCTCCACACCGGAGCCTAAGCAATCCGCTCCACCGATGTCCAGTCCAGCTCCAGCCAGCGGGGCCAGACCGGACCAGGGGCGCTACGGGGGGATTGTTGGAGGGTGGTGGTCAAGCCCGGAGCCGGAACCGCCTCCGAGGAGGAATGCCCACCCGGCCCTCCCCTGTTCGGTTTATGTTTGGCGCGGTCGCAGTCCGCGCCTTTGGGGGGGGGGTACTGTCACGCCCTGGCTCTGGGACTGTTATGTTGAGCCAGGGTGTGTAGTTTCTATGGGTTTGTTTTCTAGGTTCATTATCTAGCTCATGTGTTTCTGTGTTGGCCGGGGTGGTTCTCAATCAGAGGCAACGAGTATCAGCTGTTGCTTGTTGTCTCTGATTGGGAACCATACTTAGGCAGCCTGTTTTCCACAGTGTATTGTGGGATCTTGTTCCGTGTATGGTTTGTGTCTGTTACCTAGGACTTCCCGTATCGTTTTGTTCGTGTGGTACTCTAATAAATATAATTATGTACGCATATCAAGCTGCGCCTTGGTCCACTTCCTCCTACGATCGTGACAACCATAAGCTTTTCCTGTCATTCTCCCTGTAGTTCAGGTGTACTATTAGCATATTCCAGGCACAATGAGACAGAGAGTAGCTTCAATGGAGATAGTTCTATCCTCTCACCTCCTTGGGGAAAGAACTGAGAATAGATGGTCTTGAACGTCTCTTCATCAACCAAACCACTTGGACACTCCTACGAGAGAAAGAGAGCGAGAGAGAGAGAAGAGAAAGAGAAAGAGCGAGAGAGTTAATAGTAAAGTCATTTCAGTATATCAATATGCTCAAATCTACTCTCATTTATTCTACATTCTCA
Organism: Coregonus clupeaformis; assembly: GCF_020615455.1. NCBI lineage: Eukaryota > Metazoa > Chordata > Actinopteri > Salmoniformes > Salmonidae > Coregonus > Coregonus clupeaformis. The sequence goes on from NC_059207.1 coordinate 44,757,190, forward strand.
TGTAGAACTCCAACCTGCCCACAAATAAAGATCCACGCTCAACCTGCTAAAATAAAGGCTAAAAAATACCTCCCAAATACAGTCCTACAGCATCCCCACCCCATCCTCTCTGCTCCCCTACGTACGTTCTTGAAGCCCCTGTATAGTGACTGGAGCTCCTTCTTGGTGAACTTCGTCTGAACCTGCAGCTGGTCCAAGCCTTCTGGCTGGTGACGAACTGTAGACAGTTCCAAATCACTGTCACTACTGTCTGTAGGAGAGAGAGCGGGGAAGAGGGAGAGAGAGGGAGAGAGAGGGGGGGGATAGAGAAAAAGAGAGGGGGAGCGAAAGAGAAAAGAGAAGGGGATAGAGAGAAGGAGAGGGGAAAGAGAGGGAGAGATGAAGGAAAGTGGGAGAGAGGGATAGGAAGACCATGGCAGGCAGGGAAAGAGAGGAAGAGGGAAAACCAATTTAAGGGGTGGGAAGAGGGTCAGATCAAGAAAGTGAAGAAGAATGAGATAATAACAAAGAGAGGACTCAAAAGGGAGGGAGGTACTTTCTTTTATAGTGTGATCTTTGCAAAGAAACTACGTTTTCTGTTAGTATTCACTGATTACATTTGAGTGAACACCTGCCAAATTAGTAATATTCAATAACAAGGCATTGAAAGAACTCAATTCTGAAATATCCAATGAAAGCCATGACTATAAGACTGATTTTATTTGATGTGTATTAGTCCTACTCATTCTAACACAGTAAGAGAAAGCACTAACACTGGGGGGAAAAAAAGCAAGACATAGCTCAAAAATAAGTTTCTAGAAACCAAGAGTTTCTATTGCTTCCATACTCACCATCTTTAAACACATAAAACAGAGAGAGAGAGAGTGTGTGTGTGTGTGTGAGAGACAGTAAGAGAGATAGAGAGATGTAAAGACAGTTAACAGAGTAAAGAGAGGTATAGAGAGACAGTGAGAAAAGAGAGGGAAAAAACAGAGAACATGGTCAAGTCAAGTCAGACATTGTGGAACGCAAATACTGACTAGGGAGAACAAGAGGGGAACAGACATAATCTTTATAAATGCAGTTAGTCCCACTCTCTCCCTTCATACTCCCACCATACTACCTCTCTCTGACACTTTCTCTCTATCTTCATCTCCCTCCATCCCCCTCTCTCTTACCAGTCTCTGTGATGTCGATGAGTCCCAGTAAGTGCATCAATTTGAGGAACATTAGTACAAGGCAGACAATCCCAACCGTCTGTAGCCCCTCTGACTCCCACCTGACACTCATCTCCCCTTCTTCCTCCGTCTTTCCATCTTTTTGTTCCCCCAGCGTGAAAATTCTGTCTCTCTGTCCTCTCTCCCTCAGTTATCTCTCCCTCCGTACCCTCTTTCCCTCCGCCAGTCTCTCAATAAAAGACCATCTGTCTCTCAAACTAAAGACAGATATTGCTTTGGATCCTTGGGATGCTATAAAGTTCCAGAGAGTTCTACAGTTCTAGAGAGAATAGTTCCAACTGTGATGCAGAGAGATTTAAGTTGAAGCCATGAAAAGCGATTGTACCAGATTCACGCTCAATGATATCCAAAAGGACAAAACAACCTTTCAAATAAAACTGAAACTACAGGGAACAAATACAATCCTTCTTTCCATGAGAATTCCCAAGCTGTTGTCCCAAAAGATTATTCCAATTGTTTACTTATTGTCCCGTCCTTTTACTCCCAAGTCCTGGGACATCCAGGTGAGAGGTTACTCATATCATCTCACTGAATCAAACTCTGATGAGCCAACAGACATGCGTCACTTAACCGTGAGAATTTACTCTCTTTCATCCCTCCTTCTTTCCTTGGCTTCCCCTCCTCCTCTCATTCTCTTCATCCCATTAACCTGTGGACTCCTGTCAAAACTACCCACAGATACAGACGGAACCTAACACATGTATTTTTTCATAATCATGACAAATCACACACATTTAGGGACAGTTCCACCGACAAAAGAAATCCCACGTACCCTCTGCTTACAAGACAAATCTGTAACAAGAAGTCTGCATTCATTATGAAGATGTTTAACAAGATGTTTCCACAACATTAATGCAGTGCTTGTTAGTGAACCCATTTGCCATTGAGGAGTCAGTGTAGATGGCTGTGTCTCAATAGTTTAAAGTGGCTTCCTCTCCTCGTCTTCTTTCCTTCATCTGCTCTGATCTGACAGAACAAGACAGGTGGAAGCTGATACCCAATAGACATCCGGCATATTACTTTCACCAAGCCTATGTTTTCAGATCAGTGCAAATGAAGGAGAGGAAGCAAGGAAAGGAAGAATCTTTAGTTTAGAGTAATGAGACCCAGCCCATCTGTCCTAAATCCCATGTCCCCAGCAGGCTCTGTGATCCAGTTCAAGTCTAATTGTTCTCATCTCTCCAGAGTTCATAAACACAGCTCTCAGCAGGCAGACACTTCACACTGGATGCGTCCCAAATGGCTCTGTGGGCCCTGGTCAAAAGTAGTGCACTATATAGGGAATAGGTTGCCATTTGGGACACACCCATAGTCAGACACAGTCAGAACATATACAGCATTACTGTAATTCATTGGACGCTGGTTCCCTCGAGGCCTGTGACACTTGCCAAAAACTCATCTCGTTATTTCAACGTCCTCATACTAGTGCTTTGCAACTCACACATACACGCTCATGTGCACACACACACGTGCACACGCACACACACACACACACACACAATATAACACCCCATTGAGATGAAGACAGGGGGTGATCAATACTGTCCTCTGGTGGCAGTGGAAAGGAAGTAGAAGGCAGAAGTCCAGGCAATATTGATCAGTCGACGGCCATTATTACATTAATGGCCAGACTCTCTCATCTCACTGACGCCACACACAATCCAGAATACACAGCACCACCACACATACCAGAAATAAACCAAACAGATCCAAAATACAACACACATTAGGACTGGTAAAAAGTCTCAATTCAAAAGCAACAACTAGGAATTTGTGTGGCACACACACACACACACACACACACACACACACACACACACACACACACACACACACACACACACACACACACACACACACACACACACACACACACACACACACACACACACACACACACAAACAGACACCCATACCCATTATTGGATGGTGGTTAATGGTCCTGTTGCTGAGTGCTAGATGGATATACCGTACATAATGTAGCTGGAAAAACAGATGCTCTTATTTGACTGCTGATCAATTTGGCTATGTAACTATTATTATTATGGCTATGTAATTTTGTATTTCTCTATGTACATTTCTGCTGTATGTCAGAGGGGCACTTAAGAAAGAAAGTGAGAGAGATTGAGAGAGAGAAAAAAAGAGGAGAGGAAAAGCTATTGTGGGACACTATTGAACAGTGGGAGAGGATTTTGGGGACCATTACGGGATGGCCAGTGTCCTTCATGGTCCTGGCGAAGTACTGCAGGCTCCATATTTAGGCGTTCTCAAAGAAAGCCTGTTCAATACGGCATGTATAATTGATGCTAGGTAATGCTAGACCTGGGTGTGGGCCCTGCCTTTCTGAAGATGTGACCACAGAGAGATGGAGAGAGAGAGGGGGAGGGAGGAAGAGAGAGGAGAGAGAGAGAGAGAGAGAGAGAGAGAGAGAGAGAGAGACCCTCAGATTACACAGACCCACAATTATTTTTTTTTTATATCCAATTTTGATAAACTCCCAAATATCACAGCAGCAATATATGTGACCTGTTGCCACAAGAAAAGGGCAACCAGTGAAGAACAAACACCATTGTAAATACAATCCATATTTATGTTTATTTATTTTCCCTTTTGTACTTTAACTATTTGCACGTCGTTATACTGTACATAGCCATAATATGACATTTGAAATGTCTCTATTCCTTTGAAACTTTTGTTGGTGTAATGTTTACTGTTCATTTCTGATTGTTTATTTCACTTTTGTTTATTATCTATTTCACTTGCTTTGGCAATGTAAACATATGTTTCCCGTGCCAATAAAGCACTTTGAATTGAATTGAGAGAGAGAGAGAGAGAGAGAGAGAGAGAGAGAGAGAGAGCGAGAGAGCGAGAGAGCGAGAGAGCGAGAGAGCGAGAGAGCGAGAGAGCGAGAGAGCGAGAGAGCGAGAGAGCGAGAGAGGAGAGAGAGAGAGAGAGAGAGAGAGAGAGAGAGAGAGAGAGAGAGAGAGAGAGAGAGAGAGAGAGAGAGAGAGAGAGAGAGAGAGAGGAGCAATACATGTGTCAAATACTACATAATTTACCTGATCCATAGATAACAAGATAAAAGGCACACGTGGCGTTATACTGCTCTCTAATGCTTATGATATCTGTGATGAGTCTAAACTGAAGCACTTTAATGTGGGTTTGGAGGCTTTCTATTGTAATTGCTTTGGCACAGTGACTACAGAACACTTTGTCCGGCCTTTGGCCTAAAACTATATATTCTTCAGGGAACATTATAGAATCTGAATGATGTGATTCTTTACAGCCTTTAGAGTAAACTTTACTTTAATGCCCACTAAAACATTTTTGTCTTGAGAGAGATTTACTAATAGATACCATAATCCCCTATCTCAGAATGCCCAATTGCAAGATACACATTGCCCTACCCCAGCCTCAGGAGAGGGGAGCTTTAGGTTTGGTTAAGTTTACCCATTAAATTGTTGGGAGCATATATAGAGTGTGCCACTTTCTTCCTTTCTTTTTATACTATCTTAGAATATATCAAATGCCAAAGTATCACACACCAAATGCCCTATCCCAGATACTAGATACCCAGATACCAGATACGATCCCAGAATATCTAATGTGTAACCCCCTGGTACCACATATCTACTTTGCCTCCCAAATACAATATACAAATTGAACACCCAACCTCAGATAGCAGATAGCAGATAGTTAATGCCCTGCCTTTGCTGAAACACCTACCTAAATGCCATGTCCACCTTTGTGGACATGGAATAAAAAGATATAGACCACCAGCATTTTTGCCTCCCAATCATTTCATTGTATTTCCAGCCTCAGCATCAGTATCTGGAGCCCCCTCAGGGCCCTTACCTTCAAAGGAGGACATGGGCTCCAGGATGCCAAAGCCCTTGAGCACGGCCACAAACATGATCATGACCACACCAATGGCAAACAGCTCCATGCCCTGGATCTGAAACCCCATGGCTGGGAGTTGGCAAGGGGGTCCCGCTGAGGGCAAGCCCACACACAGAGGCCTGGTGCCGGGGAGGGCAGGGGGGCAGGGTGGGAGACTTCAGCAGGTGCAAGGTTAGTGATCGTAATAGTCGCTGTGGTTGAACAACAGATGCTAGACTATCCACCAGTCAGTCAGGTAGGCTAGGTACTTGGAGGCTTGGCTAAGCTTATCAGCTGGTGCTAACATAACGAGCTGAGCAGCATGAAAGAATGGACAAGAAAATGGATATAAAATGTCAAAGATTATGTAATGGAAAATATTCAAAAGTGGGTAGACATGGAAAAAACGCTCTCTTTAGATCTGACCTGTGGGAAAATGGAGGTTGAGTCAAAGGCCACTTATTTTGGTGGTGAGGAGCGGTCTAAAGTTAACTTTGTAGTCATTCCTCCACAGTCGTTCTCAAAAATCCAGACAGATAGCCATTGATAGAGCATCGCTGTACACCTTTACAGTCCAAATTGTAAACGTCAATCATCTTAGAGCCGTCATTTGTGGGACTGAATGACTGAATAATCTCTGGATAAAAACACCTTCAGGTATTACGGAGAATTCCTATCGATGTTATGTGATATCCGGTTCATGATGTGTTTTAAAACTGTTAATCATTGAAGTGAATCAGATGACTAACTTGCTGACTCAGGAAGGTATGTAGAAGTGAAGTGGTGAAAGTGAAATCCTACAGCTCACTGTGATCATCTCATCTTTCCCACGATATAAACAGAACCATAAGAACATCCATAACATAAAGAAACAGAATCTCTGAACTTCCCTCTCTGTGAATGAAACACAACACCAACGTCCCTGGGTGCCTTTCCCTTCCTTATTTTAGATCTTGTCATAGTATACAGTATGTGTCAATCAATCAGTCAATCAATCAATCCACCATATAATCAATACTATAATTGACAGATCAATAGACTAGTTAAATATCAGTCCTCTAGTCCCTGATAATTCACCAAACACCACTTTCTAAGGCACTACGAACAATCTTTGCACTTATTTCTCTTTGTTTCCCGACCATTCCTTCCTCTTTCTCTCAGTAACAGTTGGTCCAGTCCGGTCCAATCCAATCTGGTCCAGATCTGGTTGGGTTCACGCCAGGTTCGATGTGATTCACGCTAATGCAGTACACGCCCAGTCTGGTCCAGTAATTTCAGTCCAGTTTAGTCCAGGAAGTGACCACATAGGGGTCTGGAGGATTGGGTCTGTGTAGAGCTGAGAGGGGTCCGACGGACTGAAGAGCTACCAGCAAGCACCGCCCATCCCTTACCGCCCCTTGCCTTCCCTTCTCTCCTGTTCTGGGCTCTCTCTCTCTCTCTCTCTCTCTCTCTCTCTCTCTCTCTCTCTCTCTCTCTCCCACCCTCCTTTCGTCTCTCTCTCTCCCCTCTGTCCCACTGTCCCGTAAGAAACCACAGATGATGAAGCTACAGTGGGCAGTCCAGTGAATCTCTCCGTCCACTCCACTCCACCCCTCCTCTCTTTCTGTCCGTATCGCCCCTCCTCTCCTCCCTCTGTCCATCTCATTCATCTTACCTCTCTCTCTCCACCTCCGTCTCTCACTCTCTTTCCAGCCGACCTCCATCCCCCACATTTATTCCTTCACGCTTTCCAACCACAGGCTCAGTATCTAATTCTGTTCCCTCTTTTATTTATTTTTATCTCTCCCTCTCTTCTCTTTCTGACCACCTTTCCCCTCTCATCTCTTTTCAGATGTAGTGCTTGGGGACCAGGGGTGAAGTCACATTTCCATACTGAGACAGAGAGAGGGCCCGATAGGAGGATCAAACACACACACACACACACACACACACACACACACACACACACAGATCAAATGGCAGAGACACCCCACCGCCCCATTCCTACTCGCCCTCTCTCCCTCTGTCCTTTCCTCTCATAGAGCTAGAAAAACAGAAAGAAATGAGGATAAGATTTCTACTGCAATGTTAAAGGTTTACACACACATACACACACACACACACACACACATAGACACAGCAAATGCTAGACAAGGACTGTGTTCAGTAGACAATAAAAGGAGATGTTTCTGTATGTGTGCATGCGCGCACTTGTGCAAGACATATCTGTGGATAGGTCTGTGGATAGGTGGTGAAAAACGGAGGATAAGATACAGTAGTTGATGAGTGTGGACTTGCTAATGCATTGAGTAAGATGGTGATGGACACGTGTGTATGTGTGTGTGTGTGTGAGCGCACGCTAATGCATTGATGGAGATGGCTGGGAGACAGGGAGAGGCCAGCGTGAGAGAGATCAATGAACCTGTGGTGAGCCTCTCCCCTGTCCTCTGCTCCTACCTCCACAGCACTAACTATAACACTCCATATCCTAATTTCTATACACTACAATCATCACTACTCTGACATGTTAAGGAAGCCTGCTTGGCAATTAGATAGACATATAACCTGTGACCCTAAATGTGTGCGTGTATGTCTGTATGTACAGTGGGGGAAAAAAGTATTTAGTCAGCCACCAATTGTGCAAGTTCTCCCACTTAAAAAGATGAGAGAGGCCTGTAATTTTCATCATAGGTACACGTCAACTATGACAGACAAAATGAGGAAAAAAAATCCAGAAAATCACATTGTAGGATTTTTAATGAATTTATTTGCAAATTATGGTGGAAAATAAGTATTTGGTCAATAACAAAAGTTTCTCAATACTTTGTTATATACCCTTTGTTGGCAATGACACAGGTCAAACGTTTTCTGTAAGTCTTCACAAGGTTTTCACACACTTTTGCTGGTATTTTGGCCCATTCCTCCATGCAGATCTCCTCTAGAGCAGTGATGTTTTGGGGATGTCGCTGGGCAACACAGACTTTCAACTCCCTCCAAAGATTTTCTATGGGGTTGAGATCTGGAGACTGGCTAGGCCACTCCAGGACCTTGAAATGCTTCTTACGAAGCCACTCCTTCGTTGCCCGGGCGGTGTGTTTGGGATCATTGTCATGCTGAAAGACCCAGCCACGTTTCATCTTCAATGCCCTTGCTGATGGAAGGAGGTTGTCACGATCGTCTAAAGGAGTGGACCAATGCGCAGCGTGGAATGCGAACATACTTTATTAGATATTCACCACACGAACAAAAAACAACAAAACGATACGTGAAGTCCTTGGTAGCAAACACAAACCAACACGGAACAAGATCCCACGAATAACAAGTGAACACAAGGCTGCCTAAGTATGGTTCCCAATCAGAGACAACAAGCAACAGCTGATTCTCGTTGCCTCTGATTGAGAACCACCCCGGCCAACACAGAAACACATGAACTAGATACTGAAACAATCAACACAAAACATAGACTCTACACACCCTGGCTCAACATAAAAGAGTCCCTAGAGCCAGAGCGTGACAGTACGGACTGCGACCGCGCCCACATAAACCGAACAGGGGAGGGTCGGGTGGGCATTCCTCCTCGGAGGCGGATCCGGCTCCGGGCGTGACCACCACCCTCTAATAACCCCCCGTAGTGCCCCTGGTCTGGTCTGGCCCCGCTGGCTGGCGCTGGACTGGACATCGGTGGAGCGGATTGCTTAGGCTCCGGTGTGGAGCAGCTGACCGGTACCTGACCAGGCACCGGTGAAACGGGCACGGGCTGTGCCGGACTGACGACGCGCACCACAGGCTTGGTGCGGGGAGCAGGAATGGGCCGGACCGGGCTGACGACGCGCACCCCTGGCTTGGTGCGGGGAGCAGGAACGGACCGGACCGGGCTGACGACGCGCACCCCTGGCTTGGTGCGGGGAGCAGGAACGGGCCGGACCGGGCTGACGATGCGCACCACAGGCTTGGTGTGGGGAGCAGGAACGGGCCGGACCGGGCTGGCGACGCACACCACAGGCTTGGTGCGAGGGGCAGGAACAGGCCGGACCGGGCTGGCGACGCGCACCATTGGCTTGGTGCGAGGGACAGAAACAGGCCGGACCGGGCTGTGGAGACGGACTGGAGGTCTGGAGCGAAGAGCTGACACAACCCGTCCTGGCTGAATGCCTATCTTAACACACTCTGTGTGAGGCATCAGCACAGGACGTACAGGGCTGTGTACACGTACTGGCACTACAGCACGTGACACTGGCGCAGGATATCCGGGACCGAGGAGGGGTACTGGAGCCCACGAGCGTTGAGCCGGCACACTCCGTCCTGGCTGCATGCCCACCTTAGCACGACACGTGCGTGGTGCTCGCACAGGACGTACCGGACTGAGCCGGACCACTCGCGGCACAGTACGCAGCTCCGCATATCTCGGAACCTGCCCAGTCTCACGCTGCCTAGCCTGAGTACGGGGAGTTGGCTCTGCTCTACCTCTAGGCTCCTTCAACCTCCCTTCCGGCCCCCCAAACCCGGTGGCCTCCTCTCCTAATCCCCAAACTCGCCCTGTAGCTGCCTCCAGCAGCCTTGTCGTCCATGCCATGTGCCCCCCCCCTAAATATTTATTGGGGTTGCCTCTTGCGTGTCCGACGTCAGCCCGGTTGGCGCTGCTGCTCCTCTCTACGGCGCGCCTCCACCGTCTCCTCCCACCGACGGCGATCCATACCGGCCTGGATCTCCTCCCAAGTCCAGGACCCTTTCCCGTCCAATATCTCCTCCCAAGTCCAGGCTGTCTGCTCCTGGACACGCTGCTTGGTCCTGTTATGGTGGGATCTTCTGTCACGATCGTCTAAAGGAGTGGACCAATGCGCAGCGTGGAATGCGAACATACTTTATTAGATATTCACCACACGAACAAAAAACAACAAAACGATACGTGAAGTCCTTGGTAGCAAACACAAACCAACACGGAACAAGATCCCACAAATAACAAGTGAACACAAGGCTGCCTAAGTATGGTTTCCAATCAGAGACAACAAGCAACAGCTGATTCTCGTTGCCTCTGATTGAGAACCACCCCGGCCAACACAGAAACACATGAACTAGATACTGAAACAATCAACACAAAACATAGACTCTACACACCCTGGCTCAACATAAAAGAGTCCCTAGAGCCAGTGCGTGACAGAGGTTTTCACTCAAAATCTCACAATACATGGCCCCATTCATTCTTTCCTTTACACGGATCAGTCGTCCTGGTCCCTTTGCAGAAAAACAACCCCAAAGCATGATGTTTCCACCCCCATGCTTCACAGTAGGTATGGTGTTCTTTGGATGCAACTCAGCATTCTTTGTCCTCCAAACACGACGAGTTGAGTTTTTACCAAAAAGTTATATTTTGGTTTCATCTGACCATATGACATTCTCCCAATCCTCTTCTGGATCATCCAAATGCACTCTAGCAAACTTCAGACGGGCCTGGACATGTACTGGCTTAAGCAGGGGGACACGTCTTGCACTGCAGGATTTGAGTCCCTGGCGGCGTAGTGTGTTACTGATGGTAGGCTTTGTTACTTTGGTCCCAGCTCTCTGCAGGTCATTCACTAGGTCCCCCTGTGTGGTTCTGGGATTTTTGCTCACCGTTCTTGTGATCATTTTGACCCCACGGGGTGAGATCTTGCGTGGAGCCCCAGATCGAGGGAGATTATCAGTGGTCTTGTATGTCTTCCATTTCCTAATAATTGCTCCCATAGTTGATTTCTTCAAACCAAGCTGCTTACCTATTGCAGATTCAGTCTTCCCAGCCTGGTGCAGGTCTACAATTTTTTGTTTCTGGTGTCCTTTGACAGCTCTTTGGTCTTGGCCATAGTAGAGTTTGGAGTGTGACTGTTTGAGGTTGTGGACAGGTGTCTTTATACTGATAACAAGTTTCAAACAGGTGCCATTAATACAGGTAACGAGTGGAGGACAGAGGAGCCTCTTAAAGAAGAAGTTACAGGTCTGTGAGAGCCAGACATCTTGCTTGTTTGTAGGTGACCAAATACTTATTTTCCACCATAATTTGCAAATAAATTCATAAAAAATCCTACAATGTGATTTTCTGGATTTTCATTTTCTCAATTTGTCTGTCATAGTTGACGTGTACCTATGATGAAAATTACAGGCCTCTCTCATCTTTTTAAGTGGGAGAACTTGCACAATTGGTGGCTGACTAAATACTTTTTTCCCCCACTGTATGTCTGTCTGTCTGTGAATTCCAGATGGAAACGTTACCCTCACGAAAACACTTAGCTACTGTAAATCTCTCCCTACAGTATGTCGCTCCAGTCACTCAATATCCGCAGTGATTTGGTTCCACACAGTGGTGTGTGTGTGTGTGTGTGTCTCATCCCAGCCAGCATCACTGCAGAGATCAGCTTATTATCTCATTTCTTCAACACAAAAAAACATACAGTTTGCTTCAGAGCAGACAGACAGGAAAGAGCTCAATGTCTGGTATCTGGTCAGTGAGTGGAGCATCATTAGCTCCAGCCCCATCCTCTGGACAGCTGTGCCATAGATAGCCTGAGGATTGATCCATGCTATCCGTATCTGGCTGGTGAAAACAGTCCTACTGTAGCAGAGCGACAGGGTCCAACACACAAACAGACAAGATACACACCTGTCAATATGGACACATCTAAATACTGCTTTTAAACACCGTAGAGCCATATTCAGAACAGGACTTACTGAGGAAGGAGAGTGAGGGAGGGAGATACAGAGAAGAAACAGAGAGGAGAGGAGAATTGTACAGCGGATGGGTTTTTGAGAGTATAGTGAGGGAGTGGAGAGAGAGAGGGTACATGTGATGGTGTACAATACCTGAACAGTGGTATCTAGCAGCATTATTGTGACAGTCAGACAGAGAAAATGAGTATCGAGAGAAATAAAGAGCATAGAGAGAAAAAGCCACAGTAGAGAGGTAGAGAGTGAAGTGAAAGCCAGAGAGAAGAGTAGTATAGAGTGGGGTGAGAGCCTACCTGAGCGGTGGTAGCGTGCAGCACTATGGTGACAGTCAGACAGACAGCTGGGGCGAGACAGACGCCTCCTGGCCTCCAGGGAGAGAGCTGCCATCACAGCACCCATAGCAACCAGGCAAGACCAGACGGCACAAGGTGACTAGAGAATAAACTAGACTAGACAAGACTAGACTTCAGCTCTGAATAGAGATGCCACCAATGCCAAACTAGAGACTCCAATGAGATGACCCTAGAAGAATTGATGCAAGATTCCAACGAGAAGAGACAACTATGATTGGAGACAGCTAGTCACAACTTAACACTGCAACGAGAGAAGATGAGATTTCAACGAGACACACGCAAAGTGATCCAGTCAGAAAATAAAGTAATAATAAAGTGAACTCTCAGATAATAACTATTCTACCTGTCATATCAAACTACAGCCCAATAGATCACAGCACAGATTTAACTGACACTGAAAACTTTGTGGAGAGGGCAGACTGTGTCAAATTTCCCAGTCTGTTTTGAGTTTGTGACACTGGGCTTGAGTCAGACAGATGAAGAGAGAGAGAGAGAGAGAGAGAGAGAGAGAGAGAGAGAGAGAGAGAGAGAGAGAGAGAGAGAGAGAGAGAGAGAGAGAGAGAGAGAGATCAAACAGGACAGACCAGAGAGCCTGACCTTTCACAGGAAACATCACACACTTCCACCTCTTTCTTCTCTACTTCTCTCACCACTGAGTCTCTCTGTCTGTTTCTCTCACTCTGTCCACGTTCCTCACATTTAAGTCCCCTTCAACTCCCCCTTCATCTCCCCTTCCCGCTCTCTTGTCCTGTTCCATGATCACATGTGAAATACTTCAAATATACAGCCTGTAACATGTGTACCTGAGGAACTGTAGAAACTGTTGTAAAAGTTGGGTCTTAACAACATAACCAGACAAAATTGTCATATAACCATGTTAAGGCCAAAATCAAAGCTGTGTAATGATTTATAATACCCACTAGAGGGCGGTAACACCATGTATGCAGCAGAGTCACGTTTACCTATATACAGCTCTGGTATACAGTAATGCTGAAAGGTTTGTCATCTGATATCTTCATTCCTAATTAGCAGTCAATGAGAGATGAAACATGAGAGGATGGATCAAATAATAGTTCAGCCTATTTAAAGAATCACATGAAGTCTTACTCAGCTGTTCTACAGAAACATTCATGATCATGTAATATGTGTAGACCTACAATGTGTCACGTGGTTGGTCATTCCTATGTTCCTGTTCAGTGTCTCAGTGTCACAAGGATGTAATCGATTCAAAACAGGAACCCAAATGGAAACAAAATAATCCCATTCGATTACACATATGTTACCAGTGTTTCCACTAGCGATTACAGCCTCAAGTCATCTTGGGTATGACGCTACAAGCTTGGCACACCTGTATTTGGAGAGTTTATCCTATTCTTCTCTGCAGATCCTCTCAACCTCTGTCAGGTTGGATGGGGAGCGTCACTGCACAGCTATTTTCAGGTCTCTCCAGAGATGTTAGATCGGGTTCAGGTCCGGGCTCTGGCTGGGCCACTCAAGGACATTCAGAGACTTGTCCCGAAGCCACTCCTGCATTGTCTTGGCTGTGTGCTTAGGGTCGTTGTCCTGTTGGAAGGTGAACCTTCACCCCAGTCTGAGGTCCTGAGCGCTCTGGAGCAGGTTTTCATCAAGGATCTCTCTGTACTTTGCTCTGTTCATCTTTCCCTAGATTCTGACTAGTCTCCCAGTCCCTGCCGCTGAAAAACATCCCCACAGCATGATGCTGCCACCACCATGCTTCACTGTAGGGATGGTGCCAGGTTTCCTCCAGACGTGACGCTTGGCATTCAGGCCGAAGAGTTCAATCTTGGTTTTATCAGACCAGATAATCTTGTTTCTCATGGTCTGAGAGTCCTTTAGGTGCCTTTTGGCAGAATCCAAGCGGGCTGTCATGTGCCTTTTACTGAGTAATGGCTTCCGTCTGGCCACTCTACCATAAAGGCCTGATTGGTGGAATGCTGCAGAGATGGTTGTCCTTCTGGAAGGTTCTCCCAACGCCACAGAGGAACTCTGGAGCTCTGTCAGAGTGACCATCAGGTTCTTGGTCTCCTTCCTGACCAAGGCCCTTCTCCCCCGATTGCTCAGTTTGGCCGGGCGGCCAGCTCCAGGAAGAGTCTTGGTGGTTCCAAACTTCTTCCATTTAAGAATGATGGAGGACACTGTGTTCTTGAGGATTTTCAATGCTGCAGACATTTTTTGGTACCCTTCCCCAGATCTGTGCCTCGACACAATCCATTCTCGGAGCTCTACGGACAATTCCTTTGACCTCACGGCTTGGTTTTTGCTCTGACATGCACTGTCAACTGTGGGACCATATATAGACAGGTGTGTGCCTTTCCAAGTCATGTCCAATCAAGTTGTAGAAACATCTCAAAGATTATCAATGGAAACAGGATGCACATGAGCTCAAGTTCGAGTCTCATAGCAAAGGGTCTGAATACTTATGTAAATAAGATATTTCTGTTTTTTATTTTTTATACATTTGCAAACATTTCTAAAAACCTGTTTTCGCTTTGTCATTATGGGGTATTGTGTGAAGATTGATGAGGACATTTTGTTTAATCAATTTTAGAATAAGGCTCTAACGTAACAAAATGTGGAAAAGGGGAAGGGGTCTGAATACTTTTTATAATAATAATAATAATAATATGCCATTTAGCATACGCTTTTATCCAAAGCGACTTACAGTCATGCGTGCATACATTTTTTTTGTGTATGGGTGGTCCCGGGGATCGAACCCACTACCTTGGCGTTACAAGCGCCGTGCTCTACCAGCTGAGCTACAGAGGACCACATGAATGTATACGAACAACATTATGTTTTTATCATAAACATCACACTTATCCAAACCACAAGCCAGAACTAGCACATCAGAAAGTGTCTATTCCCTGTGTATTCCCGTGTAGCTCAGTTGGTAGAGCAGCGCCAGGGTTGTGGGTTCGATTCCCACGGGCGACCAGTACGAAAAAAAGTACGAAAATGTATGCACTCACTATTTTAAGTCACTCTGGATAAGAGCGTCTGCTAAATGACTAAAATGTCAAATCTAAATGTATTTGTCTACTCATAGCGAACCACAAAGGCCAGCATTTATAGCAAATCCTGATACAGACTGCTAGGTAGAGGGCCCACAAACTTGAATAATTGCATTGTTTACTTCGAATGACCAACACACAGGAGTAGAGAGGCAGTTGGGGGAGGAAGTGTCTGTGGATGGTGGTTGGAAGAACGCGCTTGTTTGAAATGGAAAATCTTCTCGGTAGTTACTGACAAAGAAGAACATCAAGACGAAGCAGCTGCTTTACAAGTGGGATGCACTGTTGAGCGCTACATCCCGAGGGGTTTGTGCTGATTGTACGGAGATTGTGACAGCCGGTTAAATGGCGCCCCTTGAGAGGGCAAGAACAAGATGTCAGGAGAAGTGCAGAATTATCATAAGGAGACGTATACTTGGAATACGGAGGAGGACTGGAGGGAAAAAGAGAGGCAGAGGAGGTCGAAGAGGGACGAAGAGGGTGAGCTTGAGTTGGTTAAAAATGGTGAACAAAAGGGAGATGATTTGTTAAAGAAGAATGGTAGAAAGTGTAAGCAGAGGGAGCTGTACGCCGGATCAAAGACAGGAGGAGAAATGGAAGTGAATGAGGGCGAAGTATCGGAGGTTGTAGGTGTGGTGAAGTTCTCGGAGCCCTAGGCTTGCACTGAGGGTCAGGATAAAGATGAGCCTGTGACAGTAGGAGTGACATTTTTGGAAAAAGTGGACCCTCGTCTTTTGGCTGATCCATTTGTGGTTTCAGGGTGGGTGAAAACAGAGTTGGGTGCTGTGGAATCGGTGAAGGTAACCAGAAGTGGTCTGGTGATAATTGTTTGTGTTTCTGCTGGTCAGAGGGAGCAGGCACTCCGCGTTAAACGAATGGGGACAAGAGATGTGAATTGTTTTGATCTCAAGGAAAGGGCGTCATTGAGAGGAGTGATTACTTGGTGCTGGCATCGGCTGTAGCTGAGCTTCTAATGTTAGCTAAGTCTCTTTGTTTCAAAACCTTTCGCTATATTCCGGTTGAAACATGTCTTCTTCGGTGGGGTTTATCGACAGTTGGCATCCAACGTAATGTTGAATTACCACCACCTACTGTACTGGAGTGTAGGCCAGAGACAGGGAGAAACTAAATTCTACCTGCCAGCCCGTTGCTCTTAAAAAAAGATAACAAAATATTTGAGACTATATCTAATAACGTTCTACTCAATATACTCTTTAAACTAATTTCCTGTATCCCCTTCTCCCTCATACTAGATCTCAGCCTCTCTCTTTCCCTCTGATACTGCCCACACTGTAGCAATACATGTCCCACGGTCTCTATTTCCTGGCAATAATCACACTTTCCTGTTGGATGCTTTCCTATCACATTTAAAGTCTTATTCAACCGGCTGTGTCCCACCCTTAATCTTGTAAAAGTAGCCTCCTCTCTTCTGTCCCTTCCTGCCGTCCTCCCGACTTTCCTCTGTACTTGAAATAAATGCCTGCCCTTAGTATCTCTATTCCACTGCTCCTGCCATCTCTGCACCATCACTGTCCATATCAAGCTTTTTGCCTTGCTCATTGAAACTACAACATCAACATCCCCACTACTAAGTGCCTGTTTAGCCAGTACATCAACTGCCTCATTCTCCTCCACCCCCACATGGGCTGGGACCCAAGTAAATCTTATCTGTATACCCATCTGTCTAATCCTGCAATGGGTTTGTAGTACATCATAAAGCAGGTATTGTCTGTTACATGAGCCAAAGGACTGCAGACTCATCAACACTGCACATGAATCAGAGCAAATACCTACTCTGTCTGGCTTGACTTCCTCCACCCACTGCAAGGCCAACAGTATGGCCATCAGCTCCGCTGTATATACAGCCAGATGATCTGTAATATATTTCCTGACTGCCACCCCACATTCCTGCACTACAAATGCTGACCCAGTACATCCTGTCCTTGGATATTTTGAACCTGCTGTGTAAATGGCCACAAAATCCTGATACACAGACGTCTATTAAACAAATCAGATGGATCAACACCCTCCCTATCTTTCTATAGTCTCTCCAACACGTATAAATCAACTACTGGAGGTGGGAGTAGCCATGGTGGATTTACAGGAATAGCTACCGTTGGACTAAACTCCCTTCCATACAGTCCCATCTCCTTCACATGGGTATTACCCACCCACCCAAAGCTTGTGTTCTGTCTTCACTCATGTTCCCAGCATGCCTGTAAAATCCCTTTAGCAGGATGAGACACACCATGTCCCTGTAGGTTGACCCAATAATTGGCATATCTCCTATCTCCACCTATAGTGCAGCCACTGGGGAGGTCCGAAACGCCCCACTACATATTCTGAGTCGTTGCCCCTGTATGACATCTAGCCTTTCCAATGAGGTTCGGGCTGCCGTACCATATGCTATACTGCCATAGTATATTACAGATCGGATCAATGCAACATACATGGTCCTCAATGAGGAACGCCCAGCCCCCCACTCCTTCCTGTCAGACAGCGCATCACATTTACCCCCTTCTTACACTTTCCCACCACTCTCTCGATGTGTTCTGCCCAGGTCAGTCTAGTGTCAAAGTATACCCCAAGGAATCTGAAGGCCCCCACCCTCTCCAAGTTTCTCCAATAACCTCAAGCATACCTCATCTCCCACCTTCCTCCTGGTAAGGAACACTGTCTGAGTTTTCTCTACAGAGAACCTGAATCCCCACATTAATGCCCACCGCTCTACCTCATCAATTGCTTCCTGTACCTTCCTGACTATGTATGGCTATGTATTCCCATCTTCCATAAGGCCCCATCATCTGCAAATAACGACCTCCCAATATCCGGCTGTACCTGAGAGTAAACATCATTGATCATGATTGAGAACAACAGAGGACTAATCACGCTCCCCAGCGGTGTATCATTATCCACCAGGTAGCTGCCTGATAGAGACTTCCCCACCCTCACCTGGATAGACCTTCCAAACAGGAAATCCTTTATCCAGTTGTACGTTCTTCCTCCTACCCCCATAATATCAAGCTTGATTAACAACCCCTCCTTCCGCATCATATTGTAACGACCCGGTATTGTGTTCTGTGTTCGTGGGTGTGTTATTGTTCTCATGGGTGCTAGCAGGGGTTAAATATGCCAGGACAGACGGAAATATTGGGGGGGGTATGATGGGTAATCCCACTGGGTTTTGAAATGCATAAATAGGGGTTACTGTCTCATCTCTCTCTCTCTATTCGGGACCCTGATCTGCTCCTATGAGTCTGCCCTTAACTTGACATGGTATATTTGTGTATGTTCGGAATTTAGTGGCGTGGGCTGTGGCCTGAACAATAGCCCAGTTTAGGAATAAACCTGTGTTCTGCCCTGCACACCTGGTGTCCGTCTCTTTTTCCTTTATGACCCAGCAGGGTCATTACAATATCATACGCCTTCTCCAAATAAAAAAAGACAGCTACAACAGTCTCCTTGTTCACCTAAGCCTTCCTCACCTCTGCTTCTAAGCAGATCACTGGGTCCATAGTTCCCCTCCCCTTTCCTGAACCTACTCTAATGTGGCGCTACTAGCCGCCTACTCTCCAGGAAGTAAGTTAGCCTCTCCGTAATCATACGTTCCATAATCCTACCACATTTTATGTTATTTGCTATTGGCCGATAGCTTGTTGGCCTCGTTTGGTCATTCCCTGGCTTCCGGATTGGTTTCCCCTTCTCCCACACTCTGTTGTACAACACCAATACCTTATCCAGTGCCTCATCACTAAGCTGGGCCAACATAGCACACCTCATCTTTCCCAGGTGAGGTTAACCCAGCCTTACCTATTGCCCTTTTCATCTCTGCCATGATAAATGGTTCATTCAACACATTATTTACATCCTCCCTCCTATCCAGCACTCCTGGTTGCTCCTCTCTCAATCTCTCTCTCCCCCGCTGCCCCTCCTCTGACAAATTTGCAGAGCTATGCACTTGGATGAACGCTTTGGCTATCATCTCTGCCTTCACCTCATCTGTTACTGGCACATCCTCCACACTCGTCAACAATGGATAATCCCACTCCCTTCTGACCCCACTCCTCTTAATCATCCCCCACACTTCTCCCACAGGTGTCGCCCTTCCAATGGTGTCACAGAACCGACGCCAACATGACCTCTTTGCCTGACGGATAGTTCCCCTCACCATGGCCTGGGCCTGCTTATACTGAATCAGATGTTGGAAGTTATGCGTCCTTTTCAGTACTCTAAATGTCCTGTTCCTACTCCTCACCATTGCCCCACACTCCCCCGTCCACCATGGGACTGCTTTCCTCCTCCTCCTCCCTGAACTCTTAGGTATAGCCTCAGTAGCTGCCCCCAGTTATTTATACTATCCAGATATCTGTTTTCAAAATGGCCTCTCTAGTTTAGAAAGGGAAGGGCGAGCAAACACTGGCATACACTCAAAAATGCTTTCCCCAGACACCCATAGGCTACATAACAGAGGACGGAGAAAGAGAAAGACAGCATGGGAGCAGAGAAGGTCAGAAAAAGGAGAGGACGAAAAAAGGATAGAAAGAGAAGGACATGAGCTTGCTGATTCAGCAGTGGCAGAGAGAGTGATGAATGGATGGATGCTGTTGGACAGAAGGACAGAGGAGGATGGGGGGATAGTTTTACATCTAATCAATGGCACAATGGAAGGACAGGCAGACATCTCATTAATTGTCGGTCAAAAGACAGACAGACAGACAGACAGACAGACAGACAGACAGACAGACAGACAGACAGAATGACTGACAAGCCGAGTCATAACCAGAAGTCAGAGAGAACACAAGAAAACCTTTAACGCCATTAAATAACACTGATATGTATTTGTCTTGGTGTTTGTACCAGTCTTAAAAACAACAAAAACACCCACTGATTGAAGAGTGGCAATATAGTGTTGCTAAAACTTACAACCTGCCGAGAGCAAGATAGACCACAAACCAGATGGGAGGAGAGACAAGAATGAGCGTTCCACCCAATGACCCCCTATAATGGATTAAGCACCCTAGTGACCTGCTCTGCTCTGTTCTGACCCATGATGTAACTTAATAACCTCATGCTATCTAGTCTCCCACACATATAGGTCACTGGCACAGAAGAGCCTGGCACTATGTTGGAGAGACACACAGAGGAAGAGACCACCTGGAGTACCTGGAGCGAGTGATCCGGTAAGGAAGCCAAAGAAGCAGCATAGGATGTTATTCACCTCCTTCTTAATCTCCGTCCTGCACTCGTTCATCCTCACTAAGGTAACCAGGAAGGACCGAGGTAACCAGGAAATCAGGATACAAACCATAAAAGGAGGAGCATTTGAATAACATTCACGTAAAGGTAAATTGAGGTTAAGACAAATTAACATGTGTGGAGTATTTCATTTTGGCCTGATTATAGGGACTCATAAAGTAGATCCATTATGAGATTAAGGATCAAGGAGACTGAGAAAAAAAGAAAGAGAGGTAGAGGCTGAGGTAGAGCCTGAGGGAGAGGTTGAGGTAGAGGCTAAGGTAGAGGCTGAGGTAACGATTACATACATGTGTCGTGTTGTGATGGAAAATTGTATCTTGTGAAGGGACAGCCTTGAAAATGTTCATCTTGTCTTAGTGTCATAAATAATCATTGGTTCCTGCCTGTGCTTGGTAAAGATATTAGGGGGGGGTGACATGACCACCTCCTCAGGACCTTCTCGCAGAATGCCCAGAATATTTTCTACAAGTTAAGATAGGAGACGGTGCCAGACACATGCCGTAACCAACCCTATGAACTATGCCTATTTTTAAAAGCATTTTAGTCATTTAGCAGATGCTTACAGGAGCAATTAGGGTTAAGTGCCTTGCTCAAGGGCACATCGGCAGATTTTTTACCTAGTCAGCTCGGGGATTAGAACCAGCAACCTTTCGGTTACTGGCACAACGCTCTTAACCACTATGCTACCTGCCGCCCCGTAATGTGTCTGTAACCAGTATATAAGAGATCTAACGGGACTTCCCCAGTAGAGCTCCTGATCGACATGTGTACTTGGTGTATTGAGTTGGTTGGAACCTCTCTAGCGCACTGATAATAAAGAATGATTCATTTAAGATTGACTTTGAGTGTCCCTGTGTAGAATTTCACGACAGTGTGCAGTGGCGTGTATTCATGGATGCCAAGGGAAGCCAGGCTTCCCCAAATATTTGACCAATTAGAAAAAAAAAAAGATAAAATAATTACATTTCGTCTCTCTCTGTGTTTTCATAATTTTCCGTAAATTTGCAAGTGGCTGAATCTCACCGGAGAAATCACCTGAACGAGGGAAACAGCACCCCTCTGTCTCAGTATGTGTAGCCCATGTATCTGATGCTGTCTGGACCAAAAGAGTATAACATGTTGCCACCGTAGCATTTGATTGATTGATGCCAGCAAGCATTTGGCCTCCCTTGATCAAAATATTATAAAATAATTAGCCAATCAGCGTTGAGCTGAGCTCAACTGTGGGTTGTCCTGGTGCAGCAAAACGCCCCTGAAGGAGGCAAGTTTGGATTTGGCTTCAGACCAATCAAATCACTTCCTTAGCAAAACGTCATTTTCAGAAACACTTTCTGTTTCTGGTCTGCTTGTGTTGATGTCCTGCAGTAGCTAGCTTGCGAAATCGTCCCTTTGCTAAGCCATGGACGGAGATGGGTATTTGGACTTGTGGTTTTGACTTAATTCTCTGTACAGGCCAATGATTATGATCCAACCATAATTTAATATGTTGTGCCACTGGCCTGAGACCATTGAAGCTCAATATGTAGCCTAGATTTAGCATAGTAGGCTCACGTTAACTAACTAGCTAGCTAGCTAGCTAGCTTAGCTGGTTCTGTGTTTCATTGTTGCCCATGCAACGAAGTTAGGCTAGCAAGCATTTTAGCTAGGTAGCCTATGACAACAAAAACTAAAAGTGTACTGTATGACAGAGTCATAGACCGTTTTGCCAAAATGAAAGAGAGTGAGCAAAAAACTGTTGTTTTTACTTGCGCACGCACGCACGCATGCACACACACACACACACACACACACACACACACACACACATTTAAACATAATCAAATCAACAAGGCAATATATGCTTAAGTTTAATACACTGAAAACAAACGTAAAGATATCAAAAACAATTTAGTCAAATCAGTGTTGCTAAATATCATGTGGCTGTCCATGGCACTGATTTCTGTCTGTCTGTCTGTGTGTGTGTGTTGAAATGGTGCTGAAATAGCGGAGGCAGTGCTCCTGTTGTCTTTGTGCTGACTTGCGGTAACTCCGTGGTTCTAAATCAGTAGTTGTTTAGTAAACTGTTGAAAACATGAACTTGCTTGACCGTGCTACAGGTGATATAATGGTTTGTTACATGCAATAGGATTGTGTGTATCCAGCGGATTAGAGGGACTCACAGTAGCAACCAGACTTGAGCCTGTCCCCCCTCTCTATCGCTCTTGTTCTCTCCCCAGTCTCCCTCTCTATCTCACTCTACCTCCCCCTCAGTATATATCCCTCCCTCCCCTATCTACCCCTCTCTATCTCTTTCTCTCCCCCCTCTCCCTCCCATTTCTCTCTTGCTCTCTCTCTCTCTCTTTCTCTATCTGATGTTCATGTTCCTGACACAGAACACTGTGATTGTGACCACAGAAACAGAATATATAGGGTATATAGGGATGTGATTCTCTCTTCCTAATCACATTTCACTGACCTGCTAGAATAACATCCAAGAAACATCAGTTTTTGATCCATGGTCCATTGTTACGTCCTAGAATAACTCTATAGCTTTAGATCCATGCGGTTCTGTTACATTGTTGAGAACAGAATTCACACAGAGTGAGGTCAAACCTCAAAGTTTCTCATGCCTCACACACACTCAACAGTATCATGTACTGAAACACATACAGTGCAATCAGAAATTATTCAGACCCCTTAACTTATTGCACATTTTGTTACGTTACAGCTTTATTCTAAAATAGATTAAATTGTTTCCCCCCCCTCATCAATCTACACACAATACCCCATAATGACGAAGCAAAAACAGGTTTGTAGAAGTTTTTGCAAATGTATTACAAACAAAAAAACGAAAATATCACATTTACATAAGTATTCAGAACCTTTACTCAGTACTTTGTTGAAGCACCATTGGCAGCGATTACAGCATCGAGTCTTCTTGGGTCTGACGCTACAAGCT
This sequence comes from Coregonus clupeaformis, assembly GCF_020615455.1. Lineage (NCBI taxonomy): Eukaryota > Metazoa > Chordata > Actinopteri > Salmoniformes > Salmonidae > Coregonus > Coregonus clupeaformis. The sequence continues at coordinate 44,780,540 of NC_059207.1, forward strand.
TGGCACACCTGTATTTGGGGAGTTTCTCCGATTCTTCTCTGCAGATCCTCTCAAGCCTTGTCAGGTTGGATGGGGAGCGTTGCTGCACAGCTATTTTCAGGTCTCTCCAGAGATGTTCAATCGGGTTCAAGTCCGGGCTCTGGCTGGGACACTCAAGGACATTCAGAGACTTGTCCCGAAGCCACTCCTGCGTTGTCTTGGCTGTGTGCTTAGGGTCATTGTCCTGTTGGAAGGTGAACCTTTGCCCAGTCTGAGGTCCTGAGCGCTCTGGAGCAGGTTATCATCAAGGATCTCTCTGTACTTTGGTCCGTTCATCTTTCCATAGATTCTGATTAGTCTCCCAGTCCCTGCCGCTGAAAAATATCCCCACAGCATGATGCTGCCACCACCATGCTTCACCGTAAGGATGGTGCCAGGTTTCCTACAGATGTGACACTTGGCATTCAGGCCAAAGAGTTGAATCTTGGTTTCATCAGACCACAGAATCTTGTTTCTCATGGTCTGAGAGTCCTTTAGGTACCTTTTGGCAAACTCCAAGCAGGCTGTCATGTGCCTTTTACTGAGGAGTGGCTTCCGTCTGCCCACTCTACCATAAAGGCCTGATTGGTGCAGTGCTGCAGAGATGATTATCCTTCTGGAAGGTTCTCCCATCTCCACAGAGGAACTCTGGAGCTCTGTCAGAGTGACCATCTGGTTCTTGGTCACCTCCCTGACCAAGGCCCTTCTCCCCCGATTGCTCAGTTTGGCCGGGCGGCCAGCTCTAGGATGAGTCTTGGTGGTTCCAAACTTCTTCCATTTAAGAATGATGAAGGCCATTGTGTTCTTGGGGACCTTCAATGCTGCAGACATTTTTTGGTACCCTTCCCCAGATCTGTGCCTCGACACAATCCTGTCTCGGAGCTCTACGGGAAATTCCTTCGACCTCTTGGCTTGGTTTTTGCTCTGACATGCACTGTCAACTGTTGGATCTTATATAGACAGGTGTGTGCCTTTCCAAATCATGTCCAATCAATTGAATTTACCACAGGTGGACTCCAATCAAGGTGTTGAAACATCTCAAGGATGATCAATGTAAACAGGATGCACCTGAGCTCAATTTCAAGTCTCATAGCAAAGGGTCAGAATACTTATGTAAATAAGGTATTTCAGTTTTTTACTATTTTTTTTATAAATTAGCAAACATTTCTAAAAACCTGTTTTTGCTTTGACATTATGGGGTATTGTGTGTAGATTGATGAGGGGAAAAAACAATTTAAACCATTTTAGAATAAGGCTGTAACGTAACAAAATGTGGAAAAAGTAATGGGGTCTAAATACTTTCCAAACGCATTTCAATGTGCAGTCCCATTTCTGACCACAAGGTGATGGTGAAGAGCTGTGACAGTAAACTCCTGAGGAGACACTCACTCAAGGAACAGATGTTTGATAGAACAGTATGACGTGAATGCTGTACATTTAGAGACATGCAGAGGGAGAGGTATGCGACCAGTTTATGTTTTTAATAGCCGCTTTAGCTGTTGTCTAAACCAGGGTTTCCCAAACTCGGTCCTGGGGCACCTCCTGGCTGCATGTTTAGTTTTTTTGCCCTAGCACTACACAGCTGATTCATTAATAAATTCCAATCCAGTTAATTAGAGTTTAAACATTCAACTCCACATATCTCCCTCTTTCTCTCCACCTCCTCTCTCCCCTCTCTCCCTTACCCCTCTCCCACCCCCTCACCTGCCACTCTCTCCCTCCCCCTCACCTTCCAGCCCTCCCCCCACCCCCCCACCCCCCACCCTCTCCATCATCACCTTTATCTGGTGTTGTCCTGCTGGTGATGATCCATTTGACCAGACAACAGTTCATCAGGGCTTTGTGTGTGAACTGGGGCTTCTGCCATTTCCCAGACTCCTTCACTCTTCCTGGACCAGGCTCTACCCCGTTGGCATCCCCCAACAGACTGCCATCCACCACCTTACCGTCCTTCTAGAGAGAGCGAGAGAGAGACAGCAAGAGAGAGAGAGAGAGCAAGAGAGAGAGTGAGAGAGACAGAGAAGAGAGAATAAAGCCCATAAATTGAATTGAATTGAGAGAGAGAGAGAAAGAAAACAATTACAGACCTGCAGACCACATAGGGAGACAGACAGTGAATGATTACTACTGTAGACCATTGATGATAGACATGTGCAAACACAGAGGCACAATGGATCAATAAAGCAATGTAGGCTCTGTGTGTCTCTTTTACTGACCTCTAACCTTACACTTACATTCTATTCTCTGAGGAGCTCTTATATTGTATCTCTGAGGAGTGTTTAGTAAGGCCACAGTGTAGCTAACTAATTTAAAAGAAGGACTAATTGAACCAATTCTGAATGGGGCCTATAGGATGCTGCGTTCTGATCTCATACCCCTCTCCCTGATGTGAGCATTTGCTCACTCCCTCCCTTGGATTTAAAACATTGGATTGGTGTAAACTTAGGATAGAGGGAGTTTGTACAATTTTTTAAAATACCAGTTAATTCCTTTTAAATTCACAAGAGGGAGGGCACAAGTGCACACTTCAGTTCACAGGCCCATAGTCTTGGAGGAGAGATACAGGGTGTGCAGGCTTTAGTTCCAGCCCATCACTAACACACCTGATTCAGCTAATCAAGATGAGTAGTCGATTAAATGAATAAGGTGTTCAAAAGCTGGGCTGTTCACATGTGAATGACTCATTAGAGACCATTCAGTGCTACTTCAAATGCCATGCTCCATCTCTGAGCTCCATAACAGATAGTTACTGTTATCAATACTACTGTATGGCTCATCATTAACCATTCATCAATGAAGTGCTTATTAATTAAGATAATCCGTCAAATGCCAGCTCTAACAACTGTGGGCTGGTCTAACAGCAGAGATGTATGGACATGTAGAAATGAATAAAGTGATGAAAGCAATGTGACAAATTTCTGTCTGTAAAGTTCTTACGGGACTATAAAAAGCTATGGGGCGAAGGAGAGATAGATGAAGATGAATGGAGAGAGAGAGAGAGAGAGAGAGAGAGAGAGAGAGAGAGAGAGAGAGAGAGAGAGAGAGAGAGAGAGAGAGAGAGAGAGAGAGAGAGAGAGAGAGAGTGTGTGAGAGAGAGAGAGAGAGAGAGAGAGAGAGAGATGGATGTAGAGGGTCATCAGATCACACTCCAGTGAAAGATTCAACATGAGAACAGACAGATGAGGGGAGCGACAGAAGGATGGGGGGAACGAGTAAGAGGTCCAAGGCAATGTTCCCTCTAATCCCTTTCATCTGCTGAGCGCACACTTGAATGTTGTGAAAATTCTGTGCAACTTCCAGCGCTTGTTTACTGTGAACACTGTGGCTGTACCTGCTTTGAGTTACAGTTTCAGACAGTGGTCAAGTAGGCTACTGTGGCTATTTGATCATAATGTACGCCTACCAGAGTGGCCTACCATCAAAAACAATTGAGAAAATGCATCCCGTAACATTTTAACATGGAAATAGCTGTTCTATCATTCAGCCTACAGTAGAAGCCAATGTGTGGTGTTCAATGTAGGCCTACATTCCATGAGACTTTTGAAAAAACATGCAGGGCTTGACATTAACATGTTTATCCACTTGTCCTTTAGACAAGTAGGTGACTGAAAATGTTGTTGTGTTGTTTGATGCAAGAAACCACTTTACAAAATAAAATGCAATATTATTCCCATACCATTATTACAGAGAATCAGACAAAGAATGTTACCCTCTGCCTATTGGCTACTTAGCTTATTCAAGACCGTCTCAAAATATAACACTGCCCCTTTTCAAAGATGTCTAGAAATGTAGGAATCAATCACTCCCCCATTGCTGACTACAAATTATCTGTAACTGGGCTAATAACTCACTAACTAGCAAAGGTTATGAACAAATGTGATCTCAAAACAAGCTTTTCTGCTCACGACCACTCATGCTGAACACAGTCCAGTTCAAAGTGAATGGCACAGATCCATACGGCGAATTCGGAAAGTATTCAGACCCCTTGACTTTTTATACATTTTGTTACGGTACAGCCTTATTCTAAAATGGATTAAATATTTTTTCTTCCCTCATCAATCTACACACAATAACCCATAATGACAAAGAAAAAGAAGGTTTTTAGAAATTTTTGCAAATTTATAAATTACAAAAAAAACGGATATATCACATTTACAAAGGTATTCAGACCCTTTACTTTGTTGAAGCACCTTTGGCAGCGATTACAGCTTCGAGTCTTCTTGGGTATAACGCTACAAGCTTGGCACACCTGTATTGGGGAGTTTCTCCCATTCTTCTCTGCAGATACTCTCAAGCTCTGTCAGCTTGGATGGGGAGGGTCGCTGCACAGCTATTTTCAGGTCTCTCCAGAGATGTTAGATCGGGTTCAAGTCCGGGCTCTGGCTGGGCCACTCAAGGACATTCAGAGACTTGTCCCGAAGCCACTCCTTCATTGTCTTGGATGTGTGCTTACGGTCGTTGTCTTGTTGGAAGGTGAACCTTCGCCCGAGTCTGATGTCCTGAGTGGTTTGGAGCAGGTTTTCATCAAGGAGCTCTCTGTACTTTGCTCTGTTCATCTTTCCCTCGATCCTGACTAGGATGGTTGTCCTTCTGGAATGTTCTCCCATCTCCACAGAGGAACTCTAGAGCTAGGTCAGAGTGACCATCGGGTTCTTGGTCACCTCCCTGACCAAGGCCCTTCTCCCCCGATTGCTCAGTTTGGCCGGGCGGGCAGCTATAGGGAGAGTCTTGGTGGTTCCAAACTTCTTCCATTTAAGAATGATGGAGGCCACTGTGTTTTTGGGGACCTTCAATGCTGCAAAAAAAATGTGTTACCCTTCCCCAGATCTGTGCCTCGACACAATCCTGTCTCGGAGCTCTACGGGCAATTCCTTCGACCTCATGGCTTGGTTTTTGCTCTGACATGCACTGTCAACTGTGTGACCTTATATAGACAGGTGTGTGCCTTTCCAAATCATGTCCAGTCAATTGAATTTACCACAGGTGGACTCCAATCAAGTTGTAGAAACATCTCAAGGATGATCAATGTAAACAGGATGCACCTGAGCTCAATTTCGAGTCTCATAGCAAAGGGTCTGAAAACTTATGTAAATAAGGTATTTCAGTTGTTTAAATTTGCAACAAATTCTAAAAACCTGTTTTCGCTTTGTCATTGGGTATTGTGTGTAGATTGAGGAGGGAAAAAAATATGTAATACATTTTAGAATAAGGCTGTAACATAACAATGTGGAAAAAGGGAAAGGGTCTGAATATTTTCCGAATGCACTGTATATGGCAATGGTCTGTTTGCATATAGGCCTACTGCAGCTCTAATTGGTTATGCCGCACTGGTCTGTGTAAAGTATGGGCTGAGTCATGTGTGTCAATGCAATAGAATCCTACTCCGATGCATTCTGCATCCAACAACATCTCTTGCATAGTTCGTTTTGTTTCAGTATGTTGCATTGAAAGTAGTTAATATTGCGTTGATTCGATCACAATTCCCACAGTAAAGGGAAACGTTGATAGTGTTAACTAAGGGGGAAAACTCAAGAAAGTTGAGTGAAGTTCAATCTCATGCTTCTCTGGGCGGGATGATATTTCTTCTGGGTGGCAGTCCCGGGGGAGCTGCTCACAAGCGCACCCACGCAGCTTAGAGGGAACATTGGTCCTAGGGTTTATGTGTGTCTCCACCGCTAACCGCTAATCCTAAAGCATAGCAGAACAGCATTGTCTCTTTACGTAAGGATGTTTCAACAAAGTGATTGAGTGGTCCAAGGGCATTGTGAATGTCAGTCTGGATGGATGAGGGATCTAATAAGATACAGCTCATTTCCCTAAACTCTTCTAAAATGTCTCCATTGATCAGCCGTCTGTCTCACCCCCACAGCCACACACACAAACACACATGATTGGCTAGGTCCCCTTGGTGAGAGAGGGAAGGAAATGACGGGAGAAGACACAGGAGCTCTGTTTGGTCTCTGCCGTGTGGGATGGAAGCAAGGGATGACGGGAGAAGAAAACACACAGTGGAGGAATGTAGATGGCTGTGAGATCATGGGGGAGTCTGACCACACAGGCTCATCCCTCTCTTTATACAGAGAGAGAGAAAAGAGAGAGAGAAGAGAGAGGGAGAATGTAGTGAAAACAAGGACTGGTTTGTTCTTGGTTTATCCTAATGAATACTGGGCTATCTAAGCAAGAGAGCAAAGGAAGGATAGAGGAGAGACGGGAGAGTAGTGGGAAGAGAGGGATGAGAGAGAGGAGGTAGTGGTGGGCTAGAGATAGAGAGAGAGAGGGATAAGGGAGAGAGGGAGAGAATGATGGAGAGAAAAGAGGAAGAGGAAGAGGGGTGGAGGCAAAGAGAGAGACAAAGGAGAGATGTACAGTAGATTATTTCAAATTGATTTTCTATTTTTGTGCATTTCACAGAGAGATGGAGGTAGATAAGGTGGGAGAGAGAAGTAGGGGAGAACAACATAATGAGAAAGAGTGTATTTATTTATGTTTATTTATTTTCCCTTTTGTCCTTTAACTATTTGCACATCGCTACAACACTGTATATAGACATAATATGACATTTTAAATGTCTCTATTATTTTGGAGTGTAATATTAACTGTTTTATTGTTTATTTCACTTTTGTTTATCCATTTCACTTGCTTTGGCAATGTAAACATATATTTCCCATGCCAATAAAGCCCCTTGAATTGAATTGAGTGTATGTGTGTGTGTGTGGTGCCTGTGTGTGTGTGTGTTAATGTCACATAGATATCCCATTGCAGAATGACCACATAAGAAGATGAAGGAGTGATATAATTCTACCCATCCTATTATCTGGAAATCTTTTTATTGTTCTTCATGCCAGATTAAGAATAAAAGAAACAACCAAGAGGAGAAGATGTAGAGGAAGAAACGAAGGATAGGAACAGTATTTTTGTAACTTTTCCTGTTGAAAAACAATATCTCACATATAAATACAGGAATGTAAACACACTTAATAAGGGTACAAAAATGTTTTTAGAGGAAAATTGTATTTTTTAGACACAACTGCAAACTTCAAGGAGTAGGCCATTCAAGGAGTTGGTCTGGTGGTGCCCTTTGATATCATCGGCCTCCCCCCTTGCTTCCAGTAAACAATAGTGGCGCAATAGAGAACAAAATATGAAAGCCCCACCCCCCACTTGTGCCAGGTCATGAGGATACCTGGATCACCTATTGAGATGTGCCTTTTCTTAAGTAAATCAGGTGATAAATGAGGTAAAAAGGAGACTGGAGTGAAAATGTAAAGAGTAACAGAGAGAGAGAGGGAAAATCGAGGAGAGGGCATGCAGGAAGAAGAAAGAGGATGGAGAAAAGGAGGAGAGGAGAGGAGGGGGAAGAGAGGAGGAAGAGGAGGAGGAGAGAAGTATAATGAAGAGGAGAGGAGCAACAGACCCTGAATTAGCCCTCCTCCCTATCTCCGTCTCTCTTCTTCTTTTGGATTTAAAAACCCCACATGCTGGATTATTCATACAGTCAGGCCAGTCTAGCATTCAAACACACACACACACACACAAACACACACACACACACACACACACAAATATACAGAAGGGGCACAGACAGTGGTATCCTGCCCTTCACAACACACACAAATAAAAAACATGTAGGCTTAAAGGCACACAGGAGTGGGCTCACGTGCCTGCACACACACAGACACACACACACATATTTTGTTATTCTGTCCTTGTGGGGACCTAAAATTAATTTTCATTCAAAATCCTATTTTACCTATCCCATAACCCTAAACCTTACCCTAACCCTAACTCTAAACGTAAACGTAAACCTAACCTCTAACCCCTTAAAGGCTCTGCATGGTCAATCTGCCGTCTGCATTGGCCGTGCCGCATTTACAGGGATACGGCCTCGGCAGAAGTCAGGGCATTTATACTTATTTCGTTTCGTGGAGCACCGCACTGCTGTTGAGTAGAGCTGTTGTGAAGGAAGTTGTCAAGGAAGTGAGTTTGTGTTTATACAGGACCTCCCGCCCCCACCTATCATCAACCAATCATGTCAATGCGAAACTATACAGAGCTATACGGAGCTCTCTGCATTGTTACAAAATTTGGGAGGTGCACAGCAATGCAGTACCGAGCTCAATTTGACCTCTGCATGCCTCCGGAGGCTCCGCGATTGCGTCACACCCTCCATACGGAGCCTCCGACCACATTTTTGGATCAAGCAAAATTTTTATTTTACCCTTACCCTAACCCTAATTTTAATCGTAACCCTAATTGTAACCCTAACCCTAAACCTAACCCTTATGGTTAACATAGCCTTTTTCCTCATGTGGTGATGTACTGAATGAGAGATGCTGAGATATTATAGACCCATCACTAATGAAGCAAAGGAGAGTGAGGAGCGGTGGACAGGAGAGAGGGGTGAGGAGGGGGAGCAGAGGGGAGCGGAGGAGAGAAGGGGGAGTGAGGAGAAGAGGACTGAAGAGAGAGATGAGGAGAGGGAGTGGAGGAGAGAAGCAAAGCAAGGAGAGGAGCAGAGGAGAAGCGGAGGAGAGAAGAGACCTCGACTGTAGCGTCACAGACGGGTAATCCATTAATAAGTCATGTGTGATTAACATCCTGCCTGGCCACCTGTCACACCCTGGCTCTGGGACTCTATATGTTGAGCCAGGGTGTGTTCATTCTATGTGTTCATTTTCTATGTTGGGTGTTCTAAGTTGTTCTATGTCTATGTTGGCCAGAGTGGCTCCCAATCAGAGGCAACGAGTGTCAGCTGTTGTGGGTTGTCTCTGATTGGGAGCCATATTTAAACTGTATGTTTTCCCTTGGGTGTTGTGGGTTTTTGTTCCGTGTCGGTATTGTTAACCGTGGACTTCACGAGTCGTGTTTTGTTTGATACTTTAATTAAATAAAGTCATGTTTGTTTCACCCGCTGCGCCTTGGTCTACTCACTACTACGACGATCGTGACACCACCATGGAGAGATATGCTCTCTCTCTCTCTCTCTCTCTCTCTCTCTCTCTCTCTCTCTCTCTATGTGTATATATATGTTTGTGAGTGTGTTTACCTCTCTCTCCCTCCTCTGCCCTTGTACCCCCGCTACTCCTCTCTCCTGCCCTCCTATCCTCTTCTCCTCCCCCACTATGTATTACTCATGTTTTAAAGACGGTAGTGTAGGCCTACAGTTTATCAACACTACTGGTTTTCATCCTTCCCACCTTATCGGGACGGATTCAGACCTGGCAAAGACACCAGAGGTCTATACTATGACGCCAAATGAAACTACTCTGAATTTTCTAAAGCTGGCCAGCTTCAGTTAGCTTCACATTCCAACTCAGGTTTCATCCATGTTACCAAGGTGGATATTGATCCTGCACCTGCCGCTATCTCAAGCCAGTCTTGTAATTGCATGTGCATGTCGCAAGTGGATAACCCAGCGAGTCAAACACTGAACTCTTCACTGAGACAATGCTGAAACAGAAATCGATGGGTGAGTCAGTGACACATTTTCATTTTTTGTCGTTAATGCACACACACACACCAGAATCTCCCTTTTCTCTCATTAGACCTTGATATTCATATTTATCCTTCCTCTCAGTGTCAGTATACATATCCATCCTCTCTCTCTCTCTCTAGCTCTTTCTCTCTCCATCTCTCCATTGCTCCCAATTTATTTCTCAGTCAATCACTTCGCTCGTCTTCTCTCTCCTGTCCTCCTACTCTCTCTCTCTCTCTCTGTCCTTTCTGCTTTTCTGTGTGTGTGTGTGTGTGTGACAGTGGTCTGCTTTAAAGGATCCGTGTGTGTAATGAGTATTGACCCAACGAAGACCACTTACACTGTGTAACATGGCTACTAGAGAGAGAGAGAGAGAGAGAGAGAGGGATGGATGGAGAGAGACTGATGAAAAGAAAGAGAGAAGGATGGAGGAAAAGACAGCGATAGGGGGGGGGGAAGCATGAGAGGAGTCCAAAGCTTCTATTGCTGTCTCCTGAGACTGCCTCTTTCTCTGTGAGAAAACGCATGGTTGTCATAGACCATGGGTGTGTGGGAGTGTGGCAGATTCATATGGACATGAGTGTAGGGGTGGTTTGTGTGTTTGTGTGTGTTTGTCTGTGCTTGCATACGTGTGTGTGTACTGACATAACAGTAATCAAATCAAAGTTAATTGGTCACATACACAGATTTGCAGATGTTATCGCAGTAATACCTAGCAATAAAAAGAAAATAAATACACACATATAAAAAAATATATATATTATATAAGAATACAGAATACAATATATACTGTACATATAAAGTGAAACAGTATGTAAACATTTTTAAAGTGACCAGTGTTCAATGACTCTATGTACATAGGGCAGTAGTCTCTAAGGTACAGGGTAGAGTACAGGATGGTAGCCAGCTAGAACAGTGACTAAGGTTCAGGGCAGGGTACTGGACGGACGTTGATCAATGTGAGCTCAGCCTGCAAAAATCAAGAATGGAAGCTTTTCCATCAACATGCTTTGTGTACTACATAAACGCCTTATCAAAAAAAGTTGATACTATCTTCTATTCATGAGCACTGATCCTAATATTTGTGTCATCGTTTGTACTATACTAATTATGTTTTATTTCCTCTGGTGAAAACCAGATGAAACCATTGGCCACATGAAAAAAGCTACTGTAAATCTCTCCCTGTGTAGCTCCAGCCACTCAATATCCACACTGATTCTGTTCTACACAGTGCTGTGTGTGCCTCTCTAGGGGATGTGGTTACAAGACCCCCCAATTATTAATGAGCCTCTGTATGTCTCTCTAGGGACCGATTGAACAGGTGTATTTGCATGCACTTGCAGGTGTGTGTGTGTGTGTTTGTGTGTGTGAATGCTTTGAGTGATGAGGACTCACAGAGTTGTGGAAAATGTCTCTGCTTTGAAGTGAACCTGTAAGTGTAAAGCCATATGATGCTGACTGTGAGTGTAATCTCATTCTGCTCCTACTGTACAGGTACCAGTGTTAAAAGGCTACAGTGTGTGCACACCTTCGTTCCAGCCCAGCACTAACACCTGAATCAGATAATGAACTAAACATAGTCTTCAATTTAGATCACAAGTAGTGTAGTAAAGAGCTGGAACCTGGGCTCTAGGTCCTTGGTTGGTCAGCCCTGGTTTAGACCTGATTATAACAGAGAAGGGGTAAGGATGGACAGAGGGAAGGACACAGGAACACAGACAGACAGACGGACAGACATAGTTCTTGAATAAAAAAGATGAAAGAATAAGGTATGTTTCTTGGATCTGTCTTGAATGAGTCCCCCCTGAATTACAGCACTAGACGAACGCTCTTACTTCAATACATATCTCAGAACTATCTATGTAAATACTGTACACATGTAAATATCACATTATCGTTTACATAAACATCCAAATGTCAACAGCTCATCAATGTCAGCCATGCCTGCAGAGAGAGAGGGAGTGAGGGAGAAAGATAGACAGAGATAGAAGGGGATGAGAGCGAAATAGAGGGGTCATTCCACCAATTCGGTGCCTTTTGACTTGGTAAGTTCAACTTCCTAAAAAACTAATTTTCCCATCTCAAGATGTAAAAAAAAAAATATATATATAGTAAATATCAATTAAGTGGCAAATAAAGTAACAGGGTTAACAATTTCACCTTAAATCAGCCATAAATCCTGTTGTGACAGGGGTAATGGAAGCTTGTTGTGCTTTTTTGTATAAATCTAAATATGTTGTCACGACTTCCGCCGAGGCTTCCTCCCCTCCTTGTTCGGGCAGGCTTCGGCGTTTGTCATCACCGGCTTACTAGCCACTGCCCTCCATATATCATTCCATTTGTCTTGTCTTGTTAATTACACACACCTGGTTCTTATCCCCTCATTAGTCCGTGTATAAGTGTTCCCTCTGCCCCCCTTGTCCTTGTGGGTGATTGTTTATTCGTGAGAGTAGTGTAGCTCGGTGGAGATACTCGTACCTTGTTATTGCCGGGGTAGATATTTCCCCTGTGCCTGTTATTGTTGGAGCTACCTGTCACGTTCTTTCAATGACGGGACAGACCAAGCCGCAGCGTGATATACATCCATGTTTATTTACTGATAAACACCACGACAAAACAACAAATGAAACTAAACGTGAAGTCCAAGGTAGCACACACAACATAACTTACACGGAACAAGATCCCACAACCCACTAGTGCCAATAGGCTGCCTAAGTATGATCCCCAATCAGAGACAACGAGCGACAGCTGCCTCTGATTGGGAACCACACCGGCCAACATAGAACTACACATACTAGAATACAAACATAGAAAAAGCACAACAAAGAATATACACACCCTGACTCAACATTTAAGCGTCCCCTGAGTCAGGGCGTGACAGTACCCCCCCCCCCAAAAGGTGCGGACTCCGACCGCACAACATAAACATAACAGGGTAGGGGCCGGGTGGGCATTCCGCCTCGGAGGCGGATCCTCCCTGTTGCGCCCCTGGTCTGGTCTGGACCTCGGCGCGCTGCTTCCCCTCTCCTTCCTCCCAAGATACGCCAGGCCCTGTCTGGACCCTGGTGTGGGAGACCCCGAACCTGGAGAGGGGCTGACGTCATGGTCTGGACTGGAGCCGCTGACCGGGGCTGGACTTGGCACCGGTGGAGCGGACTGCTCTGGCTCCGGAGTGGAGCCGCTGACCGGAGCTGAATCAGGCACCGGTGGAGCGGACTGCTCTGGCTCCGGAGTGGAGCCGCTGACCGGAGCTGGACTGGACCCCGGTGGAGCGGACTGCTCTGGCTCCGGAGTGGAGCCGCTGACCGGAGCTGGACTGGACCCCGGTGGAGCAGACTGCTCTGGCTCCGGAGTGGCGCAGCTGACCGGAGCTGGATCAGGCACCGGTGGAGCGGACTGCTCTGGCTCCGGAGTGGAGCAGCTGACCGGCACTGGATCAGGCACCGGTGGAGCGGACTGCTCTGGCTCCGGAGTGGAACGGGCACGGGCCGTGCCGGACTGGAGACGCGCACCACTGGCTTGGTGCGAGGAGCAGGAACAGGCCGGGCCGGGCTGGCGACGCGCACCACTGGCTTGTTGCGAGGAGCAGGAACAGGCCAGGCCGGACTGGCGACGCGCACCACTGGCTTGGTGCGAGGAGCAGGAACAGGCCGGGCCGGGCTGGCGACGCGCACCACTGGCTTGGTGCGAGGAGCCGGAACAGGCCGGGCCGGGCTGGCGACACGCACCACTGGCTTGGTGCGAGGAGCAGGAAAAGGCCGGGCCGGGCTGGGGACGCGCACCACTGGCTTGGTGCGAGGAGCAGGAACAGGAACAGGCCGGGCCGGGCTGGCGACGCGCACCACTGGCTTGGTGCGAGGAGCAGGAACAGGCCGGGCCGGGCTGGCGACGCGCACCACTGGCTTGGTGCGAGGAGCAGGAACAGGCCGGGCCAGGCTGGCGACGCGCACCACTGGCTTGGTGCGAGGAGCAGGACCAGGCCGGGCCGGACTGTGGAGGCGGACTGGAGGTCTAGAGCGGAGAGCTGGCACAACCCGTCCTGGCTGGCTGCCCACTTTCGCACTACACGTGCGGGGTGCTGGCACAGGACGCACTGGGTTGTGCACGCGCACTGGCGATACAGTTCGTAGAACTGGCGCAGGATATGCGGGACCGAGGAGGCGTACTGGTGACCAGGAGCGTTGAGCCGGCACACCCCGTCCTGGCTGGATGCCCATCTTCGCACGGCACGTGCGTGGTGCAAGCACAGGACGTACAGGACTGTGCTGGCGCACTGGCGACACAGTACGTAGCTCCGCATAACACGGAGCTTGCCCAGTCATACGCTTCCTCGCGTGAGTACGGGGAGTTGGCTCTGCTCTAACCCTAGGCTCCGCCAACCACCCCGTGTGCCCCCCAATTTTTTTTTCTTGGGGCTGCTTCTCGGGCTTCCTCCTCGACCGACCTCCTCCGTGTTGCCGTTGCTCCTCTCCTGCCTGGGCATCTACCTTAGCCCATGGTCCTTTCCCCGTGAATATCTCTTCCCATGACCACAATTTGCCCACCTGTGACATGGCTATTCGCTCCGCCTGGGCACGCTGCTTGGTCCTCGTTTGGTGGGATCTTCTGTCATGTTCGTTCAATGACGGGACAGACCAAGGCGCAGCGTAATATACGTCCATGTTTATTTACTGATAAACACCACGACAAAACAACAAATGAAACTAAACGTGAAGTCCAAGGTAGCACACACAACATAACTTACACGGAACAAGATCCCACAACCCACTAGTGCCAATAGGCTGCCTAAGTATGATCCCCAATCAGAGACAACGAGCGACAGCTGCCTCTGATTGGGAACCACACCGGCCAACATAGAACTACACATACTAGAATACAAACATAGAAAACGCACAACAAAGAATATACACACCCTGACTCAACATTTAAGCGTCCCCTGAGTCAGGGCGTGACACTACCGTTACCTTGTATTGCCATGGTAGATTTCCCCTGTGCCTGTTTCGTTTGTCGCTATCCAGCGCTATTTCTGCACGACGGAATAAACTCTGCATTCGGTGATTACCCTCCTGCGCCTGACTCCTGTTATCACACTCATCACATATGTGGACATTGTGTATGATTGAATGTATGGCACAGAGTGCCCATATCACTTGTTTTGCTCTGCACCCACTTGCCTACCAATAGAGGACCACAATGGAAACAAGTCTTTGACTTTTTGTATGTATAATCCTCAGCAATTTGGTACATGTATTGGTTGCCTGGTGTGGCTTCTTTATGTATAATAAAATGTTCAAATCAAACAAGGAGTGGCATGCTTCACTACAAAATGTAAATTGTAAAAACATTTATAGCCTGTCTATCTATGGGTAACAGAGTTGACATGTTATCCTTGACCCACTCAGTTTTCCACCACAAAACACCAGAAAATGGCCAAAAAGAGTAGAACCAGGTCACCCGCTTTTACACTATGATTTCACTATTAGATGTTCAATGTTTCTTTTTAAATAAATATTTTAAAAGGAATAGTTTCACCATATTAAAATGAGAGTTCAGTTCACGTAACAGGGCTGACAGACGTAAATCAATCACTAATCACATGAAATAAATAATAATCTTCAGAAATAACTTTGTCAAAGCAACAACATTACTAGGGATTTACAATGATGGTGAAAACTTGGATACATTTTGAGGTTAAGTGGATTAAAATCTTCCTAGAAATCACAGAGGGTGCACGGAGGGGCATGTCAAAATATAGAATTTGGGCACTTTAGCAAGTATTTATTCATATTAAAAATATGATTGATTGAATTCTCCATGTGGTCTATATTAGAGGGCACTTCATTTAATAAACAGGCTTTTAAAATTCAATATTGGTGCACAATTTCTACTTAAAATATCAAAGGGACGCAAAAAGCACTCATTTTGTGGAATGACCCAGAGAGTGAAAGAGAGAGAAAGAGTGAGTGAAAGTGAGTGAGAGAGGAGGAAAGAGAGAGAAATAGAGAGAGAGGGAGAGAGGGAGAGAGTGAGGAAAGGTTTCTCTGAGCCCAGAGCCAACTCTGTCTCAATCTTCCACTCTAAGCTAGTTAGCATCAAACACACGATGATGACTCAAATCACAAGTCGTCACATGCACATAACAAGCGCACGAATACACACATGCACAAACACACACACATGCATACACATACACTCGCACAACCCCTCACTCCAGCCTGAGCCAACACCTCTGTGGTTTTTGATCAATTTATTGATTTATTACACCTCACCAATCCCAGGAGGTAAATAAAAAAATATATATACCCTGCCTACATCCCTGTACCAACATCTCTGTACTGTCACCCCCTACTGTAAGGCGTGAGGAATGTAGTGTACTTGTGACAAGTAGTGTACTTGTGATAAAAACACTAAACCTGTGTGTCTACCTAGGATCCAATCTTACTAGACCCCTCAAACTCAACTCTGGACCTCTAAACCAGTTCCACTGTGTTTTTCCATTGTTCCCCTCTAATCAGGGACTGATTTAGACCTGGGACACCAGGTGGGTGCAATTCATTATCAGGTAGGACCTCGTAGGGTAAGAGTTGAATAGCCCTGTACTAGACCAACCATCACTGACAGACAGAGGCACGTTCATTTTACCTGGTTTTCTTTTCTCCCTGACTGTTTTTTAACCTTGTTTGGCCATGTACACGACTCATCTGGTGTTCCAGGTCTGAATCAGTCCGATTAGGGGGAAGGATGAAACTCAGCAGTGTTCAGCGAGCCCTTTCTCACTATCTTGTGCTTTTCAGTGTTTGTGGGTCAAACTATATAGTGATGGGTCAACCTAGCTCAGGGGTGGCCATCCCACCTCCTAGAGAGCTTGTTGTCAGTTTCTATGGCGAACTAATATAGGCTACCTACTGACTGTGAATGGTAATGTGTAAATCAATAGATCTATCAATTAATCAGATCAATAGATGAATCAACCAATCAAAGGTCTGTGTGTGTGTGTGTGTGTGTGTTTGATGTCTGTCCATTCAATCACCCCACAGATTTCCCAATTCCCAGAAATTCTTTCTGGATTAAGTGAAACTGTGATTCGAACAGTAACATAACACACAGTAACGCATACTCTCACACACAGAGTAATACAGTTCTCTATAAGCCAGACTATTTAAAGATTTACAGTCACGCTCACACATTAATCATCACAATAGACCCAGGCGGAGGGACTATAGGGTTCTAGTCACCGTGAAAAAGTGGAAGACACACACACACACAGAGAGAGAGAGAGAGAGAGAGAGAGAGAGAGAGAGAGAGAGAGAGAGAGAGAGAGAGAGAGAGAGAGAGAGAGAGAGAGAGAGAGAGAGAGAGAGAGAGAGAGAGAGAGAGAGAGAGACAGCATATTCGCTGTGGAAGACATGATTCTCTTTGACACCTCACTGGAAGCAGCCGGAGAATGAGGTCCCTGTGCCGAACGCGCTAAAAGCGTGCACCCCAGCCCACGGCGACAGACAGCACTGTAGAATTACCAGCAGGCGAATTACTTAACTTCTCTGCTTGGGCTCAAATAGGGAGAAAATGTGCTGCTGAAGGACATGTGGACGGAAGGACGGAAGCAAACCCACAACAAGTTGTCTGTTTGTTTAGGCTACACTGGATGACTTATAGCCATTTCTCCTCCAAATTATTAAAGGGGCAATCTGCATTTGCTACATTCTTTTTTGGACTTAAATAAATTCATGATATGTACCCATTGATTCTTGAAGAATGTAATTTATAAATGCCTCATGAGCTTAGTTCAACTGTCATACCCCAACAGAACCCCAAATATAAGGTTGTTTGTAAACAATGTTTGTAAACAAAGCAAATGTAAACAAACACTGTATAGCCTCAAAACATTTTAATATTATGAATGGTCAGTCCTTGCGTCCATAGCTCTTTCTATAGCCCCATCCCTCAGCTTTTTACTGCGGATTGCCCCTTTAAGGTGTGAAACATGCAGTTTTCGATTGACACGCAATTTCAGAAGCAATGGTAGGCTAAAATGTAAAACAACCATGACCATGTTAATAGAATGAATGAAGTTGAGTTTGTTTACCTGCATGTTGTCTGATATGAAGTAGGCTTGCTCTCCGATATGAAGGGTAATCTGTCCTTGCGCTCTCCTCAAAGCAGACTTGCCTCGCACTGTGATGTCCCTGAGAATGCAAAGGAATGCACTGACTCTTTTCTCACTGCACAGAGAGAGAGGTGGATGGAGGGAGGGTCAGAGAGAGAGAGGGGGGGGAGCGTGAGGAGGAAGATGCGCTGTGTGCTCTCTCGAACTCTAATCATTGTATAGGCTATGCCGTTTGCATTTTCCATAATCGATTTGAATTGGCTATGTAAATACAAACGCAAGTTAATATACATATTTGAAGAGAGAATAGTTGCAGTTTAGGAAATTTGAAAAACAATATAATGGATTGTTTAAGCATCAAATGGGAGAAAATTAGCTGCAAGGGGAATTATTTTTCCACAAAAAGGGCTCTTCTTTCATTACTGTTTCGTTATGCATCCAATTTTGTCTCGTCAGGTGGAGAAGACGGGAAAGACTGTGGTGTGTGTATGAGTATGAATATGAGTATGTGTTTGTATTTGTATGTGTGTGTGATGGTTGGTACAGAAACACAATTAAAAACCTGCCAAAGATTCCTACAGCTCTGCGAAAAACCGAATCAATTTAGGAGACTTAGGCCTGGTCTGAGGCCTCCAGGGGCAGAGAAAGGGGGAGAGAGCGAGAGACAAGGGGGTTGGAGTTGGAGAAGGTATGAGAGAGAGGGGGAAGGAATGGAGAGAAAAGGATAGGAGAGAGTGTGTGAGAGAGAAGGGGGGAAGAGATAGAAAGACAGAGGGGGGGGTTGGATTGAGAGAGGGTATGAGAGATGGAAGGGAGAGAAAGCGATAGTAGAAAGGGGAGAGAGAGAGAGAGAGAGAGAGAGCGAGCGAGCGAGCGAGCGAGAGGAGAGAGAGAGAGAGAGAGAGAGAGAGAGAGAGAGAGAGAGAGAGAGAGAGAGAGAGAGAGAGAGAGAGAGAGAGTGAGAGAGAGAGTGAGCGAGAGAGTGTGGTCCTCTGTAGCTCAGCTGGTAGAGCACGGCGCTTGTAACGCCAAGGTAGTGGGTTCGAACCCCGGGACCACCCATACACAAAAATGTATGCACACATGACTGTAAGTCGCTTTGGATAAAAGCGTCTGCTAAATGGCATATTATTATTATTATATTATAGAGATAGGAGAGAGCAAGAGAGAGAGACCTGTGTAGAATAGCAATGAATCAGGTCAGCCATTTTCTGGACATGTTTATTGCATAATAACGAGTTAAGATATGCAAACAGCCTGCAGGAGCCACAGGCACAAACATAATCTACTCTGAACATACTGTACTCTGAATATACTGCACTCACTAATACAGTGGCCCTGCACTACGGCCACCCGGGTCACGGTCTGTTCACTCTGCTACCATCTAGCAGACAGACACGGTACAGGTGCATCAAAGCCTCGACCGAATCCAGGCCATCAGACTATTTAACAGCCATCACACCATCTCCTGTAATAAGAGACAAAGATAGACAACTCATGCAAAACACACACACAAGCTCACACACACACATGCTGACTTCTGTACTCACATATACACTCACATCCATACGCCCATACTCACAAACACACGCACATACAGTATATAGAGTCATTAAACACTGGACAATTCAAGTTTATTTTATATTGTTTTTCACACTGTGTATTCGTATACTGTATTCTTCACGTAGCTCATTCTAATATACAGTGCCTTCAGAACATATTCATAACCCTGGACTTATTCCACATTTTGTTGTGTACAGCCTGAATTCAAAATTGATTAAATTATATTTTTTTCTCACCAATCTACAGTCATGGTCAAAAGTTTTGAGAATGACACAAATACTAATTTTCACAAAGTATGCTGCCTCAGTTTTGATGATGGCAATTTGCATATACTCCAGAATGTCATGAAGAGTGATCAGATGAATTACAATTTATTACAAAGTCCCTGTTTGCCATGAAACATTTCCACTGCATTTCAGCCCTGCCACAAAAGGACCAGCTGCCATCATGTCAGTGATTCTCTCGTTTACACAGGTGAGAGTGTTGACGAGGACAAGGCTGGAGATCACTCTGTCATGCTGATTGAGTTAGAATAACAGACTGGAAGCTTTAAAAGGAGGGTGGTGCTTGAAATCATTGTTCTTCCTCTGCTAACCATGGTTACCTGCAAGGAAACACGTGCCGTCATCATTGCTTTGCACAAAAAGGGCTTTACAGGCAAGGATATTGCTGCTAGTAAGATTGCACTTAAATCAACCATTTATCGGATCATCAAGAACTTCAAGGAGAGAGGTTCAATTGTTGTGAAGAATGCGTCAGGGCGCCCAAGAAAGTACAGCAAGCGCCAGGACCGTCTCCTAAAGTTGATTCAGCTGCAGGATCGGGGCACCACCAGTGCAGAGCTTGCTCAGGAATGGCAGCAGGCAGGTGTGAGTGCATCTGCACGCACAGTGAGGCGAAGACTTTAAGAGGATGGCCTGTGGTCAAGAAGGGCAGCAAAGAAGCCACTTCTCTCCAGGAAAAACATCAGGGACAGACTGATATTCTGCAAAAGGTACAGGGATTGGACTGCTGAGGACTGGGGTAAAGTCATTTTCTCTGATGAATCCCCTTTCCGATTGTTTGGGGCATCCGTAAAACACCTTGTTCGGAGAAGACAAGGTGAGCGCTACCATCAGTCCTGTGTCATGCCAACAGTAAAGCATCCTGAGACCATTCATGTGTGGGGTTGCTTCTCAGCCAAGGGAGTGGGCTCACTCTAAATTTTGCCTAAGAACACAGCCATTTCAGTTGCCTCCATCACCTCTAACTGAAGCTAATTGTAGAGATTTTTTTCTATTGATAATGTAAAATTAACAGCCAAACAGAAAGACTCATGTGAAGGTGAAATTACAGAGGAGGAACTTCTGGATGCAATTAAAGACTTTAAGTCTGGGAAAACTCCAGGGTTGGATGGCATACCAGTCAAAGTATACCAAACCTTTTTTGATATACTAAGAGGACCGCTATTAGCATGTTTTAACCACTCCTATGTAAATGGTGGATTATCTGACACTCAAGAAGAAGATCTCATTATTACTGAAACAGGATACAAGTGGAAAATATTAAGATCCAGTCCATTTAAAAAATTGGAGGCCCCTTACACTTCAGTGTTGTGATGCAAAAATTCTAGCAAAATGTATAGCGCATAGAATTAAAAAGGTGTTGTCAGATATTATTAATTCTAATCAGATAGGTTTTTTACAAGGAAGATACATTGGAGATAATATAAGGCAAGTATTGGAAACAATAGAACATTATGGAAAATCGGAGAAACCAGGCCTGCTATTCATAGCAGACTTCGAAAAGGCATTTGATAAAGTATGACTGGGGTTTATATATAAATGCCTGGAGCATTTCAATTTTGGTGAATCTCTTATAAAATGGGTCAAAATCATGTATAGTAACCTTAGGTGTAAAATAGTAAATAATGGCTATTTCTCAGAAAGTTTTAAACTGTCAAGAGGAGTGAAACAAGGTTGTCCACTATCGGCATATTTATTTATTGTGGCCATCAAGATGTTAGCTATTAAAATCAGATCCAACAATAATATCAGGGGATTAGAAATCCAGGGCTTAAAAACAAAGGTGTCATTGTACGCTGATGATTCATGTTTTCTTTTAAATCCACAACTAGAATCACTCCACAGCCTCATAGAGGATCTAGATAAATGTTCTAACCTCTCTGGATTACAACCAAATTATGACAAATGTACTATATTACGTATTGGATCAATAAAAAATACAATTTTTACATTGCCATGTAGTTTACCAATAAAATGGTCTGATGGTGATGTGGATATACTCGGAATACATATCCAAAAGGAAATACATGATCTCACTTCAATAAATTATAATAGAAAGTTAGCAAAAATAGATAAGATCTTGCTACCATGGAAAGGTGGGTGCCTGTCAATTTGTGGAAAAATCACCCTGATTAACTCTTTAGTATTATCCCAGTTTACCTATTTACTTATGGTCTTGCCTATGCCTAGCGAACAGGTTTTTAAAAATATTCCATTTTATTTGGAACGGCAAGCCAGACAAAATTAAACAGGCCTATTTATATAATGAATATGAATTCGGAGGACAGAAATTATTAAATATTAAAGCATTAGACCTATCACTAAAAGCTTCAGTCATACAAAAGTTATACTTAAATCCGAACTGGTTCTCTAGCAAATTAGTAAGATTGTCTCACCCAATGTTCAAGAATGGCCTTTTTCCCTTTATTCAGATTACAACCACTCACTTTCAGTAATTTGAAAGGAAATCATCTCCCAGATATCACTATTTCTAAAACAAAAGTTGGTTGCAATTTCAATGTAATCCTCCAGAAATGACAGAACAAATAATGCAACAAATATTGTGGTTAAACTCAAACATACTAATTGACAAAAAACCTTCTTTTTTTTAACGAAATGTTTAAAAAAGGTATAATCTTTCTAAATGATATAATCGGTAGGACTGGTGGAGTTATGTCGCACATGCAGCTAACAAAAACATATGGAAATGTCTGCTCTACCCAAAATTACAACCAAATAATTGCAGCCTTACCGCAGAAATGGAAGAGGAAAGTGGAAGGAGGAGAAAGTAAGGAACTTGTCTGTCGGCCTTGCATTAAAGAACATAATTGGTTAAGGAAAACTGTGATAAATAAAAAGGTATATCAGTTTCATTTAAGGACCAAAGGATTGACAGCCGTCCCATATAGATTGCAAAATAGTTGGGAAGAGATTTTTGACGTACCGATCCCATGGTATAGTGTTTATGAACTGATACGCAAAACGACACCGGATTCAAAACGTAGAATCTTTCAATTTCAATTATTATATAAAATTCTTGCTACCAATAGAATGTTATTTATATGGGGGATACAATCTTCCCAGCTCTGCAGATTTTGCTGCGAAGAGACAGAATCATTAGATCATTTGTTTTGGTACTGTCCATTTGTAGCTTGTTTTTGGACACAGGTCCAGGAATGGCTAAAGGATTGCAATATTTACCTGGAGTTAACCCTGTAAAATTGACTGTGTCCATAAAATGTAGATAGTGGGTATGGGCTGGAAGTAGAGGCCTAGGCGTGGTTGTTCACTAGTTTACTCCAAGTGGGGAAAGGGTGGCGGGGTTGGAAAGTAATAAAGGGGAATATATATATTTTTTTAAAGGATATGTATTACATTTACATTTACATCATTTAGCAGACGCTCTTATCCAGAGCGACTCACAAATTGGTGCATTCACCTTATAGCCTGTGGGATAACCACTTTACAAATATTTTTTTTTGGGGTGGGGGGGTTGGGTAAGGGGGGCAGAAGGATTACTTATCCTATCCCAGGTGTTCCTTAAAGAGGTGGGGTTTCAAATGTCTCCGGAAGGTGGTGAGTGACTCCGCTGTCCTGGCGTCGTGAGGGAGCTTGTTCCACCATTGGGGTGCCAGAGCAGCGAACAGTTTTGACTGGGCTGAGCGGGAACTGTGCTTCAGCAGAGGTAGGGGAGCCAGCAGGCCAGAGGTGGATGAACGCAATGCCCTCGTTTGGGTGTAGGGACTGATCAGAGCCTGAAGGTACGGAGGTGCCGTTCCCCTCACAGCTCCGTAGGCAAGCACCATGGTTTTGTAGCAGATGCGAGCTTCAACTGGAAGCCAGTGTAGTGTGCGGAGGAGCGGGGTGACGTGAGAGAACTTGGGAAGGTTGAACACCAGACGGGCTGCGCCATTCTGGATGAGTTGTAGGGGTTTAATGGCACAGGCAGGGAGCCCAGCCAACAGCGAGTTGCAGTAATCCAGACGGGAGATGACAAGTGCCTGGATTAGGACCTGTGCCGCTTCTTGTGTAAGGCAGGGTCGTACTCTCCGAATGTTGTAGAGCGTGAACCTACAGGATCGGGTCACCGCCTTGATGTGAGCGGAGAACGACAGGGTGTTGTTCAGGGTCACGCCAAGGCTCTTCGCACTCTGGGAGGAGGACACAACGGAGTTGTTAACCGTGATGGCGAGATCAAGGAACGGGCAGTCCTTCCCCGGGAGGAAGAGCAGCTCCGTCTTGCCAAGGTTCAGCTTGAGGTGGTGATCCGTCATCCATACTGATATGTCTGCCAGACATGCAGAGATGCGATTCGCCACCTGATTATCAGAAGGGGGAAAGGAGAAGATTAGTTGTGTGTCGTCTGCGTAGCAATGATAGGAGAGGCCATGTGAGGATATGACAGAGTATGTGTATGTATGTATGTATGTATGTATGTGTGTGTGTGTATGTGTATGTATATATATAAATATATATATATATATATATATATATATATATATATATATATATATATATATAAACAGTGGGGGAAAAAAGTATTTAGTCAGCCACCAATTGTGCAACTTCTCCCACTTAAAAAGATGAGAGAGGCCTGTAATTTTCATCATACGTACACATCAACTATGACAGAAAAACTGAGGAAAAAAAATCCAGAAAATCACATTGTAGGATTTTTTATGAATTTATTTGCAAATTATGGTGGAAGATAAGTCTTTGGTCACCTACAAACAAGCAAGATTTCTGGCTCTCACAGACCTGTAACTTATTCTTTAAGAGGCTCCTCTGTCCTCCACTCGTTACCTGTATTAATGGCACCTGTTTGAACTTGTTATCAGTATAAAAGACACCTGTCCAAAACCTCAAACAGTCACACTCCAAACTCCATTATGGCCAAGACCAAAGAGCTGTCAAAGGACACCAGAAACAAAATTTTAGACATGCACGAGGCTGGGAAGACTGAATCTGCAATAGGTAAGCAGCTTGGTTTGAAGAAATCAACTGTGGGAGCAATTATTAGGAAATTGAAGACATACAAGACCACTGAAAATCTCCCTCGATCTGGGGCTCCACGCAAGATCTCACCCCGTGGGGTAAAAATGATCACAAAATGATCACAAAAACTTAGTGAATGACCTGCAGAGAGCTGGGACCAAAGTAACAAAGCCTACCATCAGTAACACACTACGCCGCCAGGGACTCAAATCCTGCAGTGCCAGACGTGTCCATCTGCTTAAGCCAGTACATGTCCAGGCCCGTCTGAAGTTTGCTAGAGTGCATTTGGATGATCCAGAAGAGGATTGGGAGAATGTCATATGGTCAGATGAAACCAAAATATAACTTTTGGGTAAAAACTCAACTCGTCGTGTTTGGAGTACAAAGAATGCTGAGTTGCATCCAAAGAACACCATACCTACTGTGAAGCATGGGGGTGGAAACATCATGCTTTGGGGCTGTTTTTCTGCAAAGGGACCAGGACGACTGATCCGTGTAAAGGAAAGAATGAATGGGGCCATGTATCGTGAGATTTTGAGTGAAAACCTCCTTCCATCAGCAAGGGCATTGAAGATGAAACGTGGCTGGGTCTTTCAGCATGACAATGATCCCAAACACACCGCCAGGGCAACGAAGGAGTGGCTTCGTAAGAAGCATTTCAAGGTCCTGGAGTGGCCTAGCCAGTCTCCAGATCTCAACCCCATAGAAAATATTTGGAGGGAGTTGAAAGTCCGTGTTGCCCAGCGACAGCCCCAAAACATCACTGCTCTAGAGGAGATCTCCATGGAGGAATGGGCCAAAATACCAGCAACAGTGTGTGAAAACCTTGTGAAGACTTACAGAAAACGTTTGACCTGTGTCATTGCCAACAAAGGGTATATAACAAAGTATTGAGAAACTTTTGTTATTGACCAAATGCTTATTTTCCACCATAATTTGCTAATAAATTCATTAAAAATCCTACAATGTGATTTTCTGGAATTTTCTTTCTCAATTTGTCTGTCATAGTTGACGTGTACCTTTGATGAAAATTACAGGCCTCTCTCATCTTTTTAAGTGGGAGAACTTGCACAATTGGTGGCTGACTAAATACTTTTCTTCCCCACTGTATATGTATATGTATGTACAGTGGGGAGAACAAGTATTTGATACACTGCCGATTTTGCAGGTTTTCCTACTTACAAAGCATGTAGAGGTCTGTAATTTTTGTCATAGGTACACTTCAACTGTGAGAGACGGAATCTAAAACAAAAATGCAGAAAGTCACATTGTATGATTTTTAAGTTATAATTTGCATTTTTTTGCATGACATAAGTATTTGATCACCTACCAACCAGTAAGAATTCCGGCTCTCACAGACCCGTTAGTTTTTCTTTAAGAAGCCCTCCTGTTCTCCACTCATTACCTGTATTAACTGCACCTGTTTGAACTCATTACCTGTATAAAAGATACCTGTCCACACACTCAATCAAACAGACTCCAACCTCTCCACAATGGCCAAGACCAGAGAGCTGTGTAAGGACATCAGGGATAAAATTGTAGACCTGCACAAGGCTGGGATGGGCTACAGTACAATAGGCAAGCAGCTTGGTGAGAAGGCAACAACTGTTGGCGCAATTATTAGAAAATGGAAGAAGTTCAAGATGACGGTCAATCACCCTCGGTCTGGGGCTCCATGCAAGATCTCACCTCGTGGGGCATCAATGATCATGAGGAAGGTGAGGGATCAGCCCACAACTACACGGCAGGACCTGGTCAATGACCTGAAGAGAGCTGGGATCACAGTCTCAAAGAAAACCATTAGTAACACACTACGCCATCATGGCTTAAAATCCTGCAGTGCACGCAAGGTCCCCCTGCTCAAGCCAGCGCATGTCCAGGCCCGTCTGAAGTTTGCCAATGACCATCTGGATGATCCAGAGAAGGAATGGGAGAAGGTCATGTGGTCTGAAAAAATTGAGCTTTTTGGTCTAAACTCCACTCACCGTGTTTGGAGGAAGAAGAAGGATGAGTACAACCCCAAGAACACCATCCCAACCGTGAAGCATGGAGGTGGAAACATCATTCTTTGGGGATGCTTTTCTGCAAAGGAGACAGAACGACTGCACCGTATTGAGGGGAGGATGGATGGGGCCATGTATCGCAAGATCTTGGCCAACAACCTCCTTCCCTCAGTAAGAGCATTCAAGATGGGTCGTGGCTGGGTCTTCCAGCATGACAACGACCCGAAACACACAGCCAGGGCAACTAAGGAGTGGCTCCGTAAGAAGCATCTCAAGGTCCTGGAGTGGCCTAGCCAGTCTCCAGACGTGAATCCAACAGAAAATCTTTGGAGGGAGCTGAAAGTCTGTATTGCCCAGCGACAGCCCCGAAACCTGAAGGATCTGGAGAAGGTCTGTATGGAGGAGTGGGCCAAAATCCCTGCTGCAGTGTGTGCAAACCTGGTCAAGACCTACAGGAAACGTATGATCTCTGTAATTGCAAACAAAGGTTTCTGTACCAAATATTAAGTTCTGCTTTTCTGATGTATCAAATACTTATGTCATGCAATAAAATGCTAATTAATTACTTAAAAATCATACAATGTGACCAACTCTCACAGTTGAAGTGTACCTATGATACAAATTACAGACCTCTACATTCTTTGTAAGTAGGACAACCTGCAAAATCGGCAGTGTATCAAATACTTGTTCTCCCCACTGTATGTGTATGTATGTGTATGTGTATGTATATATATATATATATATTTTTTTTTAAACATGGGGGATTGGAAGTGATGCAGACAATTACATTGATGGAAGTTACAATCTATCTGCAATATTAAGCTGATCTATCCCCCCCCCCCCCAAAAAAAAAAACACAGCCATGAATAAAGAATGGTACCAACACATCCTCCGAGAGCAACTTCTCCCAACCATCCAAGAACAGTTTGGTGACGACCAATGCCTTTTCCAGCATGATGGAGCACCTTGCCATAAGGCAAAAGTGATAACTAAGTGGCTCTGGGAACAAAACATCGACATTTTGGGTCCATGGCCAGGAAACTCCCCAGACCTTAATCCGATTGAGAACTTGTGGTCGATATTCAAGAGGTGGGTGGACAAACAAAACCCCACAAATTCTGACAAACTCCAAGCATTGATTATGCAAGAATGGGCTGCCATCAGTCAGGATGTGGCCCAGAAGTTAATATAATATATAATAATAATATAATATGCCATTTAGCAGACGCTTTTATCCAAAGCGACTTACAGTCATGCGTGCATACATTTTTTTTGTGTATGGGTGGTCCCGGGGATCGAACCCACTACCTTGGCGTTACAAGCGCCGTGCTCTACCAGCTGATGGGCGGCGCACAATTGGCCCAGCGTCGTCCAGGGTAGGGGAGGGAATGGCCGGCAGGGATGTAGCTCAGTTGATAGAGCATGGCGTTTGCAATGCCAGGGTTGTGGGTTCGATTCCCACGGGGGGCCAGTATGAAAAAATATGTATTCACTAACTGTAAGTCGCTCTGGATAAGAGCGTCTGCTAAATGACTAAAATGTAAATGTAAAGTTAATTGACAGCATGCCAGGGCGGATTGCAGAGGTCTTGAAAAAGAAGGGTCAACAGTGCAAATATTGACTCTTTGCATAAACTTAATGTAATTGTCAATAAAAGCCTTTGACACTTATGGAATGCTTGTAATTATACTTCAGTATACCATAGTAACATCTGACAAAAATATCTCATAACACTGAAGCAGCGAACTTTGTGAAGACCAATATTTGTGTCATTCTCAAAACTTTTGACCACGACTGTACACACAATGCCTCATAATGACAAAGTGAAAACCTGTTTTTAGACATTTTTGCACATTTATAAAAAATGAAATACAGAAATATCTCATTTACATAAGTATTCACACCCCTGAGTCAATACTTTGTAGAAACACCTTTGGCCGCGATTACAGCTTTGAGTCATCTTGGGTATGTCTGTACCAGCTTTGCACATCTGTATTTGGGGATTTTCTCCCATTCTTCCTTGTAGATTTTCTCAAGCTCTGTTAAATTAGATGGGGAGTGGCGGTGAAGCATCCCTATAGCATGATACTGCCACCACCATGCTTCATGGAAGGAATGGTGTCAGACCACAGAATCTTTTGCCTTATGATCTCAGAGTCTTTCATGTGCTTTTTTGCTAACTCCAGGCCTGCTGTTATGCACCCTTTCTCATGAGTGGCTTCTGTCTGGCCACTCTCCCATAAAGCCCAGATTGGTGAAGTGCTGTAGAGACTGTTGTACTTCTGGCAGGTTCTCCTATCTCAGCCAAGAAACTCTGTAGTTCTGTCAGAGTGGTCATTGGGTTCTTGGTCTCCTCCCTGACCAAGGTCCTTCTTGCCCGGTTGCTGAGTTTGGTCGGACAGCCAGCTCTAGGCAGAGTCTGGGTACTTCCATATTTTTTAAATTTCCCAATAATGGAGACCACTGCGCTCTTGGAAACTTTCAACATTCTAGAAATTGTTTTATAACTTTCCCCAGATATATGCCTCATCACAATTCTATCTCTGAGATCTACAGACAAATCCTTGGACTTCATGGTATAGTTTCTGCTCTGACACTGTCAACTGTGGGACCTTATGTCTCTAAGCAGCAGGAAGCAGATTATTCAGTCAACCTTTTTATCTGCATCTGCTCTACACTTAAACCTTTGGATGCCATCTACGATAGTGCCTTTCGTTTTGTTACAGGTGACAGTTTTGATACTCATCACTGCATCCTGTATCAAAAGGTTGTCTGGACTTCGCTAAAGACCCGTAGATCTCTACATTACTCCCTTTTTGTTTACAAGGCCCTACTTAAAAATGTTCCATCTTATCTAACTTTGCTGTTGCAGTATAGACATCTGAGCTACCTAACCTGTTCACAGGATTGGTTAACGCTTGAGGTTACTAGGGTCACCACCGAGCTAGATAAATCTACTTTTAGTTTTAGTTTTAATGCACCGTATTGCTGGAACAAAATTCAAAATACATTTAATCTTGATGTTCTGGTGCCGTATTGATTGGGGACTTATTAGTGGAGGAATGCAACTATTTGTCTGGTTGATTTGTGATGTTTTATTTCTGCTTCCCATGACTGTGTTTTTGTATTTTAATGTGTGAATATATATACAGTACCAGTCAAAAGTTTGGACACACCTACTCATTCAAGGGTTTTTCTTGATTTTTACTATTTTTTACATTGTAGAATAATAGTGAAGACATCAAAACTATGAAATAACACATATGGAATCATGTAATAACCAAAAAAGTGTTAAACAAATGAAAATATGTGTTATATTTGAGATTGTTCAAATAGCCACCCTTTGCCTTGATGACAGCTCTGCACACTCTTGGCATTCTCTCAACCAGCTTCATGAGGTAGTCACCTGGAATGCATTTCAATGAACAGGTGTGCCTTCTTAAAAGTTAATTTGTGGAATCTCTTTCCTTCTTAATGCGTTTGAAATCCTAGGGCTATATTGTTTATTTTTAGTTGAATTCTGGATTGAATTGAAACAATAGCTGTTGATAACTTTGCAACTGTTATAAAGGCCTAAATAGTTACATTTATTTTGCTCTGTTAAACCTACCCTTTGGAATGACTTCGACAGCAACAGTGAATCTATTAAATTTTTAAGTGGAGATCTCTCAACAATCCTTCTCACGATAACAAATTGGTAATAGTCAGTGATAAATATCAAAGGTAAACAGGGCTGGGCTTGGTTAAAACCCTAATGGGAGACCAAAAGGATAGCTGTAGATAGACCAACTCTCCAGTAGGAGGTGCTGCCCAGCCTATTGTTTTTTTCTTATAGTGGATATTACATTAAAGATCTAATGTTTCGAAGGTACAAATTCAACATATATGTTATTATTATATATTTTTTGTATTTTACCCAATTCTCAATCTTGTCCCATTGCTGTAACTCCCCAACGGGCTCGGGAGGGGAGAAGGTGGAGTCATACGTCTTCCGAAATATGACCCGCCTAACCGCGCTCCTTAACACCATCCACCTTAACCTGGAAGCCAGCCGCACCAATGTTTCAGAGGAAACACCATTCAATTGGTGCCCGGGGTCAGCCTGCAGGCACCTGGCCCGCCACAAGGAGTCGTTAGAAACCCCACCGGCCAAACCCCACCCCTAACCTGGACGCTGGGCCAATTGTGCGTCATTCTATGGGACTCCCGGCCACAGCCGGTTGTGGCACAGCCTGGGAATGAACCTGAGTCTGTAGTAACACCTCTAGCACGGCGATGCAGTGCCTTAGACCGCTGCGCCACTCGGGAGGCCCCAAATTCAACATATCTTATAGAAGGTTGACGACATCCAATCCTCATTTATTAAGTCAAATGACACTGCTGGTCCTGCTCACACTGCCCTACCTTATGCTTTGACTTCTTTCTCCCCTCTCTCTCCAGATGAAATCTTGCGACTTGTGACGGCCGGCCGCCTAACAACCTGCCCGCTTGACCCTATCCCCTCCTCTCTTCTCCAGACCATTTCCGGAGACCTTCTCCCTTACCTCACCTCGCTCATCAACTCATCCTTGACCGCTGGCCATGTCCCTTCCATCTTCAAGAGAACGAGAGTTGCACCCCTCCTCAAAAAACCTACACTCAATCCCTCCGATGTCAACAACTACAGACCAGTATCCCTTCTTTCTTTTCTCTCCAAAACTCTTGAGCGTGCCGTCTCTAGCCAACTCTCCTGCTATCTCTCTCAGAATGACCTCCTTGATCCAAACCAGTCAGGTTTCAAGACTGGTCATTCAACTGAGACTGCTCTTCTCTGTGTCACGGAGGCTCTCCGCACTGCTAAAGCTAACTCTCTCTCCTCTGCTCTTATCCTTCTAGACCTATCCGCTGCCTTTGATACTGTGAACCATCAGATCCTCCTCTCCACCCTCTCCGAGTTGGGCATCTCCGGCGCTGCTCACTCTTGGATTGCGCTCCTAACAGGTGGCGTGGCGAGAATATGTCTCCGCACCACGTGCTCTCACCACTGGTGTCCCCCAGGGCTCAGTTCTAGGCCCTCTCCTATTCTCTCTATACACCAAGTCACTTGGCTCTGTCATATCCTCACATGGTCTCTCCTATCATTGCTATGTAGACGACACAAAATTAATTTTCTCCTTCCCCTTCTGATAACCAGGTCGTGAATCGCATCTCTGCATGTCTGGCAGACATATCAGTGTGGATGTCGGATCACCACCTCAAGCTGAACCTCGGCAAGACGGAGCTGCTCTTCCTCCCGGGGAAGGACTGCCCGCTCCATGATCTCGCCATCACTGTTGACAACTCCATTGTGTCCTCCTCCCAGAGTGCAAAGAACCTTGGCGTGACCCTGGACAATACCCTGTCGTTCTCCGCTAAAACCAAAGCGGTGACCCGATCCAGCAGGTTCATGCTCTACAACATTCGCAGAGTACGATCCTACCTTACACAGAAAGCAGCACAGGTCCTAATGGGCTGACTGTGAATGCTCTGAGAAACTGGGTTGAGGTCGGCGAGAAAGTACTGTAGGGAGGGATTGCTTTCACCTCCAGGTAGGTGTTTGGAGGTTAACGACCTGTGTGGCTCAATTGGTAGAGCATGGCGCTTGCAATGCCAGGGTTGTGGGTTCGATTCCCATGGAGGACCAGTATGAAAGAAAGTGTATGCACTCACTACTGTAAGTTGCTCTGGATAATTACCTACACATGAGCCACCTCTCTTTCCATTTACTGTAACCAGCCCTCTCCCTCAGGCCCAGTCAAGTCTGTTCTGCCACCCTAGGTGAGACAAATACCCCCGCTGTCACGTTCGTTCAAGGACGGGTCAGACCAAGGCGCAGCGTGAAATGCGTACATGTTTATTAAACTGATAAACACACGACTAAACAAACGAAACGTGAAGTCCTAAGGTTGAACACACAACAAACCTATACACGGAACAAGATCCCACAACTAACGAGTGCCAATAGGCTGCCTAAGTATGATCCCCAATCAGAGACAACGAGCGACAGCTGCCTCTGATTGGGAACCACACCGGCCAACATAGATCTACACATACTAGATCATACACATAGATATACACAACATAGAATATTCACACCCTGACTCAACATATAAGTGTCCCATGAGTCAGGGCGTGACACCCGCAAATCTAGAATAGTCCCAGTAAGCAAAATTACTTTGAAAAGACATCTAAAATATGTATTTTCCAGATGTTGAAGCTAGGTTCATTATAGGTTCTGAATGAAAATTGAAAATATTTATTTTCCGGACAGTGAAAATACTTATTTTCCGGACGTTGAAATCAGGTTAATTTTCGGTTCTGAATGAAAGTTGAAAAGACGTAATTTAGAGACGTCTATTTTTTTGACCAAACCAAGGCTTTTCCAGACCGGACCAAATCTGAACCAAACATAGACATCTATAATTGGTTCAGATGTGGCCAGGACTAATCAATTTGGCTATTTAAGCTCTGAATATCAGCTACCCAACTTTATCAGGAGTTATCCTTAGCCTATTTGCAATGAGAATCAATGTGTTTACACAGTGGGAAATGCAGAAGTATTTTAGTTTTTCGCTATGATCAGCTCGTCAAAAATGTACAGATACAAACTTGAAACCACTGATCATGACAATTTAGCCCATGGGATGAAAATCCTGGACAGAAG
Organism: Coregonus clupeaformis; assembly: GCF_020615455.1. Lineage (NCBI taxonomy): Eukaryota > Metazoa > Chordata > Actinopteri > Salmoniformes > Salmonidae > Coregonus > Coregonus clupeaformis. Next base: position 44,813,667 of record NC_059207.1, read on the forward strand.
TTGTGAGTAGCCTGCACGCTACATGATCTAGGTCTGTTTGTGTTGTGCATAATTAATCAGTCATCTACTGCTGTACGCTCACACTACTGTACACTGTTCACTGAAATGGCTGTCTGTGTGGGTCTCTCTCTGTCTCTATCTCTTTTGCCATCAGTCTCTCTCCATCCCCTTCCCTCTCTCTTTTGCAGCTATATTACCCAGTGTAAGTGGTCTTCCTTGGGTCAATACTCATTACACACACAGATCCTTTACTGCAGACCACTGTCACACACACACGTGTGCGCACATACCAGTGTGCATGTCTATAGCTACATTGAGGAAGGATAACAGTTATCAGAAGATTGAGTGGCTCGGCAGGGCAAACAATCAGAGTTAGGGTAGATTCCATCTCAACCGCAGACAGTTCCCCAAAAAAACACTATTTCACTTCACATAATTGAAAAAGTCCTCATAGCAGATTATGGGCTGCAGTTTTTAGTGGAGATATTTCAACTCGTTGAGTCATCCCTGGCTCACAACAGCACAGTACAGTACGTACCGGTACCACTCCCAAACCAGACCATGCAGGACTTTACCATCTTATCATCTTTGAAAAAGACATGTCTCAACAAGACAAATAGAGGTTTAATAAAATATTATAAAGTAGCTATACACTGATTACCAGATTCCTTTGTATAAACACAAAACGTGTTGATATAACAAGCTGAAGTCTCTCCATAAACCACATAGCTTCAAATGGGGCGGCAGGTAGCTTAGTGGGTAAGAGCGTTGTGCCAGTAACCGAAAGGTTGCTGGTTCTAATCCCCGAGCCGACTAGGTGAAATATCTGTCGATGTGCCCTTGAGCAAGGCACTTAACCCTAATTGCTCCTGTAAGTCGCTCTGGATAAGAGCGTCTGCTAAATGACATAAAATAAATAAAAATAAATGTGAACCCTGGTTTTATCCAATAGGTCATGCCCTCATGTTCCTCAGTGTGTGTGTGTGTACTTGTGTGTATGAGAGACAGAAATAGTTTTCACATAGAAGTCAGTACATGATAGTAGAGATCAGTGCTACAGCTACAGTGTAAAACCCTATCCCCTGGGTCTGTAGTCTACTGTACAGCAGAGAAACAAAGACAAGAGGACCCAGGCTCGTAAAAGGGCTTTGCAGCCAATATGTTGCCAATTAAGTCTTCCCTCAAGCCTTTCTTTTCCTACATGATTGGAATACACCATTCCACCATCAAACAGAAAACAAACACACACAGGCATTGTACTAACACACACACACACGCACACACACACACACTCAAACATCGTTGTGCGATGCCTTCAATACCAGCCGCAATGGTGAACGCTACTACCATCCGCAAGCTCCAGCTCCGAGGATCTCAGGTTCAATCACAGTGCTAGGCACTCGTTTACATTTTGTTTTAACCCTATCCGCATCCCAAACCTTAACCCTTAACCAATCAGCATTAATGCTTAAACTTAACTGTCGAGTGCGTCAATCTAAGTAACATAATTACACACACACACAGAGCATTTATATTTGTGTGTGTTAGTGAGTGAGTGTGTATGAGTGTGTGCGCGTGTGTGATGTCTCTCCATTCAATCGCCCCACAGATTTAACGGAAATTCCTTCTAGATTAAGTAAAACTGTGATTTGAGGACAGTAACACACAGTAACACACAGTAACACACAGTAACACACAGAGTAATACAGTCCCTTATATTCCTGCATCTATAGTTTCTCTAAAGCTCTCTGATCTTACCATTAAAACACAGAGCAGTGATATTATCCATAGAAATGTCCCCTCTTTTCATGCAATGGATATTTTTAAAACCTTTGCAATCATTGATTGTATCTGATACAGTGCATTCAGAAAGTATTCAGACCCCTTGACTTTTTCCACATTTTGTTACATTACAGCCTTACTCCAAAATTGTTTAAACATTTTTTTCATCAATCTACACACAATACCCCATAATGACAAAGCAAAAGCAGGTTTTTAGAAATGTTTGCAAATTTATTAAAAATAAAAAATATTCAGACCCTTTACTCAGTACTTTGTTGAAGCACCTTTGACAGCGATTACAGCCGCGAGTCTTCTTGGGTTGTCATGACTTCCGCCGAGGCTGCCCCCACCCTCCTGGTTCGGGCAGGCTTCGGCGTTCGTCATCACCGGAGTACTAGCTACTGCCGATCCCATTCTCATCACTCCACTAGTCATGTCTTGTCAATCACACACACCTGGTGCTCATTCCCCTAATTAGTATGTGTATAAGTGTTCCCTCTGTTCCCCTTGTCTTTGTGAGTGATTGTTTGTTGTGAGAGCGTGTAGCTCGGTTGAGGTACTATTCACTGTGTTTATGCCAAGGTGGATGTTTTCCCTTGTAATAGTTTCGTTTGACGCTTTGAGCGTGTGATTTATGTAAACGGAATAAACTCTGGACTTTTACCTCCAGCGTCTGACTCCTTCATACACCTCGTCACAGAATCACTCACCTGATCTGATATGGAGTCAGCAGGAGAAGACTGCATGCCTGGAGATGAGGCAAGGGTCCAGGAGCATTCCTCGATATTGGCCAGCTTGGGGGAAGCGATGGATCGGGTTCTTCAGGTGGTACAATGCCTGGAGAGGAGAGGATCCGATCTATCGAGACCAGTTGGTCAACCGGATCCAGCCATCTACACCCCAGCCCCTGGAGTGATCCAGATATCCCGGCCACTGGCGTTTGATGGGACGGCAGCGCGATGTACGGGATTCCTACTCCAACTGGAGTTGTATTTCTCCAGCATCAGGCCGGCGCCCCGGGAGCGGGAGAAGCTATCCGTCCTCGTTTCCTGCCTTTGTGGGAGAGACCTGGAGAGGGCCAACGCGGTGTGGAACGAGGGAGGTACCGCGGGGAGTTTGCTCGCCTCTTTCGGGCAGTTTTTGATCACCCGCCTGAGGGTTGAGAGGCGGGCGAACGACTGGTTCATCTGAGGTAGGGGACTAGGACCACTCAGGACTACGCGCTGGAGTTCCGGACGCTGGCAGCGGGGTCCGGGTGGAACGAGCGGGCCCTGATCAACCATTTCCGGTGCCAACTAAGGGATGACGTCCGACGGGAGCTAGCCTGCAGGGATGCCATGCTATCGTTCTCCCAACTGGTGGACATGGCCATCCGGCTGGACAATCTGCTAGCAGCCAGAGGACGTCCTGGTAGGGGTCTGTCCGTTCCCACTCTGGACAACTCTGACCCCGAGCAGATGAAGCTGGGGGGAGCCGCCGGTCGAGAGAGCGCAGGAGGACAGCGACAGTGCCACTCTGGTGGCACGAAGGGACAATCCACCTCACGTCGCAGTCAACGTTCTTTTGGGTCTGGTAGGCAGGGTACTCACGCATCACCCCAGGTAACGAACACCCAAACGTGTTCAGAGCCCTTTGTGGCGCACTGTACTTTATCTATCTCCTTTCCCGATCACTTGGTAGGTTCCCAGTGTAAGGCGCTAGTCGATTCAGGCACAGCTGGGAATTTTATGGACAGGGCATTTGCACGCAGTCAAGGCATTTCATTGGTTCCCCTAACCATTCAACTCCCCATCAGAGCACTTGATAGTCGACCATTAGGGTCCGGGTTGGTTAAGGAATTTACGGTACTAGTCACCATGATTACGCAGGAGACGCATGTTGAGCAGATCACCTTTATGATTATTGAGTCTTCTGCTTACCCTGTAGTCTTGGGTATCCCGTGGTTAGCCCTTCACAACCCCAATTTCTCATGGCCGCAGAGGGTTCTTACGGGGTTGTCGCGTGAGTGTCCGGGTAGGTGTCTAGGTATTTCCATTGGTGCGACCACGGTGGAAAGTCCAGACGGTACCCCCACCGTGCGCATTCCCCCCAAATACCATGATCTGGCACTCGCGTTTTCCAAGACGCAAGTGACTAAATTACCACCTCATCGGGAGGGGGATTGCGCGATAAACCTTCGGGTGAACGCTGTACCTCCCAGGAGTCATGTGTATCCCCTGTCGCAGGCTGAAACGGAGGCTATGGAAACATACGTCACCGAGTCCCTGCGCCAGGGGTATATACATCCCTCCACTTCACCTGCCTCCTCATGTTTCTTCTTTGTGAAGAAGAAAGATGGCGGTTTATGCCCGTGCATTGATTATCGACCACTGAATAATGTGACGGTACGATTTAGTTATCCTCTTCCCCTCATTCCTTCAGTGATTGAGTCAATGATGAATGCTCCATCCGTTTTCCAGTCCTTTGTGAACAAGGTGTTTCGGGACATGCTTGGTCGTGGTGTGGTGGTCTACATCGATGATATCCTGGTGTATTCCGCTACGCGCCCGACCATGTGTCCCTGGTTCGCAAGGTACTGGTCCAACTGCTGGAAAATGATCTTTATGCCAAGGCAGAGAAGTGTGAGTTTTTCCAGCAGTTACAGTGAGGGAAAAAGGAATTTGATCCCCTGCTGATTTTGTACGTTTGCCCACTGACAAAGAAATGATCAGTCTATAATTTTAATGGTAGGTTTATTTGAACATTGAGAGACAGAATAACAACAACAAAATCCAGAAAAACGCATGTCAAAAATGTTATAAATTGATTTGCATTTTATTGAGGGAAATAAGTATTTGACCCCCCCTCAATCAGAAAGATTTCTGGCTCCCAGGTGTCTTTTATACAGGCAACGAGCTGAGATTAGGAACACACTCTTAAAGGGAGTGCTCCTAATCTCAGCTTGTTACCTGTATAAAATACACCTGTCCACAGAAACAATCAATCAATCAGATTCCAAACTTTCCACCATGGCCAAGACCAAAGAGCTCTCCAATGATGTCAGGGACAAGATTGTAGACCTACACAAGGCTGGAATGGGCTACAAGACCATTGCCAAGCAGCTTGGTGAGAAGGTGACAACAGTTGGTGCGATTATTCGCAAATGGAAGAAACACAAAATAACTGTCAATCTCCCTCGGCCTGGGGCTCCATGCAAGATCTCACCTCGTGGAGTTGCAATGATCATGAGAACGGTGAGGAATCAGCCCAGAACTACACGGGAGGATATTGTCAATGATCTCAAGGCAGCTGGGACCATAGTCACCAAGAAAACAATTGGTAACACACTACGCCGTGAAGGACTGATATCCTGCAGCGCCCGCAAGGTCCCCCTGCTCAAGAAAGCACATATACAGGGCCGTCTGAAGTTTGCCAATGAACATCTGAATGATTGATCAACTCAACTCACCGTGTTTGGAGGAGGAGGAATGCTGCCTATGACCCCAAGAACACCATCCCCACCGTCAAACATGGAGGTGGAAACATTATGCTTTGGGGGACGATGGACGGGGCCATGTACCATCAAATCTTGGGTGAGAACCTCCTTCTCTCAGCCAGGGCATTGAACATGGGTAGTGGATTGGTATTCCAGCATGACAATGACCCAAAACACACGGCCAAGGCAACAAAGGAGTGGCTCAAGAAGAAGCACATTAAGGTCCTGGAGTGGCCTAGCCAGTCTCCAGACCTTAATCCCATAGAAGATGTGTGGAGGGAGCTGAAGGTTTGAGTTGCCAAACGTCAGGCTCGAAACTTTAATGACTTGGAGAAGATCTGCAAAGAGGACTGGGACAAAATCCCTCCTGAGATGTGTGCAAACCTGGTGGCCAACTACAAGAAACGTCTGACCTCTGTGATTGCCAACAAGGGTTTTGCCACCAAGTACTAAGTCATGTTTTGCAGAGGGGTCAAATACTTATTTCCCTCATTAAAAATGCAAATCAATTTATAACATTTTTGACATGCGTTTTTCTGGATTTTTTTGTTATTCTGTCTCTCCCTGTTCAAATAAACCATTAAAATTATAGACTGATCATGTCTTTGTCAGTGGGCAAACGTACAAAATCAGCAGGGGATCAAATACTTATTTCCCTCACTGTAATCTTCTTCCTTGGTTATCGCATTACCACCACAGGTGTGGAGATGGAGGGAGACCGCATTGCAGCTGTGCGTAATTGGCCGACTCCAACCACGGTAAAGGAGGTGCAGTGCTTCCTTGGCTTTGCCAACTACTATCGAAGGTTTATTCTGGGCTTTGGCAAGGTCGCAGCTCCCATTACCTCCTTGTTGAAGGGTGGGCCGTCCCGGCTCCGCTGGTCTGCTGAGGCTGATTTGGCTTTCAGTAGATTGCGGGGTCTGTTCACCTCAGTAATGGGCAGGTGGAAAGGGTGAATCAAGATGTGGGTAGGTTCCTGCGGACCTACTGTCAGGACCGGCCGGGGGAGTGGTCGATGTTCCTGCCATGGGCAGAATATGCTCAGAACTCTCTGCGCCACTCTTCCACTAACCTAACACCCTTCCAATGTGTTTTAGGTTACCAACCGGTCCTGGCACCGTGGCACCAAAGCCAGACTGAGGCTCCTGCGGTGGATGACTGGTTTCGGCGCGTGGAGGAGGCTTGGGACGCTGCCCACGTTCGCCTCCAGCGCGCCGTGCGTCGTCAGAAGGCCAACGCTGACCGCCACCGCAGTGAGGCCCCGGTCTTCGTACCGGGGGATCAGGTCTGGCTCTCGACCCGGAATCTGCCCCTCCGCCTGCCCTGCGAGTCTCATGCAGCACCCCACCAATCAGGCCATCATGGTAGAGTGGCCAGACGGAAGCCACTCCTCAGTAAAAGGCACATGACAGCCCACTTGGAGTTTGCCAAAAGGCACCTAAAGAATCTCAAGCCATGAGAAACAAGATTCTCTGGTCTGATGAAACCAAGATTGAACTCTTTGGCCTGAATGCCAAGCGTCACGTCTGGAGGAAACCTGGCACCATCCCTACGGTGAAACATGGTAGTGGCAGCATCATGCTGTGGGGATGTTTTTCAGCGGCAGGGACTGGGAGACTAGTGGTTTTCCTTCTGGAAGGTTATCCCATCTCCACAGAGGAACTCTGGAGCTCTGTCAGAGTGACCATCGGGTTCTTGGTCACCTCTCTGACCAAGGCCCTTCTCCCCGATTGCTCAGTTTGTCCAGGCGGCCAGCTCTAGGAAGAGTCTTGGTGGTTCCAAACTTCTTCCATTTAAGAATGATGGAGGCCACTGTGTTCTTGGGGACCTTAAATGATGCAGAAATGTTTTGGTACCCTTCCCGAGATCTGTTCCTTCAACACAATCCGGTCTCTGAGCTCTACGGACAATTCCTTTGATCTCATGGCTTGGTTTTTGCTCTGACATGCACTGTCAACTGTGTGACCTTATATAGACAGGTGTGTGCCTTTCTAGATCAAGTTGTAGAAACATCCCAAGGATGATCAATGGAAACAGGATGCACCTGAGCTCAATTCCGAGTCTCATAGTAAAGGGTCTGAATACCTATGTACATAAGGTATTTCATTTGTATTTTTTTATACATTTGCAAAAAATTCTAAAAACCTGTTTTCGCTTTGTCATTATGTGGTATTGTGTGTAGATTGATGAGTAAAAAAATGTATTAAATCTATTTTAGAATAAGGCTATAACATAACAAAATGTGGAACAAGTCAAGGGGTCTGAATACCTTCCGAATGCACTGTATGTGCAGTATTTCCTTATATTCTCAATGGTCATTTCTTTCAGAATTAAATAGTTATGTGAGATAAAGATGGCTATGAGATATCAAGATGTATTGGTCAAGATCCATGAACAGCCAAACAACCAGTTTGAGCCATGAGAAAGACCCTGGAGGAAGTGGACAGAATCTACACAAAATCCATAAAGAATACTTTGGGAGGAAGATGGAAGTTCAATAAAAGGTATTTACTTATTAAAACCAACATGTTTAGCCTTCATTAAAGCCTTCATGGTGGAGTTTTAGGAAGTGGACAGAACATAGCTCAGGAACAGTCAGATACTTATCTTGGAGGTGGGGAGGGGGCGATGGACGGAGAGACTTTGTAACCCTAACTGTTGCTAATTAGCCCTTGAATGAGTAGCTGTGTCCAAACTTTTGACTGTTACTGTACATCACATGCGACCCTGATAAGAGTATGTAATTTGTATGTTAACAAATTCTATTAAATGAATAATCTGACTCCATAAAGATTATACAAATTTGCTAGCAAGCATTAGGCAATGAGTTGATGTTGACGAGCAAATATTGGTCTGAGAGTGGAATACTAAAGGCAAATAGATTTAATGACATTGTAAAATGAATGATAACGTTATACAAGGCACAAGCTTAAGTTACAAGGCAATACTGACATTAATCAAGGAATTTAGTATATAGGCATGATCAGACAGGGAGAGAGAGACATTGAATCCATGTCTTGAGCCATGGCCCATAGCTCATGGGAGAGGGAGCGAGAGAAAGACTGTGCATATCTAACCACAGCAGGTCAGGAACAAAGAGCAGAGAAAGACTGTGCATATCTAACCACAGCAGGTCAGGAACAAAGAGCAGAGAAAGACTGTGCATATCTAACCACAGCAGGTCAGGAACAAAGAGCAGAGAAAGAGAGACACAGCGAAGCTGACCCTTTTATAACCATTTGACCATGTTTAGATTCCAAATCTGAGTTTTTGACCAATAGCATTACTGATGAGCTAACTTCCAATTAGATATCAGACCTACAGGATGTCATCACAACAGCACCTACTGCTTTACAGAGGTGTGACAGAATGGGGGATGTGGAGAGCAACACAGAGAAGATTCCTGAGAAGACAATAAAACCTTTTGCATACAGTGTTGATAAAACAGAGATAGGAGTTTGGGCCGTTCTGTGTGTGTGTGTAACAGTAGTCTGTGAATCGAGTCATTCACACAAACATGGAGACTTAAAGTGCTTTTACCCTCTGTGGACCCTGCCTTTGGCTGGTGGGATAAAAATAACCAGGGTCTGGCTGTCCTACGCCACAGTTCCCTACAGACACACACGCAACCACACATGCACAATTACGCGCACACGCAACACACACAACATACACAACATTTCCATTCAATCTCCTCTCACTTGAGTTCATTCCTCTCGATGCCTAGTTGAACTAAAACATCAGTTCTCTCCTTTCCTCTCTCCATCCCTTCTCCCCTTCTCCACTCTTTTTTATCCTCTCCTCTCTTCCTTAGTTATGAAATATGATTGACAGAATGTGGACAAAGAGGACATCTAATTCATATGCTAATCCATGTGGGTTTGATTCCCGTACGGCCGGGCCACGTTCATTAAATACACAAGTTAACTATAAATCAATTTGGATTAAAGCAGAGGTCTCCAACCTTTTCTAGCATGAGAGCTACTTTTAAAAATGTAACATGTTGCAAGCTACTATTTTCTTTTTTTATAGCTTTCAAATAGGCACATTCTTCTCTTATCCTCTGCCTTGCAACTCTTCTCCGGGTCCTTGGTGTACAAGAGATGTGTTTTCTGTAAATATACCTGGTAAAATAATGGTTAAAAAACAACTCTAAGGGTCCCCATAAAATTATATTTTGTATTTTCCTGAATTCTGTTTTCTTTTTCATGTTTTGGGATTTTTTCTCTCTGTTTTTTACTCTCAATATTACAATTATTCATGGAGAAACAACGGCAATTGATGTTCTGAGTCCATGTGAATGCCTAAATCACATCAGAAGACAATTTTAGAGGTCTGAAAAAAAAGAGATCTATTTTTTGCTGTAATTCCCCTTTAATTGTGCATCTTTTGATCCCATTCTATTGATTCCATTACAGCAATTACAATGAGCCCGTCCTCCTATAGCTCTTCCCACCTGCCTTCTCTGTGTTAGGCCTAATGATGCAACACGTCATGGCAGAGTTTGCAAAACAATTGCCACCCAATTGATACAAATAATAATGATATAGTTCGGTCAGGTAAGCCTACTTTGCAGACGCAGTTAAAGTTTAATTGAGAACGTTTTTGGGGAAAGTCTTTGTCTACCCACAAGACGGTTATCATTAGCTAACTGGCTACATACAGAGTGATAGACAAACGCGCACACCATATCTGGAAATTAATTTGCAGATATTGTGTTACGTTTGGCTTTTTAAGCCAATTGTGGCTAACCAGAGGTGGGACAATGTCAATGTGGCTTTGATTGGATAGTAGCCGGGTGTCACGATCGTTGATTGAAGGATTGGACCAAGGTGCAGCATGGTATGCGTACATATTAATTTATTCAAGAAACACCGACAACAGAACGTGAAGTTCTACAGGCTACACAGCAACAAGCCAAACCAGAAACAAGATCCCACGAACAAAAGAAGGAACATGGCTGCCTAAGTATGATCCCCAATCAGAGACAACGATTGACAGCTGCCTCTGATTGGGAACCACACACGGCCAACATAGAAATAGACAGTACACCCCAAATCACACCCTGACCTAACCAACTAGAGAATAAACGGATCTCCAAGGTCAGGGCGTGACACCGGGAGCTTTATTCCACTGGGCATAGACGTCAATTCAACGTCTATTCCACATTGGTTCCACGTCATTTGACGTGGAAACAATGTGGATTCAACCAGTGTGTGCCCAGTGGGATGTTTATTACAGTTTGCGATGGAACACATGAAGAAATGCATGTACTTTCAGAATTGATTGGTGAGCTACTCCTAGGTGGACTGTGAGCCACTGGTAGCTCACAATCTACCTGTTGGAGACCCCTGGCTTAAACCATCTACTAATTGAACCATTTGATTTTATAATGAGTAATGATTATGAATATAATGTTTTATTTGAACTTCTCTGAATCACAGAAACAGTGCTTACTTACTTGCTTATGGCAGCTCAATTCACCAGATGATGGCATGCCATAGCTCTCTGATAATCATGACAGTAGGTAGGTTCTCCATTCTAAGACAAGTGTATCAGCAGATGTTGTCCAAGTATGTTTCATATGGTATTCCAGCAGGTCTTAACCCGGGAGAAGGTACCCACCGTATGAGACCACTGACAGCCAGCTGATGATGCCTGAAACAGTATTGAAGAGTAAAATAATAAACAAAAATAGACCATACTTTATAAGTAGGACATGGACAGACATATGGTCTAACAATGTCTCTTTCTGAATGGAAGAGAGGGAAAGTCATTGGCAATAGTCTGGAAATATTGTATCTATTAAGGCATCAAGGTTCAATGGATGTATTTTGTTAGCAGCCTTGGGTATTTCTTTGTTTGACAATAAACAAGCATTCATACTTGACATGAATGTATGGATACACGTGAAACTGGGGTGTCCTTGAAATGTGCGGTCGGTCTTTCTTGAATGCATCAATATTGTACACTGAGTGTACACAACATTAAGAACACCATGACCTTCTAATATTGAGTTGCATCCCCTTTTGTCCTCAGAACAGCCTCAATTCGCCGGGGCATGGACTCTACAAAGTGTCGAAAGCGTTCCACTGGGATGTTGGCCCATGTTGACTCAAATGCTTCCCACAGTTGTGTCAAGCTGGCTGGATGTCCTTTGGGTATATACACTGCTCAAAAAAATAGGGAACACTTAAACAACACAATGTAACTCCAAGTCAATCACACTTCTGTGAAATCAAACTGTCCACTTAGGAAGCAACACTGATTGACAATAAATTTCACATGCTTCACATGAATAGACAACAGGTGGAAATTATAGGCAATTAGCAAGACACCCCCAATAAAGGACTGGTTTTGCAGGTGGTGACCACAGACCACTTCTCAGTTCCTATGCTTCCTGGCTGATGTTTTGGTCACTTTTGAATGCTGGCGGTGCTTTCACTCTAGTGGTAGCATGAGACGGAGTCTACAACCCACACAAGTGGCTCAGGTAGTGCAGCTCATCCAGGATGGCACATCAATGCGAGCTGTGGCAAGAAGGTTTGCTGTGTCTGTCAGCGTAGTGTCCAGAGCATGGAGGCGCTACCAGGAGACAGGCCAGTACATCAGGAGACGTGGAGGAGGCCGTAGGAGGGCAACAACCCAGCAGCAGGACTGCTACCTCCACCTTTGTGCAAGGAGGAGCAGGAGGAGCACTGCCAGAGCCCTGCAAAATGACCTCCAGCAGGCCACAAATGTGCATGTGTCTGCTCAAATGGTCAGAAACAGACTCCATGAGGGTGGTATGAGGGCCCGACGTCCACAGGTGGGGGTTGTGCTTACAGCCCAACACCGTGCAGGACGTTTGGCATTTGCCAGAGAACACCAAGATTGGCAAATTCGCCACTGGCGCCCTGTGCTCTTCACAGATGAAAGCAGGTTCACACTGAGCACATGTGACAGACGTGACAGAGTCTGGAGACGCCGTGGAGAATGTTCTGCTGCCTGCAACATCCTCCAGCATGACCGGTTTGGCGGTGGGTCAGTCATGGTGTGGGGTGGCATTTCTTTGGGGGCCGCACAGCCCTCCATGTGCTCGCCAGAGGTAGCCTGACTGCCATTAGGTACCGAGATGAGATCCTCAGACTCCTTGTGAGACCATATGCTGGTGCGGTTGGCCCTGGGTTCCTCCTAATGCAAGACAATGCTAGACCTCATGTGGCTGGAGTGTGTCAGCAGTTCCTGCAAGAGGAAGGCATTGATGCTATGGACTGGCCCGCCCGTTCCCCAGACCTGAATCCAATTGAGCACATCTGGGACATCATGTCTCGCTCCATCCACCAATGCCACGTTGCACCACAGACTGTCCAGGAGTTGGCGGATGCTTTAGTCCAGGTCTGGGAGGAGATCCCTCAGAAGACCATCCGCCACCTCATCAGGAGCATGCCGAGGCGTTGTAGGGAAATCATACAGGCACGTGGAGGCCACACACACTACTGAGCCTCATTTTGACTTGTTTTAAGGACATTACATCAAAGTTGGATCAGCCTGTAGTGTGGTTTTCCACTTTAATTTTGAGGGTGACTCCAAATCCAGACCTCCATGGGTTGATACATTTGATTTCCATTGATAATTTTTGTGTGATTTTGTTGTCAGCACATTCAACTATGTAAAGAAAAAAGTATTTAATAAGATTATTTCATTCATTCAGATCTAGGATGTGTTATTTTAGTGTTCCCTTAATTTTTTTGAGCAGTGTACTACATATACAGTGAGGGAAAAAAGTATTTGATCCCCTGCTGATTTTGTACGTTTGCCCACTGACAAAGAAATGATCAGTCTATAATTTTAATGGTAGGTTTATTTGAACAGTGAGAGACAGAATAACAACAACAAAATCCAGAAGGACGCATGTCAAAAATGTTATAAATTGATTTGCATTTTAATGAGGGAAATAAGTATTTGACCCCCTCTCAATCAGAAAGATTTCTGGCTCCCAGGTGTCTTTTATACAGGTAACGACCTGAGATTAAGAGCACACTCTTAAAGGGAGTGCTCCTAATCTCAGCTTGTTACCTGTATAAAAGACACCTGTCCACAGAAGCAATCAATCAATCAGATTCCAAACTCTCCACCATGGCCAAGACCAAACAGCTCTCCAAGGATGTCAGGGACAATATTGTAGACCTACACAAGGCTGGAATGGGCTACAAGACCATCGCCAAGCAGCTTGGTGAGAAGGTGACAACAGTTGGTGCGATTATTCGCAAATGGAAGAAACACAAAATAACTGTCAATCTCCCTCGACCTGGGGCTCCATGCAAGATCTCACCTCGTGGAGTTGCAATGATCATGAGAACGGTGAGGAATCAGCCCAGAACTACAAGGGAGGATCTTGTCAATGATCTCAATGCAGCTGGGACCATAGTCACCAAGAAAACAATTGGTAACACACTACGCCGTGAAGGACTGAAATCCTGCAGCGCCCGCAAGGTCCCCCTGCTCAAGAAAGCACATATACAGGCCCGTCTGAAGTTTTCCAATGAACATCTGAATGATTCAGAGGAGAACTGGGTGAAAGTGTTGTGGTCAGATGAGACCAAAATCGAGCTCTTTGGCATCAACTCAACCCGCCGTGTTTTGAGGAGGAGGAATGCTGCCTATGACCCCAAGAACACCATCCCCACCATCAAACATGGAGGTGGAAACATTATGCTTTGGGGGTGTTTTTCTGCTAAGGGGACAGGACAACTTCACCGCATCAAAGGGATGATGGACGGGGCCATGTACCGTCAAATCTTGGGTGAGAACCTCCTTCCCTCAGCCAGGTCATTGAAAATGGGTCGTGGATTGGTATTCCAGCATGACAATGACCCAAAACACAAGGCCAAGGCAACAAAGGATTAGCTCAAGAAGAAGCACATTAAGGTCCTGGAGTGGCCTAGCCAGTCTCCAGAACTTAATCCCATAGAAAATCTGTTGAGGGAGCTGAAACTTTGAGTTGCCAAACGTCAGCATTGAAACCTTAATGACTTGGAGAGATCTGCAAAGAGGAGTCGGACAAAATCCCTCCTGAGATGTGTGCAAACCTGGTGGCCAATTACAAGAAACGTCTGACCTCTGTGATTGCCAACAAGGGTTTTGCCACCAAGTACTAAGTCATGTTTTGCAGAGGGGTCAAATACTTGTTTCCCTCATTAAAATGCAAATCAATTTATACAATTTTTCTGGATTTTTTCTTTTGTTATTCTGTCTCTCACTGTTCAAATAAACCTACCATTAATATTATAGACTGATCATGTCTTTGTCAGTGGGCAAACGTACAAAATCAGCAGGGGATCAAATACTTTTTTCCCTCACTGTATATATACACTACCGTTCAAAAGTTTGGGGTCACTTAGAAATGTCCTTGTTTTCCATGAAAACATACAGTGGGGAAAAAAAGTATTTAGTCAGCCACCAATTGTGCAAGTTCTCCCACTTAAAAAGATGAGAGAGGCCTGTAATTTTCATCATAGGTACACGTCAACTATGACAGACAAATTGAGATTTTTTTTCACCAGAAAATCACATTGTAGGATTTTTTATGAATTTATTTGCAAATTATGGTGGAAAATAAGTATTTGGTCACCTACAAACAAGCAAGATTTCTGGCTCTCACAGACCTGTAACTTCTTCTTTAAGAGGCTCCTCTGTCCTCCACTCGTTACCTGTATTAATGGCACCTGTTTGAACTTGTTATCAGTATAAAAGACACCTGTCCACAACCTCAAACAGTCACACTCCAGACTCCACTATGGCCAAGACCAAAGAGCTGTCAAAGGACACCAGAAACAAAATTGTAGACCTGCACCAGGCTGGGAAGACTGAATCTGCAATAGGTAAGCAGCTTGGTTTGAAGAAATCAACTGTGGGAGCAAATATTAGGAAATGGAAGACATACAATACCACTGATAATCTCCCTCGATCTGGGGCTCCACGCAAGATCTCACCCCGTGGGGTCAAAATGATCACAAGAACGGTGAGCAGAAATCCCAGAACCACACGGGGGGACCTAGTGAATGACCTGCAGAGAGCTGGGACCAAAGTAACAAAGCCTACCATCAGTAACACACTACGCTGCCAGGGACTCAAATCCTGCAGTGCCAGATGTGTCCCCCCTGCTTAAGCCAGTACATGTCCAGGCCCGTCTGAAGTTTGCTAGAGTGCATTTGGATGATCCAGAAGAGGATTGGGAGAATGTCATATGGTCAGATGAAACCAAAATATAACTTTTTGGTAAAAACTCAACACGTCGTGTTTGGAGGACAAAGAATGCTGAGTTGCATCCAAAGAACACCATACCTACTGTGAAGCATGGGGGTGGAAACATCATGCTTTGGGGCTGTTTTTCTGCAAAGGGACCAGGACGACTGATCCGTGTAAAGGAAAGAATGAATGGGGCCATGTATCGTGAGATTTTGAGTGAAAACCTCCTTCCATCAGCAAGGGCATTGAAGATGAAACGTGGCTGGGTCTTTCAGCATGACAATGATCCCAAACACACCGCCCAGGCAACGAAGGAGTGGCTTCGTAAGAAGTATTTCAAGGTCCTGGAGTGGCCTAGCCAGTCTCCAGATCTCAACCCCATAGAAAATCTTTGAAGGGAGTTGAAAGTCCGTGTTGCCCAGCGACAGCCCCAAAACATCACTGCTCTAGAGGAAATCTGCATGGAGGAATAGGCCAAAATACCAGCAACAATGTGTGAAAACCTTGTGAAGACTTACGGAAAACGTTTGACCTGTGTCATTGTCAACAAAGGGTATATAACAATGTATTGAGAAACTTTTGTTATTGACCAAATACTTATTTTCCACCATAATTTGCAAATAAATTCATAAAAAATCCTACAATGTGATTTTCTGGATTTTTCTTTTCATTTTGTCTGTCATAGTTGACGTGTACCTATGATGAAAATTACAGTCCTCTCTCATCTTTTTAAGTGGGAGAACTTGCACAATTGGTGGCTGACTAAATACTTTTTTTCCCCACTGTACATGAAATTAGTTTGAATAGGAAATATAGCAAAATGCACAGGAAATGTATTCATTGACAAGGTTAGAAATAATGATTTTTAATATAAATAATAAAGAATCCTCCATTTGCAGCAATTACAGCCTTGCAGACCTTTGGCATTGTAGTTGTCAATTTGCTTCATGCTTCCTGAAGCACCTCCCACAAGTTGGATTGGCTTGATGGGCACTTCTTACATACCATACGGTCAAGCTGCTCCCACAACAGCTCAATAGGGATGAGATCCGGTGACTGTATTGGCCACTCCATTATAGACAGAATACCAGCTGACTGCTTCTTCCCTAAATAGTTATTGCATAGTTTGGAGCTGTGATTTGGGTTATTGTCCTGTTGTAGGAGGAAATTGGCTCCAATCAAGCACCATCCACAGGGTATGGCATGGCATTGCAAAATGGAGTGATAGCCTTCCTTCTTCAAGATCCCTTTTACCCTGTACAAATCTCCCACTTTACCACCACCAAAGCACCCCCAGACCATTACATTGCCTCCACCATGCTTGACAGATGGCATCAAGCACTCCTCCAGCATCTTTTCATTTGGTCTGCGTCTCACAAATGTTCTTCTTTGTGATCCGAACACCTCAAACTTCGATTCGTCTGTCCATAACACTTTTTTCCAATCTTCCTCTGTCCAGTGTCTGTGTTCTTTTGCCCATCTTCATTTTAAATTTTTATTGGCCAGTCTGAGATATGGCTTTTGCTTTGCAACTCTGCCTAGAAGGTCAGCATCCCGGAGTCGCCTCTTCAGTGTTGACGTTGAGACTGGTGTTTTGCGGGTACTATTTAATGAAGCTGCCAGTTGAGGACCTGTGAGGCGTCTGTTTCTCAAACTAGACACTCTAATGTATTTGTCCTCTTGCTCAGTTGTGCACTGGGGCCTCCCACTCCTCTTTCTATTCTGGTTAGAGCCAGTTTGCGCTGTTCTGTGAAGGGAGTAGTACACAGCATTGTACGAGATCTTCAGTTTCTTGGCAATTTCTCGCATAGAATAGCCTTCATTTCTCAGAACAAGAATAGACTGACGAGTTTCAGAAGAAAGTTATTTGTTTCTGGCCATTTTGAGCTTGTAATCGAACCCACAATTGCTGATGCCCAGAGACTCAACTAGTCTCAAGAAGGCCAGTTTTATTGCTTCTTTAATCAGCACATCAGTTTTCAGCTGTGTTAACATAATTGCAAAAGGGTTTTCTAATGATCAATTAGGCTTTTAAAATGATGAACTTTATTAGCAAACACAACGTGCCATTGGAACACAGGACTGATGGTTGCTGATAATGGGCCTCTGTACGCCTATGTAGATATTCCATAAAAAATCAGCCGTTTCCAGCTACAATAGCCATTTACAACATTAACAATGTCTACACTGTATTTCTGATCAATTTGATGTTATTTTAATGGACAAACAAATTGCTTATCTTTCAAAAACAAGGAAATTTCTAAGTGACCCCAAACTTTTGAATGGTAGTATATATATATATATATATATATATATATATATATATATATATATATATATATATATATATAACACACATACATACATACATACATACAGTGCCTTCGGAAAGTATTCAGACCGCTTGACTTTTTTCACATTTTGTTACGTTACAGCCTTATTCTAAAATTGATTAAATAAATAAAAATCCTCATCAATCTACACACAATACCCCATAATGAGGAAGCGAAAACAGGTTTTTAGAAATTTTAACAAATGTATTAAACCTAAAAAAACGGAAATACCTTATTTACATAAGTATTCACACCCGTTGCTATGAGAATCGAAATTGAGCTCAGGTGCATCCTGTTTCCATTGATCATCCTTGAGATGTATCTACAACTTGATTGGAGTCCACCTGTGGTAAATTCAATTGATTGGACATGATTTGGAAAGGCACACACCTGTCTATATAAGGTCTCACAGTTGACAGTGCATGTCAGAGCAAAAACCAAGCCATGAGGTAGAAGGAATTGTCTGTAGATCTCAGAGACAGGATTGTGTTGAGGCAAAGATCTGGGGAAGGGTATCAAAACATTTCTGCAGCATTGCAGGTCGCCAAAAACACAGTGGCCACCATCATTCTTAAATGGAAGAAGTTTGGAACCACCAAGACTCTTCCTAGAGCTGGCTGCCCTCCCAAACTGAGCAATCAGGGGAGAAGGGCCTTAGTCTGGGAGGTGACCAAGAACCCGATGGTCACTCTGACAGAGCTCAGGAGTTCCTCTGTAGAGATATGAGAACCTTCCAGAAGGACAACCATCTCTGCAGCACTCCACCAATCAGGCCTTTATGGTAGAGTGGCCAGACGGAAGCCACTCCTCATTAAAAGCCACATGACAGCCCACTTGGAGTTTGCCAAAAGGCACCTAATGACTCTCAGACCATGAGAAACAAGATGCTCTGGTCAGATTAAACCAAGATTGAACTCTTTGGCCTGAATGCCAAGCATCACGTCTGGAGGAAACCTGGCACCATTCCTACGGTGGAGCATAGTGGTGGCAGCATCATACTGTGGGGATCCCCGGACTTGAACCCGACTGAAAATAGCTGTGCAGCGACGCTCCCCATCCAACCTGACAGAGCTTGAGAGGATCTGCAGAAAAGAATGTGAGAAACTCCCCAAATACAGGTGTGCCAAGCTTTTAGCGTCATACCCAAGAAGACTTGAAGCTGTAATCGCTGCTAAAGGTGCTTCAACAAAGTACTGAGTAAAGAGTCTGAATACTTATGTAAATGTGATATTTCCGTTTTTTAAAACCTGTTTTTGCTTTGTCATTATGGGGCATTGTGTGTAGATTGATGAGGGGGAAAAACAACTTAATCCATTTTAGAATAAGGCTGTAACGTGCCGGGCCGGGCTGGCGACGCGCACCACTGGCTTGGTGCGAGGAGCAGGAACAGGCCGGGCCGGGCTGGCGACGCGCACCACTGGCTTGGTGCGAGGAGCAGGAACAGGACGGGCCGGGCTGGCGACGCGCACCACTGGCTTGGTGCGAGGAGCAGGAACAGGCCGGGCCGGGTTGGCGACGCGCACCACTGGCTTGATGCGAGGAGCAGGAACAGGCCGGGCCGGGCTGGCGACGCGCACCACTGGCTTGGTGCGAGGAGCAGGAACGGGCCGGGCCGGGCTGGTGACGCGCACCACTGGCTTGGTGCGAGGAGCAGGAACGGGCCGGGCCGGGCTGGCGACGCGCACCACTGGCTTGGTGCGGGGAGCAGGAACGGGCCGGACCGGACTGGCGACACGCACCACTTGCTTGGTGCGAGGAGCAGGACTGGGTTCCTTTATTAACCCCCACTCCTTCTGCTGCCTAACCAGCTCCTCTCGCCGTGCCTCTACTTTTTCCTTCTCCCTTTTAGCCTCCTGTAGCGCCTCCCTCTGTCCGAATAACTCCTGCTCCCTCTGAACCCCCGTAACATGGTGGCCTCCTCTCCTAACCTGCAGATCCGCCCTTTCACGGCCTCCTGCTGCCTCGTCGTCCACACTGTGTGCCCCCCCAAAATATTTTCTTGGGGTTGCCTCTCGGGTCTGATCCCTTTCAGGACCTCCATCTGCCTTGCCAGATCCTATCTTATCTCACGCCAAGTCCATCCTCTCTGCTCCTCCTCGGCACACTGCTTGGTCCTTGTTTGGTGGGATCTTCTGTCACGTTCGTTGAATGACGGGTCAGACCAAGGCACAGCGTGATATGCGTACATGTTTATTAAACTAAATAAACACACGACAAAACAATAAAGGAAACGAAACGTGAAGTCCAAGGTAGAACACACAACATACCTTACAAGGAACAAGATCCCACAACTAGACAGTGCCAATAGGCTGCTTAAGTATGGTCCCCAATCAGAGACAACGAGCGACAGCTGCCTCTGATTGGGAACCACACCGGCCAACATAGAACTAGACATACTAGATCCTCATACATAGAACAAGCACAACAAGGAATATACACACCCTGACTCAACATATAAGCGTCCCCTGAGTCAGGGCGTGACAGCTTTTCACACTTTTGGCATTCTCTCAACCAGCTTCATGAGTTAGTCATCTGGAATGCTTTTCCAACAGTCTTGAAGGAGTTCCCACATACGCTGAGTACTTGTTGGCTGCTTTTCCTTCACTCTGCGGTCCAACTCATCCCAAACCATCTCAATTGGGTTGAGGTTGGGTGATTGTGGAGGCCAGGTCATCTGATGCAGCACTCCATCATCATCCGTCTTGGTCAAATTGCCCTTACACAGCCTGGAGGTGTGTTTTGGGTCATTGTCATGTTTTAAAATAAATGATAGTCCCACTAAGCGCAAACCAGATGGCATGGCGTATCGCTGCAGAATGCTGTGGTAGCCATGCTGGTTAAGTGTGCCTTGAATTCTAAATAAATCACAGTGTCACCAGCAAAGCACCATCACACCTCCTCCTCCATGCTTCACGGTGGGAACCACACATCCGGAGATCATCCGTTCACCTACTCTGCGTCTCACAAAGACACGGCAGTTGGAACCAAAAATCTCAAATTTGGACTCATCAGACCAAAGGACAGATTCACACCGGTCTAATGTCCATTGCTCGTGTTTCTTGGTCCAAGCAAGTCTCTTCTTCTTATTGGTGTCCTTTAGTAGTGGTTTCTATGCAGCAATTCGACGATGAAGGCCTGATTCAAGCAGTGTCCTCTGAACAGTTGATGTTGAGATGTGTCTGTTGCTTGAACTCTGTGAATTATTTATTTGGGATGCAATCTGAGGTGCAGTTAATTGCCCATTTCTGAGGCTGGACTTATCCTCTGCAGCAGAGGTAACTCTGGGTCTTCCATTCCTGTGGCGGTCCTCCAGTTTCATCATAGCACTTGATGGTTTTTGCGACTGCACTTGAAGAAACTTACAAAGTTCTTGAAATTTCCCGGATTGACTGACCTTCATGTCTTAAAGTAATGATGGACTGTCGTTTCTCTTTGCTTATTTGAGATGTTCTTGCCATAATATGGACTTGGTCTTTTACCAAATAGGGCTATCTTCTGTATACCACCCCTACCTTGTCACAACACAACTGATTGGCTCAAACCAGGAGATTCCTAACACTCTTGTGTTAGAGTATAACTAGGCCCTCAAAGAAAGGCCTTATATATGTCACACAGTGGGGGGAAAAAGTATTTAGTCAGCCACCAATTGTGCAAGTTCTCCCACTTAAAAAGATGAGAGAGGCCTGTAATTTTCATCATAGGTACACGTCAACTATGACAGACAAATTGAGATTTTTTTTCTCCAGAAAATCACATTGTAGGATTTTTTATGAATTTATTTGCAAATTATGGTGGAAAATAAGTATTTGGTCACCTACAAACAAGCAAGATTTCTGGCTCTCACAGACCTGTAACTTCTTCTTTAAGAGGCTCCTCTGTCCTCCACTCGTTACCTGTATTAATGGCACCTGTTTGAACTTGTTATCAGTATAAAAGACACCTGTCCAAAACCTCAAACAGTCACACTCCAAACTCCACTATGGCCAAGACCAAAGAGCTGTCAAAAGACACCAGAAACAAAATTGTAGACCTGCACCAGGCTGGGAAGACTGAATCTGCAATAGGTAAGCAGCTTGGTTTGAATCAACTGTGGGAGCAATTATTAGGAAATGGAAGTCATACAAGACCACTGATAATCTCCCTCGATCTGGGGCTCCACGCAAGATCTCACCCCGTGGGGTCAAAATGATCACAAGAACGGTGAGCAGAAATCCCAGAACCACACGGGGGGACCTAGTGAATGACCTGCAGAGAGCTGGGACCAAAGTAACAAAGCCTACCATCAGTAACACACTATGCCGCCAGGGACTCAAATCCTGCAGTGCCAGACGTGTCCCCCTGCTTAAGCCAGTACATGTCCAGGCCCGTCTGAAGTTTACTAGAGTGCATTTGGATGATCCAAAAAAAGGATTGGGAGAATGTCATATGGTCAGATGAAACCAAAATATGACTTTTTGGTAAAAACTCAACTCGTCGTGTTTGGAGGACAAAGAATGCTGAGTTGCATCCAAAGAACACCATAGCTACTGTGAAGCATGGGGGTGGAAACATCATGCTTTGGGGCTGTTGTTCTGCAAAGGGACCAGGACGACTGATCCGTGTAAAGGAAAGAATGAATGGGGCCATGTATCGTGAGATTTTGAGTGAAAACCTCCTTCCATCAGCAAGGGCATTGAAGATGAAACGTGGCTGGGTCTTTCAGCATGACAATGATCCCAAACACACCGCCCGGGCAACGAAGGAGTGGCTTCGTAAGAAGCATTTCAAGGTCCTGGAGTGGCCTAGCCAGTCTCCAGATCTCAACCCCATAGAAAATCTTTGGAGGGGAGTTGAAAGTCCGTGTTGCTCAGCGACAGCCCCAAAACATCACTGCTCTAGAGGAGATCTGCATGGAGGAATGGGCCAAAATACCAGCAACAGTGTGTGAAAACCTTGTGAAGACTTACAGAAAACGTTTGACCTGTGTCATTGCCAACAAAGGGTATATAACAAAGTATTGAGAAACTTTTGTTATTGACCAAATACTTATTTTCCACCATAATTTGCAAATAAATTCATTAAAAATCCTACAATGTGATTTTCTGGAAAAAAAATCTCATTTTAGTCATTTAGCAGACGCTCTTATCCAGAGCGACTTACAGTTAGTGCATACATTATTATTTTTCATACCCCCTGTGGGAATCGAACCCACAACCCTGGCGTTGCAAACGCCATGCTCTATCAACTGAGCTACATCCCTGCCTGCCATTCCCTCCCCTACCCTGGACGACGCTGGGCCAATTGCACGCCGCCCCATGGGTCTCCCGGTCGCGGCCGGCTACGACAGAGCCTGGATTCAAACCAGGATCTCTAGTGGCACAGCTAGCACTGCGATGCAGTGCCTTAGACCACTGCGCCACTCAGACATTTTGTCTGTCATAGTTGACGTGTACCTATGATGAAAATTACAGGCCTCTCTCATCTTTTTAAGTGGGAGAACTTGCACAATTGGTGGCTGACTAAATACTTTTTTCCCCCACTGTATATTGTCATTAATAATTACATTTGAAAGGCTAATAAGGCTGGTGGAACTGTTCATAGATGGTTCTAGGAAGAAACCTCCAAAGATAAAAGGGTTCTCGGTAGAACCCTTCATAGATGGTTCTAGGAAGAACCGTTAGATAATAAAACCGAAGAACCCTGTATGGTTCTACTTAGCATCTTTTTTCTAAGAGTGTAGGCGCTGCTCCCTCTACACCCATCTATACCCAGAGTAAGACCAAAGTAACCTGCACTCCTCTCTCTCTCTGTAACGCAGCTCTCACAGCGTTAACTCATTTCCCTCCGAGAAGAGGGCGTCTCGCCCTGTCTCCTTATCTCACCCTGTCTCTGGCCCAAATCCCACATCTCTAAAAAGCAATTTACAGACTAGACAGAGAGAGCATGAGAGCAAGAGAGAGAGAGAGAGAGAGAGAGAGAGAGAGAGAGAGAGAGAGAGAGAGAGAGAGAGAGGAATGGACTAGAGAGATAAGTGTGTTAGAGTAATGAGCAGAAAAGCTGAGTAGGCAGAAAGGGCACTCCAGGTCAGAGTGAAAAGCATACTGAATATGTAGAGGAGAGAAATCATTGCCTGACCACTCATACTGAATTTACACTGAACAAAAATATAAACGCAACATGTAAATTGTTGGTCCCATGTTTCATGAGCTGAAATAAAAGATCCCAGAAATGTTCCATATGCACAAAAAGCTAATTTCTCTCAAATTTTGTGCACAAATTTGTTTACATCCCTGTTAGTGACCATTTCTCCTTTGCCAAGATAATCCATCCACCTGACAGGTGTGGCATATCAAGAAGCTGATTAAACAGTATGATCATTATCCATGTGCACCATGTGCTGGGGACAATAAAAGGCCACTCTAAAATGTGCAGTTTTGTCACACAACACAATGCCACAGATGTCTCAAGTTTTGAGGGAGTGTGCAATTGGCATGCTGACTGCAGGAATGTCCACCAGAGCTGTTGCTAGATAATTTAATGTTCATTTCTCTACCATAAACCGCCTTCGGTACGTCCAACCGGCCTCGCAACCACAGACCACGTGTATGGCGTTGTGTGGGTGAGCGGTTTACTGGTGTCAACGTTGTAAACAGAGTGCCCCATGGTGGCAGTGGGGTTATGCTATGATAGGCAGGCATAAGCTACGGACAACGAACACAATTGCATTTCATCGAAGGCAATTTGAATGCACAGAGATATCGTGAAAAGATCCTGAGGCCCATTGTCGTGCCATTCATCTGCCACCATCACCTCATGTTTTAGCATGATAATGCACGGCCCCATGTCGCAAGGATCTATTTCAATTGACTGATTTCCTTAAATGAACTGTAACTCAGTAAAGTCTTTGAAATTGTTGCATGTTGCGTTCATATTTTGGTTCAGTATAATTCCACTGCTCTATCTATCGCTACATACGTTCAGTCTGAGACTGCCATCGTAGAAGTCGTTTCTGCTGACGTCAAAGTGAGGGGCAAGAAAAATCATACTTCATATAGGCTACCTGGTGAATCTTTATAATGAGTTGCCTGGCTCAAGAGATGTGAAGGTGTGATAGGTTACTAAGGATTGTGCAGCAATAATTAAAATAGAAAGGTTGCTACTGTACTTTTTAAATGATTAGAATGCATGGGCATAAATAATCAGCAATAACCATTTAATAAACATGGCTGGAAGAAGAGAGAAGCAAGGGAGAAGGAGAGAAAGAGAGAGACAAAGGATGGAGGAGAGAGAACGAAAGAAATGCAGGGGCTAACCAGAGAAGAGACAGACCTGTCACCAGTGGAAGAGACTGATAAAGACGTGTGTCCAGTTAAGCTGTGATAGCTGCCTCAATATTTAATTAACCACTCACATCAAGATAAAGATTAATTACTTCATTAAATTAAAGCATTCAGGAGAAGAAGTTTCTACCTAGTCCCGTGTAGCTCAGTTGGTAGAGCATGGCGCTTGCAACGCCAGGGTTGTGGGTTCGATTCCCACGGGGGACCAGTATGAAAAAATGTATGCACTCACTAACTGTAAGTTGCACTGGATAAGAGCGTCTGCTAAATGACTAAAATGTAAAATGTAGGTTTCCTCCTGGAGGAGGGGGAAGGATGGAAGCATTGCCTGGCGTGAGCAACCTATGAAAGGCAGTCATTATTTTACCTCCAGTGGAAGTTGGTCGCTTTCACTGAATCCCAGTGATGCGTAAACTTGTCACAAAACACTGCACTGTGAAATGTGGAAATAAAGGTTTTATGAGGGAGCATAAGGAGAGTATTAGAGATTTAGAGAGCATTTTCTGGAACAAAAACAATTCTCCCCTGGTTGCTGTGGATACTAACTCAGTGCAGCTCAGCCCTCTCAGCACATGAGTTTTGTGAGAGCCTGTGGTAGCTGGGAATGGGATATAGAAATGCTATCTACAGTGAGAATGTAATCCAGTCCTCCACTTGTTGCTTCTGGGTTGTTTGAAAACAGTGATGTGCCAAGGTTGAGGGTACAGTGGAGGAAGGGGAGTGGTGTAACTGGAGCCAGATGTACCAATGGGATTAAGGCTTTAGTTTAGTAAACCCAGACTGACTGAGCTGTGTTGGCCGGCCCCATAGAGATAGAATTTCCAGAGGACATACAGTACATAGCCTATTTACTTATAGCCTGAGTGCCAGTCTGTTTGTGCCATCATGCAAAACATTGTTTGGTTTGACAA
This sequence comes from Coregonus clupeaformis, assembly GCF_020615455.1. Taxonomy (NCBI): domain Eukaryota; kingdom Metazoa; phylum Chordata; class Actinopteri; order Salmoniformes; family Salmonidae; genus Coregonus; species Coregonus clupeaformis. The sequence goes on from NC_059207.1 coordinate 44,839,717, forward strand.
TGACAGCAATAGTTGTCAAGGGCACAAACAGATCTGGGGAACTTTTTACTGCAGTCAAAATCTAATATTTTTTCCAGTCAAAAACCAATTAGCTTTATCACATCTATGGCAGCACAAAATAATGTATTGTTGCTGCATGTGTACAATGAGAAAGGCACATGATTCTGAGGAATGATGTTGTAAAGCTCTAGGTAGTAACCACAAATCTGTGATCAGATTACTTTAGCCCAATCCTAACCTTAATTTGAAGAACCACCTGATCCGATATGGTCAGTGAGAATGTATGCCTACACCTGTGATGTTTCATTGGTACTAGCATTAAGACATGCACCATTAGTCTAAATAAACTGGTAAATTGTTCAGGATAAAGTTTCCATTACAAAAAACATGTTTTGCTCAAAATGTATGTATTTTTTTTTTTTTCTCCAGTTTTCAGAGATGCAGATTAAGCCCAATCCTGTTATAATTATGTTCAAATGATTCCTCATTGCAAGTGCTTCTTAGTCCTAAACAAATTGTTATCTGTGTCCAGGAATCCAGCCCCCAAATGAAACATCGCAGTCAGTTCAGATAGTTGAAATGGTCCACCCACACAGACAGTGTGGTGAAGAAGGCGCAACAGAGCCTCTTCAACCTCAGGAGGCTGAAGAAATTTGGCTTGGCACCTAAAACCCTCACAAACTTTTACAGATGCACAATTGAGAGCATCCTGTCGGGCTGTATCTCCGGTGCGGTCTGCCCAACGCATTACCGGGGGCAAACTACCTGCCCTCCAGGACACCTACAGCACCCGATGTCACAGGAAGGCCAAAAAGATCATCAAGGACATCAACCACCCGAGCCACTGCCTGTTCACCCCGCCATCATCCAGAAGGCGAGGTCAGTACAGGTGCATCAAAGCTGGGACAGAGAATGAAAAACAGCTTCTACAGTGCCTTGCAAAAGTATTAAACCCCCTTGGTGATTTTTCCTATTTTGTTGCATTACAACCTGTAATTTAAATTGATTTTTATTTGGATTTCATGTAATGGACATACACAAAATAGTCCAAATTGGTGAAGTGAAATGAAAAAAATAACTTGTTTCAAATAATTCTAAAAAATAAATAATGGAAAAGTGATGTGGCAAGCTTATAGAGACATACCCCAAGAGTCTTGCAGCTGTAATTGCTGCAAAAGGTGGCTCTACAATGTATGGACTTTTGGGGGGTGAATAGTTATGCACGCTCAAGTTTTTTTTTGGTCTTGTTTCTTGTTTGTTTCACAATAAAAAATATTTTGCATCTTCAAAGTGGTAGGCATGTTGTGTAAATCAAATGATACAACCCCCCCCAAAATCAATTTTAATGCCAAAATAGGAAAAATGCCAGGGGGGGGGATACTTTCGCAAGCCACTATCTCAAGGCCATCAGACTGTTAAATAGCCATCACTAGCACATTAGAGGCTGCTGCCTATAGACAGACTAGAAATCACTGGCCACATTAATAGGACACTAGTCACTTTAATGTTTACATATCCTGCATTATTCATCTCATATGTACAGTATCTCACAAAAGTGAGTATACCCCTCACATTTTTGTAAATATGAGTATATCTTTTCATGTGACAACACTGAAGAAATGACACTTTGCTACAATGTAAAGTAGTGAGTGTACATCTTGTATAACAGTGTACATTTGCTGTCCCCTCAAAATAACTCAACACACAGCCATTAATGTCTAAACCGCTGGCAACAAAAGTGAGTACACCCCTAAGTGAAAATGTCCAAATTGGGCCCAATTAGGAATTTTCCCTCCCTGGTGTCATGTGACTCATTAGTGTTACAAGGTCTCAGGTGTGAATGGGGAGAAGGTGTGTTAAATTTGGTGTCATCGCTCTCACACTCCCTCATACTGGTCACTAGAAGTTCAACATGGCACCTCATGGCAAAGAACTCTGAGGATCTGAAAAAAAGAATTGTTGCTCTACATAAAGATGGCCTGGGCTATAAGAAGATTGCCAAGACCCTGAAACTGAGCTGCAGCACGGTGGCCAAGACCATACAGCGGTTTAACAGGACAGGTTCCACTCAGAACAGGCCTTGCCATGGTCGACCAAAGAAGTTGAGTGCACGTGCTCAGCGTCATATCCAGAGGTTGTCTTTGGGAAATAGACGTATGAGTGCTGCCAGCATTGCTGCAGAGGTTGAAGGGGTGGGGGGTCAGCCTGTCAGTGCTCAGACCATACGCCACACACTGCATCAAATTGGTCTGCATGGCTGTCGTCCCAGAAGGAAGCCTCTTCTAAAGATGATACACAAGAAAGCCCGCAAACAGTTTGCTGAAGACAATCAGACTAAGGACATGGATTACTGGAACCATGTCCTGTGGTCTGATGAGACCAAGATAAACTTATTTGGTTCAGATGGTGCGAAGCGTGTGTGGCGGCAACCAGGTGAGGAGTACAAAGACAAGTGTGTCTTGCCTACAGTCAAGCATGGTGGTGGGAGTGTCATGGTCTGGGGCTGCATGAGCGCTGCCGGCACTGGGGAGCTACAGTTCATTGAAGGAACCATGAATGCCAACATGTACTGTGACTTACTGAAGCAGAGCATGATCCCCTCCCTTCGGCGACTGGGCCGCAGGGCAGTATTCCAACATGATAACGACCCCAAATACACCTCCAAGACGACCACTGCCTTGCTAAAGAAGCTGAGGGTAAAGGTGATGGACTGGCCAAGCATGTCTCCAGACCTAAACCCTATTGAGCATCTGTGGGGCATCCTCAAACAGAAGGTGGAGGAGTGCAAGGTCTAACATCCACCAGCTCCGTGATGTCATCATGGAGGAGTGGAAGAGGACTCCAGTGGCAACCTGTGAAGCTCTGGTGAACTCCATGCCCATGAGGGTTAAGGCAGTGCTGGAAAATAGTGGCCACACAATAGACACTTTGGGCCCAATTAGGACATTTTCACTTAGGGGTGTACTCACTTTTGTTGCCAGCGGTTTAGACATTAATGGCTGTTTTATTTTGAGGGGACAGCAAATTTACAGTTATACAAGCTGTACACTCACTACTTTACATTGTAGCAAAGTGTAATTTCTTCAGTGTTGCCACATGAAAATATATACTCATATTTACAAAAATGTGAGGGGTGTACTCACTTGTGAGATACTGTATTCTATACTACTGTATCTTAGTCCATGCCGCTCTGTCATTGCTCGTCCATATATGTATATATTCTTAATCCCATTCCTTACTTAGATTTGTGTGTATTGGGTATATGTTGTGAAATTGTTAGATATTACTGCACTGTCGGAGCTAGAAGCACAAGCATTTCACTACACCCGCAATAACATCTGTAAAACACATGTACTTGACAAATAACATTTGATTTGATCATGGGCACCACCTTGTGGTTGCAAATAAAATGTGAATAATAAGTAAATCAGAATCAAATTATTTATTGGGAAATTGAGTTCATGAATACAACATTGGGGTGGTTAACATGACCACAAAATATATTTACAGACATATCTACAAATCAAAATGCGCATTTGTTTTCCAAACAGATGAGAGGGAGAGTGAGAAAGGGAAAGAGGGATTGTGGAGAAATCTTGATCTTCCTCAGAGGGCTGGATAGGTCACAGGTTAACAACTGAACAGTACACTCCTGAGCTAGAATAAGAACCCTGGTCACAGAAAAGACAGGGGGATCCTTTAGTAGAACCCTTTTACCATTGTCCAGCCAGTATCAATCTCAATTCAGACTGCATTCATCAAACTGCTGATATCAATGAATGTATCCAAATACATCAACTTGTATTTAGACCCATATTACCATAACCCCCCTCATGGACGCTGGAAGAGCTAGACAATCTATCAACCAGCAGAAATGTAGAATACAGATAAAACCAAAACCAACAGCGATGCCATGATACAGAGGTAATCAACAGTCAGCCATGACATCCCTTACTTTCCCTCACAACAGGAAGTTCCTCCTCCCCATCCACAGGAAGTAGGAACCAACCCCCTCTGTTCTTCCATTGGACTTTGGACCAGGGAGGTTTAGGAAGCCTCCTCATCAATTTTGGGTGCCAGGTAGTACTTAACGTGGCCCATGTCAGCTATCTTGTACTCCACCACTGTCAAAGATCAGATTAGTAAAATTTGATTAGTCAGACATCAGGAAACAAAACCGCACAGTACTAGGATGTGTGTATATTGGGCTCGTTAGGGGCAGGGTACCTACCGAGGGGGATGTCTGCAGACATGCTGAGGATGACGGTTTTGGAGAGGGGTGTGGCTTTGGTGAAGAAGTTTAGGTAGTTAAGTGCGAAGATCAACTGGACTGGTTCGTTCATCTCAACAGTCACCTGAGAGTAAGGAAGGAGGGGGAGATAAGAGATTGAATTCAAACGCAAATCCTCCAGTGAGCCCAAACAAAACTAGTGAATCTTTGCTGTCCAAGAGAACCATCTTAACGGAACTGGTGATGGAGCAATTCAAACAGAATTGTCAGTCCATCAAGTGCAGTTTCTCCTGCCCCATCCCTCCCACGTTTCACTCTGGGAGATTGGTCCCAAATAATATAGTGCATTATATAGGTAATGGGTTCTCATTTGGGACACAGACCACCCTCCACCCATACTTACAGCTTCCTCCTCCTTGTCCACATTGCTGGTCTGGGACAACTTGACGTTGCCGGTGCCCAGCTCTCCCGTGGCAGAAAACTTAACTCCATCCTTGGCGCAAGAGATCATGACGGCGTCACCAATCTGAGAAAGGTCACGGCAGATACGGGCAAACTCCCCTGATGGCATCTTCACCACACAGCTGTACTCCTGCTCCTGGGGGGGGAATCATGGGAGAATGTGGCTACTGGGGTGGTGTGATCCGGTGACAAATGCTACTGCCACTACGACTATTATTACTTAATGGAATGTTGGGAGAAGAACACTTACTGGGATTCCCAACTGTTCTACATCAAGATCCATCAGCTTCATCTCATAGTCGGACACCTTTTCCTGGTCTGAGCGAGAGAGACAGATTAACACTCATCTCTAATTAAACATCTAAATACATTATCAAGCATACATAAATGATAGCATTGGATTATCATGGTTCCTGACCGTTCAAGTTTTACTACTACTGGTATGAACCTCTGAACATATCAATTCTAGCTCGAAATGAAATATCCCTACACTAAGAGTAGAGCTATTGATATGGATTGATGGATAAAGGTACTCACTGAGTGTCTCAAAGACAAGGGCGAGTGTGTCTGCGTTGTCCTCTGCTCTGAGAGTGATGATGTCCTCATTCCCAGCACACTTCAGGATCTTTGACATACTAGGAGGAAGTGGGTGGTAGGCCAGTCAGTATCTGGCATACTGTTACAGGAACAAGTTTTAAAACACTATTCCTTATTTTGAGTGATCAGTATAAAAAGTTGTCACCATTATCAGGTCTGTCCCGAAAGATGATATGCCATCATTTCACTCAAAAAACACCATATATTCTTAAATTTCTGACGCCCTGTAAAGTAGATTCGATGTTATTTGTGTGGAAGGCCATTTCAATAAATGGTGTGTTTGAATAATTTATCTCCGCTTTTTCATTGGCTATGTAGTTGTCATTCAAATGTAGGTCATTATGCCACTGCATGAAGCACCATTGTCGAAGTCAAGATCTACTACAAGTTGGATACATTACACAGATGCATTATGAGAACGTATAATGTATTTTTATATTGTTGGTAAGCGTGATCATTTGATCCATTTAGCAAGTAGACAATTTCAGCACAATAGTGACTGACGTCAGCTGACCTTCGCGAGTTCGAGAAATTCCCGCCAACCATCACCCAGAGAAGGCAGTGGATTTGGCGCTCAAATTACGTCACACGTAATTTTCAAAAGGCGGCTTTGTACCATACATATTGTAGTATAACGACAAAATGCCGATTTACCCGTAACAAAAATGTAACGTCTAAAATGTCCTCCTTACAGTAAAAAGTTGTATGACGGCAGAGTACAACTTCAAGACGCCAACTCAAGCCAGACTAACTAACGCTAGTTACCTTGCTAACTGGCTGTAAATTCAGCCAATTAGACAAAATCATAAAATATCACAAACTATATTCCTGCTAAACTAACGCCAAGTTATTGTTCTCTGGCTAAACTTCACAACTATGCTGTCATATTCAATTAGTTCTGTTCACCTGCTAAGATTGACTCCCATGGCGAGATTGCGGTCGCAGCGGTAAGAGTCGAACCCGTCGCTGCGGAGGGTGAGCTGGACTAGGGAGACGTGGGACGAATCCATACTCTGGAGGGAGATACCCGACGAGCTCACGTCCCAACAGGCCTCCGTGATCAGGTCCTTCAGAGCCTCCAAAACTTTCTTCAGGATGGATCCCTGTACCAAGCGAGCCTCAAACATGGTGGATTCTGTGTTTGGTTCAAGTAGAAATAAGAAAACCTTTACTGAGACGTTTTCCCGTCAACTTTAGTGTTGCAGTCTAAAGTTACTTGGTTACAAAAGAGTCCTTTTCTCGCTTCACAAAGTGCGACACAAGCTGTCTCTTCTCTTTCTGGAGGGAAACTGGTTTGTGCGGCTCATTGGCGCGCGCTAAAATTGTTGCTTTAATGCATTTGCGTCATTTCCCTTGAAACATGTGTTCATCCGGCTCCTCCCACTGAAGAAACTAAGGTACGCTATTCTCCATCTTGATCTAATTGAGCCAAAATGGTATGTGTTACAACCGCCTCCCCAAATGCAAGGAAGTGATCAAAATAATCAAGTTCGATGCAGACCCGGTGCCAGAACGAATCAGTTGGACGGGCATTTGATTTCCATAGGCGGGCCCGTTTTTTCACGGGACCTCCTATGTGTGCACACGCTTGCACGCATTTTTGAAACGGGTGTAATACAGATAGAACAATGAGACAGATATTTCACTGGATGTTAAAATGTGAAGCATCCGATCGGCGTTTCCACTCACTACCAAATGTGGTAGTGAGAGGAAGCCCACTGGCGGGCAGTGGGAGAAGATGGAACGAGATGGATTTTGGCCGACACACTGCACATTTTGTCATCGATTAAACATTTGATCTCAATACAGTTTTCTGTTCCCAGAACTAGAATCTGTTATGAACAGAGTGGACTAAGATTGGCAGACTTTACCCTTTGCAAAAGTTGTAAAAAATCGCGCTGTTTAGGAGTGCAAAGGCGAGTTGAGTTATGGCACACGCGCACTTCAGAGTAGGCGTTCCCTAACGGAAATATGCAGATGTATACTAGAACGCGCCAATAGAATATCGCTAGCGCTTGCTTGGCTCTGCCCACCTCCTTGCTTGTTCTGCCCACTTTGACTCATTTGTTCCCATTGGAAACGACAAGCTGTGGTATATCTTGGTTTAGTTATAAAAAATATTTGGTGCAATAGTAAAGACCATCGACCATTTTCTGTGTTTGCAGACATTGCCGCACGAGGGCGATGCGCGCAAATTGGTGGCAGAACATGAGCGTTAGCATTCTAGCTAACAACAGCTGCATCCAAAATATTGATTTCGCAAAGATCACAACCAAATATAATCTTAGCGACTGTTCAAGCAAGAATCAAAACATCATTGTAAGCGGCTTACCCTGGCGTGACTTTTTGATAACCGTGTAAATCTCTCGGACAACGGGATGTGAGCAAATTGCTTCCTCTCAATATATTCGGCTCTATTTACCCTGATTCAAATAATGCTCATTTGCATCAAAGTAGACATTATGCAAGACTACAAATGCTTGCAAGCTCCTGCATGTCATCTGTCGCTGGCACCTTTGATAAAAGGTCAATTTTAAAGAAATGTAGCTAATTTTTCAATTTCTACATTAAACTAACATTAGATAGTTAATCCAAAGATTCTCAACCTTTGCCTCGATTTGGCTGTCTCGTCCATATCATGGCATTTGTAGTTCTTTATGATAGCCCCATTAGCAGTAGATTAGCATTTCATTTGTTGGGGGTAAATGCAGGTGAATATATTGATAAAAGTCACCTTGTCCGAGAGAGATTTACACGGTTATCAAAACGTCATGTCAGGGTAAGCCTACACAAAAATGTGAGGTGTATGTGGTAAATTAAGGCAATCATGATTATGATTGTTATTCAATTGTTACCATGCACCTGCAACATGGAAGACAATTCATGCCCCAATTATTTTCAGGGGGCAGTGCGGTTTACCTCTGACTGTACTTATGGACAAATGTAATATATTTTTTATTGATTAAGAGAAACAGAATACAATTGGATAGATTTCCCCCAATTTTGTATTGTAGATATGTGGTAGCAGGGGCACAACTTTGGTTTTTATAAGTGGGGGGGACATAATTATTATTATTATATTAGTTTTCAGTCAGATAAACACTTCAAACAGCCTACCTGACTGTTCGGGGGCGTCCACATGGTCCTAAAGCACACCGTGTCCTTGTTTGTATCACATTCCAATTATAAAACTGGGAGGGGGACAAAAATGCAATTTCAGAATGTGGGATGGATGGGGGGAAGTTGCACCCCTGCGTGGTAGTAGAGTAGTGGCCTGAGGGCACACAATGTGTTGTGAAAAGTGTTATCAAATGTAATGTCATGTAATATTTGTAATTGTTTAGCACTGCCTTAATGTTGCTGGACCCCAGGAAGAGTAGCTGCTGCCCAGCAGCTAATGGGGATCCTTAATAAATACAAATAGACTTACAACCATATGGTTACTGACCTAGTAGGCCTACCTACGTAACCTGTACTCATTTCGCAATAACTGGAACTAGCAACAGCTAACATTGATTGAAATAAACAAAAACATTGCATTTATTATGCTTGATATTGTCTGGCACACAACCACGTGACTTGCAACTCACAAAATGGATGAACAACAAAGCGTGTTTGGTAATTGAGAGTGTATTCAATACAGTGACTCATGTTAGAAATGGGGGTCAAACATTTGACATTTGAGGTTGGACGGATAAACCGTAGCAGAATCTTAGAAATATAATCTATAGAATAACAGATCTTGGAGAGGTATTGGAATGTTCGAAATGAACTGCCGATATCACAGCATTGATGGATATCTGTGCTCTTGAATACTTTGTGCAACATATCAATTGAACTGGCACTATCAGGATGGTTCTATGTGACATTTCTCATGAGACAGAAAATAGGGTCCATTCGACACATTCTATTTCTATCATCAAATTGCTAGGCTCTGGGCAGGGCGTCGTTGGGTTGATATGCACTGGGCAGGATGTAGTTGGTAGCCATGGCGAGGATTGGAGCTCCGGTGGGGACACCAGGGAAGGGGCCGCTAGAGCCAGCGATGTCGATGTGAGAGTAAGGCAGAGGAGTGCCAGAGTCCACACCGTACTGATGAAGTGAAACAAGACAAACACATACAAACAGCGATTAGGTTAGATTCAGGGCTATGAACAGGGCTGTGGAGCATGTGTGTGTACCTTGTCCAGCCCAGAGGCCATGATGAGGAAGGCAGCGGGGGTCTGATGTCCACGTGGGGTAGCAGAGGATGGTAGGTTGTTGCTTTGCAGAATCTCCTCATACTCAGACTTCCCTTTATGGAAGTCATAGTCCTCACGCCTGATACTGGACACCTCAAACAGATCACCCAGCACCTCTCCCGCTACAGAGAGGGAGAGAGAAAGGACTAACAGGTTACATACACCGTGTTCATACCAGAAAACCCTGGTTTGCTGATTTGTTTGAATAGTGTGTGTCGAGCATCTCACCTTTCTGCCACTGATGGGCATTGCCAGAGCGATGGGCAGCTCCGTTGTCCATTATGATCTATAACCGAAAGAGTTTAATTAACAACTTTACATCATTAGCAATCATTCTCACCATGGCCAGTGTGCTATTTTATAAAGAGTCTGTATGGTACAGTACAGATACTGTGTGTGTATGGTACAGTACTCACAGAGTAGTTGGGTCCCATGGCTCTGATGGCATGTCCTGTCAGAGTGGCGATGGTGAACAGCTGAGGAGACGCCTCACGTACCGCCTGTTGAGAGAGGAAGAAGACATGAGATTAAGGAGACAGAGAATAGGTTTGACAGGAGAAACAGGGAGAGTGAGGGAGGACATGGAATACAGTTGTGTTTCCTTTACCTTCTCTTTCATCTCACAAAGCAGGTCGACCATCACCATGCGTCCCTCAGCATCTGTGTTCCCTACACGAACCCTGCGACCCGCACGGGACACCACCAACTCATCAGCTACGTAGCAGTCTGACAGAACAGAGAGAGAACACAAAATCCTTAAACCCTCATTCTGTCAGAGAGACAGAACATATCCCACACACACACATTTAGAGGAGAGAGGGAAGAGGCCAACTACTCAGTAGGTGAAACCATAGAAATATAATCTATATTAGATATTTATATTCTATTTCTATGGGTGAAACCCCCACCCCACGACATCACACTGACCTGAGCCCACGCTGTTTCTCACCATCGCCATGGCACCCACCACCTTCAGATGCTTGGGCTTGAGTTTGGCCAGGACCTGACAGGACAGGAGACAGCTACATGTTAGCAGGAGTAACATACTATATCAGGGACTATGAGTCCACTAGTAATAACTGAAGGGTATCAAAGTGTTAGTTATTTACCTGGAAGAACCCAGCCACGGCAGCAGCACCACACTTGTCTCTGTGCATGCCAGCCATGATGCCACCAGCCTTGATGTCAGCTCCACCAGTGTCATAGGTGATGCCCTGAGAGAGACACACACACAAATAAATGCACGCATGTTACACACAGAAAAACATGTTCATGACATGATAGAAACACCCCACTCCCTTTAAATCGCCATTATCAATTCATCATCTTCCCCTCTTCCACCCCCACTCCTTCCTCTCTCTCCTGCTCACCTTGCCGACCAGCATCAGTGTGTGTTGGATGGGTCCTTCTCCACAGTACTGCAGCTTGATTACTCTGGCCTGGTGACGAGGCACAGCTAAAGGAGACAAACACACATGGATGAAAAAGACACACATACAGAAACAGACACACATATACAGTGAGGGAAAAAAGTATTTGATCCCCTGCTGATTTTGTATGTTTGCCCACTGACAAAGAAATGATCAGTATATAATGTTAATGGTAGGTTTATTTGAACAGTGAGAGACAGAATAACAACAACAAAATCCAGAAAAACGCATGTCAAAAATGTTATAAATTGATTAGCATTTTAATGAGGGAAATAAGTATTTGACCCCCTCGCAATCAGAAAGATTTCTGGCTCCCAGGTGTCTTTTATACAGGTAATGAGCTGAGATTAGGAGCACACTCTTAAAGGGAGTGCTCCTAATCTCAGCTTGTTACCTGTATAAAAGACACCTGTCCACAGAAGCAATCAATCAATCAGATTCCAAACTCTCCACCATGGCCAAGACCAAACAGCTCTCCAAGGATGTCAGGGACAAGATTGTAGACCTACACAAGGCTGGAATGGGCTACAAGACCATCGCCAAGCAGCTTGGTGAGAAGGTGACAACAGTTGGTGCGATTATTTGCAAATGGAAGAAACACAAAAGAACTGTCAATCTCCATCGGCCTGGGGCTCCATGCAAGATCTCACCTCGTGGAGTTGCAATGATCATGAGAACAGTGAGGAATCAGCCCAGAATTACACGGGAGGATCTTGTCAATGATCTCAATGCAGCTGGGACCATAGTCACCAAGAAAACAATTGGTAACACACTACGCCGTGAAGGACTGAAATCCTGCAGCGCCCGCAAGGTCCCCCTGCTCAAGAAAGCACATATACAGGCCCGTCTGAAGTTTGCCAATTAACATCTGAATGATTCAGAGGAGAACTGGGTGAAAGTGTTGTGGTCAGATGAGACCAAAATCGAGCTCTTTGGCATCAACTCAACTCACCATGTTTGGAGGAGGAGGAATGCTGCCTATGACCCCAAGAACACCATCCCCACCGTCAAACATGGTGGAAACATGCTTTGGGGGTGTTTTTCTGCTAAGGGGACAGGACAACTTCACCGCATCAAAGGGACGATGGACGGGGCCATGTACCGTCAAATCTTGGGTGAGAACCTCCTTCCCTCAGCAAGGGCATTAAAAATGGGTCGTGGATGGGTATTCCAGCATGACAATGACCCAAAACACACGGCCAAGGCAACAAAGGAGTGGCTCAAGAAGAAGTACATTAAGGTCCTGGAGTGGCCTAGCAAGTCTCCAGACCTTAATCCCATAGAACATCTGTGGAGGGAGCTGAAGGTTCGAGTTGCCAAACGTCAGGCTCGAAACCTTAATGACTTGGAGAAGATCTGCAAAGAGGAGTGGGACAAAATCCCTCCTGAGATGTGTGACTTAGTACTTGGTGGCCAACTACAAGAAACGTCTGACCTCCGTGATTGCCAACAAGGGTTTTGCCACCAAGTACTAAGTCATGTTTTGCAGAGGGGTCAAATACTTATTTCCCTCATTAAAATGCAAAAATCAATTTCTAACATTTCTGACATGCGTTTTTCTGGATTTTGTTGTTGTTATTCTGTCTCTCGTACAAAACGTACAAAATCAGCAGGGGATCAAATACTTTTTTCCCTCACTGTACACACTTACCATTGGCACAGCGGTTTACAGCAGCGAGGCAGGGATACTCCTTCTCCAGCACCTTCAGATCACTCACCACATCCACCTGAGAGACAGGCCCGTTCAGCATTATCACATTAACACTAATACATTAGTGAGATCCAGTACTTGAGACAAGTAGAAATGAGATATTCCGGCGCTTCTATGGAATGAGGTGCTGAACTAGGTAAAGTCAAATTCTAAAAAAGAAAAGGTGATGGCATCTCCCAAAAAGACCACAACTAAGTGCTTTGACAATGATCGATTAAGGTCGAAACAAAACAGCCTTTTTAACTAATAGAAAAGCCACTATGAATAACAAAATACTTTTGTTGTCTTTTTGTGAGATATCTTCACCTTTTCTTTTTTGGATGTAGGAGAAAAGCCTCTCTCTCTCACCTGCACTGGGCTCTCCTTAAAGAGGGCCTGGACGTACTCAGCCACACGAGGAGCAGCCATCCTTTCAGGATCGGACCCTCCTATGTCACGGCAAGCCAGCCTGGAGAGAGAGAGGGAGATGGAGGGCCAAGGGAAGAAGAGAGAAAGATCATAATAAATATATATACACTGAGTATACAAAACATTAAGAACACCTGGTCTTTCCATGACAGACTGACCAGGTGAATCCAGGTGAAAGCTATGATCCCTTATTGATGTCACTCGTTAAATCCATTTCAATCAGTGTAGATGAAGGGGAGGAGACGGGTTAAAGAAGGATTTTTAAGCCTTGAGACATGGATTGTGTATGTGTGCAATTCAGAGGGTGAATGGGCTTAGACACAAAATGTAAGTGCCTTTGAACAGGGTATGGTAGTAGGTGCACCGTTTTGTGTCAAGAACTGGAATGTTGCTGGGTTTTTCATGCTCAACAGTTTCCCTTGTGTATCAAGAATGGTCCACCATACTAAGGACTTCCAGCCAGCTTCACACAACTGTGGGAAGCATTGGCGTCAACTTGGGCCAGCATCCCTGTGGAACGCTTTCAACATCTTGTAGAGTCCATGCCCTGATGAATTGAGGCTGTACTGAGGGCAAAAGGGGGGGGCTGCAACTCAATATTAGGAAGGTGTTCCTAATGTTTGGTATACTCAGTGAGCACCAACAGTATTGGGACAGCGTTGTTTGTGTTGTTGTTTTGGCTCTGTACTCCAACACTTTGGATTTGAAATGATACTATGGCTATGAGGTTAAAGTGCAAACTGTCAGCTTTATTTTGAGGGTATTTTCATCCATATCGGGTGAACCATTTAGAAATTACAGCACTTTTTGTACCATTTTAGGGGACCAAAAGTATTGGGACAAATTCACTTATATGCAGGGGCGCAACTTTCACTGGGGACGGGGGCACATTCTGAAATTGCATTTTTGTCCCCCCCAGTTTTATCATTGCAGTGTGGCACGGGTGTGCCTAAGCACCTTGCGGACGCCTCCAAGCGGTTGGGTAGGCTGTGTGAAGGCAAACCTTCTGGAAGACTGGACCAGCACGGGAGAGTTGAGCATAGTTCAGTGTGTATGTGTTGCGCTCTTTCACCGAGTTGCAAAAGCAAGCAGAGCAGAAACTGGCTAATCTTTAGTTGACTGATGTAGCTGGCAAGGTAACTGCTGTTTATCTTAACAGAAAAAACGACACTAGTGTTTATTCGCAGTGCTGAGCTAGTATTGTAATTGACATGTAACATTAGCTAATGTTTCATCCCCTCTCGACTGAGGTGAATGAATAAGCTACACTAGCTACCACAGCCAGGTTAGCTCTAGCCTCTAGTTATCTGTCAGATAGCGATATGAGGTGGCTATAATTACTATCTAACAGCTTTTGTATGTACGAAAATGTTTTGTCAACTTTGTTTTGTCCCGTTTCAGAAGTAAATGAACTTGGCTAGCTTTCGCCAGCTGATGTACCATTAGAGAGAGAGCTGGCCAAAAGTTGGCTAACGTTAGCTATTCTTTTTGCCTCAATCACACTAACGTTAGACCTGAATCAATCTATGAAACCATCGGCCAAACGATAGAAGACTATATTCTGACATTTTTTCAGTGCAATGTGAGTTTTAATAGTTAGTATGGCAATGTAACGTCATTGATCTGTCAGTTTCCCTAGCTAATTCCCTACTTTTCACACTTGCACAGTAATAAACAGCTCTAATGTTACAGGCTTCACTGTCATGGTGCAAAGTAGAGGTCTGCGTGGGACCGTTTTCTTCATCCCACTCCCGCTGGCTTTCTGTCCGACTCCCACTGTCCCAAACCCAACTGCAGTACCGCAGTGTTATTTTAGGCGTATGTGAGCAATTTTGCGCCCTATAGGCAATATCAAATGCGCAAAAATAACTTCAGAAATAGGTTAAATTACCAGAGATTCTCACATGGCCCTTATTACTGGGCTATTTCAGCCAATATGCTAGATCTAGTTTGAAGAGAGCGGAGTTGGAGAGACTTGCATTCACTTGAGCTATTTTTATAGCCTACCTTTTAGGAGTGGGAAGATTTTCAGACGAAGAAATATGGGTGAACAATATTTAGGCCTATTTCTAGGCAATGTAGTAAACTATAGCCTAATCATAGGCCTATTTAGGAAGTACATTTCCTTCGAAATATAACTGCCCCGTGCTTCTCCGCCCATGCATAGGCTATAGCCTACTCTATTTAATTGAGACCACACGCGCACCTGATCTCGCAGGTATGGCTACTGAACTTGAAGCAGCAAGAATGATGACAGCGACACTTGCTACGTTTTGCATAGGCCTATAGGATATAGCCTACCTT
Organism: Coregonus clupeaformis; assembly: GCF_020615455.1. Lineage (NCBI taxonomy): Eukaryota > Metazoa > Chordata > Actinopteri > Salmoniformes > Salmonidae > Coregonus > Coregonus clupeaformis. The sequence continues at coordinate 44,855,101 of NC_059207.1, forward strand.
TTAGGAGGATGATTTGCAGGCAGAGACAAATAAATGGGTAATCAATACTTATTGAAAATGAAAAGGCGCAACGCTCGCTCACCATAGTAGCATAACCTATGTGCGCGTTGTGCCTTTACCTTTTCAACAATTACATTTTTTGATTGCACTTCGACTCACGTTGGTTGAGCGCCCTCCACTTCTTTCCATTATCACTATTTATTTACAGACACTGTAGTAAACTGCAGTCTAGTCATATATACGTTAATTTCATATTCAAGTTACTTGCCACGTGATTCTCCGCCCATGTAGGCACCCTACTCTATTTCAATGAGACCACACATACTAGCGGCACTTGAACTCTCACGCCCAACTAGGAGAGGTAGGCTACTGAAGTTGAAGCAGCGAATTCTGAGTGTGTGAATATTGCGAAATATATGTGTTTTTAATACAATAGGTAGGGTAACACATACAAAGCAGAAAGAGGACTGTTTCCAAATATCCTGTGGGACAACACAAATATTTCCTTCCCAAAGTCGTCTGTCTGACCGCCCGCAACATGAAAAATGCCAACCGCGCCGCAATGATCTCTGTCGGGACCCGCAGGCAACCCGTGGGAATGCAGCCCTCTAGTGCAGTCAGTACACAACACTATGCTCATCATGTCTTAGCAGGATCAGATGGTGACAGGGGCCCAGCCGGGTCAGACAGCCAGGGAAGACCAGTATATGGAGCTCAGGTGTATTTTGCAGTATATTAACAATATCAGTGAATAATACAAAGTTCCATCTTGAATTGATGGGTAGACCTACAGTAGCTACACCACAGTTTAAGCTTAAAGCTACAGTCTGGGATCTGGGAATAATGGTCATTTCAATTATTGAACCATTGATTCTATTCTTGGATAATATAATGTATAAATGTACACCAAGGTAATTCTTTGTCATGCCTCATTTTAGGAGGATCAGATGGTGACAGTGGTCTCAGCAGGGTCAGGCAGCCAGGGAAGACCAGTCTGTGATGGAGGTGAGGTGCATTTTTGCAGATATAACACTTTATTCTCTCTGTGCAGCCAACACTGGCACAAGCCAGATGCTATTTTAAGGCAGTCTGACAAACCTCCAAAGTTGATTTCCAAACTGTATCAAGCGTTGACAGAGGCTTTTCCAGATGACACAAAACATGTAAAACAAAAATGTGAGGAAGACCTGGTAGAAGCTATTGATGATGAATGGATACAGATATGTTTGAATGCCCAGTCATGTTCATATCATCTCAGACATAAATGACTGCAGTTTAAGACCATCCATAGAACGTACAAAAATATAAATGCAATCTGTAAAGTGTTGGTCCCATGTTTCATGAGCTGAAATAAAAGATCCCAGATATTTTCCATATGCACAAAAAGCTTGATTCTCTCAGATTTTGTGCACAAATTTGTTTACATTCCTATTAGTGAGCAGGCCACTCTAAAAATGGCACTCAACACAATGCCACAGATGAGGGAGCATGCAATTGGCATGCTGACTGCAGGAATGTCCACCAGAGCTGTTGGCAGAGAATTTAATTTTAATTTCTCTACCATAAGCCGCCTACGTCGTCGTTTTAGAGAATTTGGCAGTACGTCCAACTGGCCTCACAACCGCAGACCATGTGTGACCACCCCAGCCCAGGACCTCCACATCTGGCTTCTTCACCTGCGGGATCATCTGAGACCAGCCACCCGGACAGCTGATGAAACTGAGTATTTCGGTCTGTAATAAAGCCCTTTTGTGGGGAAACACTCATTCTGATTGGCTGGGCCTGGCTCCCAAGTGGGTCCCTCCCAGGCCCACCCATGGCGCAGTCATGTGTAATCCATAGATCAGGGAATAATGAAATTATTTCAATTGACTGATTTCCTTATATGAACTGTAACTCAGTAAAATCGTTGAAATTGTTGCATGTTGCGTTTATATTTTTGTTCAGTATATATGCCAGTGAAACTGAATTACATGCACTCAGAAATGTCATTCCTCTGCTAGAGGTATAAACCACAAAAGGGGACATATTTGCATATGTTATGGTCTCGTGAAGGCTGGCTGAATTCTGGCAAAGAGTATGTTCTTTTATCTCAGCATGTCTACAGATTCTCCCTTCTCCCAGTTTTTGTTTGCTTGGAAATGTTGATACAGGATACTTATCTGAAGAAACTGTGTAACCAAGCATTTATAGTGGCTAAGAAATGCTTTGCCATTAATTGGAAGGTTGGTTATCCTCCCACAATGTCAAGATATGCATCACTAGATTTATTACAGGATAAAGGGTATACTGGGAAACTTTAATAAGGTCTGGATGCCTAATATGGAGTACATTACGACTTAAGGAGTCTGTATTGAAAACATGCCCACGTCAGGGGAGATACCCATTTTGGCAATCCCTAGCTGCTGGACTGCTCAGTCCTGGCCCTGGGGGTCTGCCGTCCTGTGGGTTGTCACTCTGGCATTGGCTTAACACACCCAAAACCAATAATGAATGTTTCACTAAGATCCTAAAGCTGAGTGGGGTGTGTTGGGTTGGGGCGCTGCAGGGGGGTAGACCCCTAGGGACAGGACGGGGCGACCCAGCCATATTGTGTGCAAGTAAAAAGAGCTCTACAGTACTATTAGTCCTATGAGATTAATTATATGGAGGATTTGCTGTTTGTGTGTTAATGTATATGTGAGGTGTACAGTATGTGGGCTTTTTGTTAGTTTTTTTGTTTCCAAACCTTTCCCTTGGGAATTAAAAAATTAAAGGTGTGAACTGGGAAGGAAATTGTGTTGGGAGAGAGTTGAGTTATTGACTAGACTGGTGGGGGTTGGGTGTGCATGCGGCTTTTTTTCAAGAGTTGTTCATTTGTTAGGCTATTGGACAAAGGTGCAACACAATATTTATTATTGAATTACCTTTGATCTAGTTCAGTCTTATTAATCACTTAAACATATTTAATAATGATCTCTTACCTAGCTTGATGACTGTGTGCATTTTTGCTTACTTTTTGTTCTAAAAAATGCAAGAAATGAGCTTTAGATGCCCCCAGACCCCCGCCAGGTTATGTCCCTCCCACTTCAGAAATCAAAGTGGCACCCCTGCTTATATGTGTATTAAAGTAGTCAAAAGTGTAGTATTTGGTCCCATATACCTAGCACGCAATGATTACATCAAGTGTGTGACTCTACAAACTTGTTGGATGAATTTGCTGTTTGTTTTGGTTGTGTTTCAGATTATTTTGTGCCCAATATAAATAAATGGTAAATAATTTTGTCATTTTTTAATCACTTTTATTGTAAATAAGAATAGAATATGTTTCTAAACACTTCTACGTTAATGTGGATGCTACCATGATTACGGGTAGTCCTGAATGAATTGTGAATAAATGATGAGTGAGAAAGTTAGACGCACAAATATCATACCCCCAAGACATGCTAACCTCTCACCATTAAAATAACAGGGGATGTTAGCATTTTTTTTGTTGTTGGAGGGGTGGGGGGTATGATATCAGTTGGATAACAAAGCAAGCACTCTATCATGTACTGTAGGAACTATCTTCCTTTATGTGCAATCATGGATCTGGAGTGAATCTGACATATAGTTCATGAGAAGATAATTTTGAGCATTAGCGTTACATTTGCAAATAATTCATTGTTAGTTTCCTTGTTTTCGATATAAATACCAAATTCAGTGTGGTTCATCTTACGGACGTGCATGATAGCAATGAAAAGTTTCAAGTTGATAGGCCTCGTAAAATCTGATTTTTGATTTGTCAATAACTCAGCCATCTTTTGACCTATCCCTTAGCTTTTCTCAAACCAAGTTAAGACATGTACCACCATGGGCCTACATTCCAAATGTGGTGTCATTTGGTCCTATTGTTCATGAGAATAAGATTTTAAGTATTTTCCTAGCATATATTAGCGTATGTGCTAAATGGATCTACTGGTATAGTGTGGCTATCTTTGAATGCATCAATTTTATTTTCTCAAACTCTTTAGGGACTATTGTGATGAGTCCAAAGACCACATTTGGAGCGAATCTGACAGTCCATAAGAAGATTTGTTTTATAATTACATAGTAAAATAAGTGAATTGTTAATAGTTTCCTTATGTTTTAAGATATAAATGCCAAACTTCACATGGTTCATTATGTTAATGTCTTTGATGACCCTTAAAAGTTCCAAGTTGATAGGCTATCGTGAAGTGGATTTACAAAGGATTTAACCCATAACAGTCTAAGCCCTCGAAGTATGAAAAAAATATATACAAAAACTATTTGAGGAACAATTAATTTTGGCCCTGCTGCTATTAGCCCATACAAACGCATTGAACAACATATTCACTACATGGAACAACAAATAGTCCCCCCAACAAATCTAAAGTAAGTTTGTTCTGTATTGTCTGTCCTATACTTGAGAGATGTAAGAACGATAAGAAAAACATTTGTTATTTTATTTTACATGTATTTAACCCTTTATTTTTGGCACTAGAAAGTCTCCATATACACTACCGGCCAAAAGTTTTAGAACACCTACTCATTCAAGGGTTTTTCTTTATTTTTACTGTTTTCTACATTGTAGAATAATAGTGAAGACATCAAAACTATGAAATAACACATATGGAATCATGTAGTAACCAAAAAAGCGATAAACAAATCAAAATATATTTTATATTTGAGATTCTTCAAATAGCCACCCTTTGCCTTGATGACAGCTTTGCACATTCTTAGCATTCTCTCAACCAGCTTCACCTGGAATGCTTTTCCAACAGTCTTGAAGGAGTTCCCACATATGCTGAGCACTTGTTGGCTGCTTTTCCTTCACTCTGCAGTCCGACTCATCCCAAACCATCTCAATTTGGTTGAGGTCGGGGGATTGTGGAGGCCAGGTCATCTGATGCAGCACTCCATCACTCTCCTTCTTGGTAAAATAGCCCTTACACAGCCTGGAGGTGTGTTGGGTCATTGTCCTGTTGAAAAACAAATGATAGTCCCACTAAGCCCAAACCAGATGGGATGGCGTATCGCTGCAGAATGCTGTGGTAGCCATGCTGGTTAAGTGTGCCTTGAATTCTAAATAAATCATACAGTGTCACCAGCAAAGCACCCCCACACCATGCTTTATGGTGGGAAATACACATGCCGAGATCATCCGTTAACCCACATCGCGTCTCACAAAGATACGGCGGTTGGAACCAAAAATCTCAAATTTGGACTCCAGACCAAAGGATACATTTCCACCGGTCCAATGTCCATTGCTCATGTTTCTTGGCCCAAACAAGTTTCCTCTTCTTATTGGTGTCCTTTAGTAGTGGTTTCTTTGCAGCAATTCGACCATGAAGGCATGATTCACACAGTCTCCTCTGAACAGTTGATGTAGAGATGTGTCTGTTACTTGAACTCTATGAAGCATTTATTTGGGCTGCAATTTCTGAGGCTGGTAACTAATGAACTTATTCTCTGCAGCAGAGTTAACTCTGGGTCTTCCATTCCTGTGGCGGTCCTCATGAGAGCCAGTTTCATCATAGCACTTGATGGTTTTTGCGACTGCACTTGAAGAAACCTTCAAAGTTCTTGAAATGTTACATATGGACTGACCTTCATGTCTTAAAGTAATGATGGACTGTCGTTTCTCTTTGCTTATTTGAGCTGTTCTTGCCATAATATGGACTTGGTCTTTTACCAAATAGGGCTATCTTCTGTATACCCCCCCTACCTTGTCACAACACAACTGATTGTCTCAAACGCATTAAGAAGGAAATACATTCCACAAATTAACTTTTAAGAAGGCAAACCTGTTAATTGAAATGCATTCCAGGTGACTACCTCATGAAGCTGGTTGAGAGAATGCCAAGAGTGTACAAAGCTGTCATCAAGGCAAAGGGTGGCTATTTGAAGAATCTCAAATATAAAATATATTTTGATTTGTTTAACACTTTTTTGGTTACTACATGATTCCATGTGTGTTATTTCATAGTTTTGATGTCTTAACTATTATTCTACAATGTAGAAAATAGTAAAAATAAAGAAAAACCCTTGAATGAGTAGGTGTTCTAAAACTTTTGACCGGTAGTGTATACTTGCATAAATTTGTTCAACTCTACCGGGGGACCTTCAGACGAGTCTTGTGGGGCCTGTGGGCATCCTAAAGCAAAACAACCGATGTCTCATGGTCTGACACCGCTCTAGCGCCGTCACCTTTCACCGCAAATGCGGAAGTGCGACATCAGCGGATGCGGTGGATTGAGACAGATATCAAATATCTCTAGCTTAAACTGACGGATGTTTATGGGGATTTCTATTATTATGCTAATTACGCTTCCGCTAGGGCACGGACATCGACTCTAGGTGGTTAAATGGACACGTAAAATCTGATTTCCTGATTTATCAATAACTCAGACATCTCACCAATCCCTTACATTTATTTCAAACTAAGTTAAGAGATATACCATGGGCCTACATTGGTGTGATTTGGACATATGGTTCCTGAGAATACATTTCTAAACAGGTTTTTTTTAATTCCAAGACGGAGGAAAATCTATCCCAATGGACCTAATGGGTCCTTGAGGCAAATCTGTTCAGCATGAGGACATTTAACATATAAAAATGTATCCCCATAAGAGAGATCTCTCCTTTGTTACAGATGAAAATATGGGCGTGTGTGCGACTCACCGTCCACTCTCCAGAGCAGAGGCCAGATCCACCAACTCCTTCCCCTGGGCCTCCTGGTCCACCCACAGCCCCAGAACACACACCTTATACTGGCTAGGCTTCACAGACACCTCCCTCACCTCCAGAGGCTGGAAGAGATTGAGAGAGGGGAATGAGAGAGATTGTGGATAAAGGATGAATGTCAGCACACCATTTGGAGCAAAAGACAATTGAGCTCCACCTGTGTGCAAAGGGTATGTTTTGTTTTAGGGGCATAGGAGTGCCTTCAGCTCGAAACAATGCACAATAAAACAACGGGAGCATTCGTCAGTGTGCAGGTATCTATTGCTTATTTCACAGTGTTCTCACCATGTAGAGGGCGTGCAGGGCCCCTAGGGCAGCAACCAGGGTGCTCCTGTCATAGCTGCTGTGACGAGGACAGACCAGAAGGGGGCGCTGCATGCCTGCTTTCATGGCCCTGAAGAAATACCCAGACAGTATATTTTAGTCATTTAGCAGACGACTTACAGATAGTGAGTGCATACATTATTTTTTTTATTTTTCATACTGGCCCCCCGTGGGAATCGAACCCACAACCCTGGCGTTGCAAAGGCCATGCTCTACCAACTGAGCTACATCCCTGCCGGCCATTCCCTCCCCTACCCTGGACGACGCTGGGCCAATTGTGCGCCGCCCCATTGTGCGCCGCCCCTTCCGGTCGCGGCCGGCTACGACAGAGCCTGGATTCGAACCAGGATCTCTAGTGTCACAGCTAGCACTGCGATGCAGTGCCTTAGACCACTGCGCCACTCAGGAGAGATACACACAGGACAGGAATACAGATATACAGTAACCTCTTGGTACATTTTGTGTGTACGTGTGTATGTGATGTTGACTTGGACCTCTTGATGCCATTAACGGCTGCATCGCTGAAGCGTCTGACGTCATCGTAGTCCCGGTTAACAGGCCCGGTGGACGCAAACACCAAGCGTTTACCAGGCAACCCCGGAACCATCAACACTACCACCTCATCTCCCAGACCACAGTCCACCTAGAGGAGAAAGAGAGAGAGGGAGGAAGGAGAGAGAGGGGAGAAGAGAAAGTAGGAGGGGTATATTCATCTATCTATGGTGTGGGTGTGTGCGCGTGACTCACAGCGCTGTAGTCCTGCAGAGGTGCTTTCAGACATTCCAGATCCTTGGGCAGCGTGTCATAACTCTGGGTCACCAAGACTATGCCATCATAACTGGAAGAGAGAAAACACACACACTCACGTTTTGTTCTTCTACCCTTGTGAGGAACTAAAATTAATTTAGATTCAAAATCATAATTTCCCTAACCCCGACCTTAACCCAAAACCTTAAAATAGCCTTTGTCCACACACACGCACAAGCACGCGACCTGACCAGCAGTTCCTCAATACTCACTTCTGGTTCTTACAGTCAGTGGTCCACTCGATGGGCTGGACACTATAGAAAGAAACGCACATTCAATACACCTCAATATAGGCTCAATATTATTGGTCTTGAGGGTCCAACTCAGTAGCCTGGTCCCAGATTTGTTCGTGCTCCCATTAGTTTGTTTGTGCTCCCATTGTCATGCCAAACAATGGGTGACAAGGAGTTGGCTACAATTATAGAACAAATAGACTGGCACTGGTTACCAAATCAGAGAATGGTGAGATAAAATATTGCTTTAAATTCCTGTCTGGTATTCTCTGCTTCAGGGTTAGTGATATCTGTCAGATTGGGTCAAAGACTGGCTTCAGAGAAACCTTTGGTCTCCAGATAATCTGCAGGACTTGTGCACACTTGGACTGTCAAGGGGACATCTCAATAGCCTTTTGCGTTCACCTGTCCAGTCTATGCACATCATTACAGATGCAGAAGGAAAGGAGATGAGGAAAGGACATACCTTTAGACCATTGAAATGCATGCTATGTGATATAATATATGCCATTTAGCAGACACTTTTATCCAAAGAGACTTATAGTCATGCGTGCATACATTTTACGTATGGGTGGTCCCGGGAATCAAACCCAATATCCTGTCATTTGAAGTGCCATGCTCTACCAACTGAGCTAGAGGACCATGAGATGCACCCTGTGTGATATGCAGAGTTGCAGACTATATGAGCCTGACTCAGTACTCATCTTTCCATTGCACAAACCATGCTTTCAGAATGAAATAGAGTGTTCTAAAAAGGACAGTCTTCCCTTTCTCTCACCCTCCCTTTCCTGTCATTTGGAATGAGAATAAAATTTCATGACATATGGGGAATGTTTCAATTTCAGATACTGTTTAGGGAAGTCACAAGAAGTAGGCACATGACCTAGGAACAGAAAGTGCAAATTGGGCGATTAGATTTTTGTCCATAGGGCATATAGGCCAATAGGGCTTTAATAGAAAGCTAGCTTGCTGGTACTTGGATGCAACATTGCAACTATCTGGCTAAGCAGCTGTCTGCAAAGACAATGGACAGTCCACTCCATGAGGACAGATCAATAGGATTTAAATACAGCGCCTTCAGAAAGCATTCATACCCCTTGACTTATTCCACATTTTGTTTTACAGCCTGAATTCAAAATGGATTAAATATATTTTTTCTCACCAATCTACACACAATACCCCATAATGACAAAGTGAAAAATGCTTTAAATAAATTTAGCAAATTTATTGACAATGAAATACAACATCTAATTTACCTAAGTATTCACACCTCTGAGTCAATACATGTTAGAATCGCCTTTGGCAGCGATTACAGCTGTGAGTCTTTCTGGGTAAGTCTAAGAGCTTTGCACACCTGGATTGTACAATATTTGCAATTTTTTTTTTTTATTCTTCAAGCTCTGTCAAGTTGGTTGTTGATCATTGCTAGACAGACATTTTCAAATCTTGCCATAGATTTTCAAGCCGATTTAAGTCAAAACTGTACCCAGGCCACTCAGGGACATTCAACGTCATCTTGGTAAACAACTCCAGTGTATATTTGGCCTTGTGTTTTAGGTTATTGCACTGCTGAAAGGTGAATTTGTCTCCCAGTGTCTGTTGGTAAGCAGACTGAACCAGGTTTTCCTCTAGGATGTTGTCTGTGCTTAGCTCTATTCCGTTTATTTTTATCCTAAAAAACCTCCCTAGTCCTTGCCGATGACAAGCATACCAATAACATGATGCAGCCATCACCATGCTTGAAAATATGAAGAGTGGTACTCAGTGATGTGTTGTGTTTGCACCAAACATAATAATTTGTATTCTGGACATAAAGATAATTTCTTTGCCATATTTTTTGCAGTTTCATTTTTGTGCCTTATTGCAAACAGGATGCATGTTTTGGAATATTTGTATTCTGTACAGGCTTCCTTCTTTACACTGTCATTTATTTTAGCATTGTGGAGTAATTACAATGTTGTTGATCCATCCTCAGTTGTCTCCTATCACAGCCATTAAACTAGAACTGTTTTAAAGTCACCATTGGCCTCATGGTGAAATCCCTGAGCGGTTTCCTTCCTCTCCGGCAAATGAGTTAGGAAGGACGCCTGTATCTTTGTAGTGACTGGGTATATTGATACACCATCTAAAGTGTAATGAATAACTTCACCATGCTCAAAGGGATATTCAATGTTTGCTTTATTTAGGTTTACCCATCTACCAATGGTGCCCTTCTTTACGAGGCATTGGAAAACCTCCCTGGTCTTTGTGGTTGTATCTGTGCTTGAAATTCCCTGCTAGACTGAGGGCCCTTACAGATAATTGTATGTGTGGGGTACAGAGATGGGGTAGTCATTCAAAAATCATGTTAAACACCATTATTGCACACAGAGTTAGGCCATGCAACTTAGTAAGCAAATGTTTACTCCTGCACTTATTTAGGCTTGCCATAACAAAAGGGTTGAATACTTATTGACTCGAGACATTTCAGCTTTTCATCTTTAATTAATTTGTAAAAATGTCTAAACATAATTCCACTTTGACATGATGGTTTTTTTTGTGTGTAGGCCTGTGACACAAAATCTACATTTAATCCATTTTAAATTCAGGCTGTAACATAACAAAATTAGGAAGAAGTCAAGCGGCGTGAATACTTTCTGAAGGCACTGTATGCACGCAATCCTGTTCAGGAAAACCACGTCTCAATAAGTTACATCGCTCATTAATTAATACCCAATAACAACAGATACTGCAAACATGCATTTCATAAAGTACATATTCTGAAGGAAACTTTGCACGGAACGGCTAACTGTATGAATAGATAGGCTTACTGGGTACACATGGCTGGCCTTCCGACGTCTTGAGGGAAAAAACATCAAGCCAAGCCGTCCACTGACACGACGAAGCTTCCTCAGTCAATCACGTGATTTATCAATGTCCTTTCAACGTAGTTGTAGTTTTTAAATGCTGATTACTACGCGGAAATGTGCAGATTATCTACAATAACAAAAAATCTCAAAATATAGTATCAATTGGAAGTGTTATATATATATGATGTACATACTAGAGAAGTACCTACACTTCAGATTATGTATAATTGAGAGCAGTGAGTGACAGTATTCAATAAACTAAACTACAAATACCAAACCAGGAAGTGCACTCCTATGCATGTTGTCTTTTCAGTAGACAAGCCAGCAAAGTGAGTGCCTGATCATTGGTCCAAAGTGCAATAATGAGACGATTTTAGAGACTTTTCACTTGACTGACGATATGATATCAGTAAAATTAGCTACTCTTGATTGACTTGAATATATTTGCAGATTTGGCTGTGCAACATTGTTGTTGGCTGGTTGTGGTTATTTTGCTTTTCCGTAGGCATTCAGTAATCACTGGTGATCAGGTAGGACAGTTTTAACTTTATACTGTGCGACTTTGTATTATCTTGATTGTAAAGATACTGTAACTGTACGTTATCTACAGGAGTAGAGTTTGAGCTCTGGCTGATAAGGTTATCACTAATAAAATAATTTACATTGCAACTAAGAGTTTGCAGGAAACCGTAAGGATTTATTAGATATTTTGGGAATTCCTTGGCTCTGTCCATATTCGGGTCCCTGAGGTGTCTAAGTGCAACTAGCTACGCTAGAGCTCTGTACTCATGAGTCACTTTACTGCATCATACGACAGTATTTACATTTTAGTCATTTAGCAGATGCTCTTATCCAGAGCGACTTACAGTTAGTGGGTGCATACATTTTCATATAGGCTACTGTACTTTGAGATTATCTACAGAAATTGTTCAATACTTCCTTAATTGGTAATGGACAATTCTTAGCCCAACCTGTTGTCTGAAACTATTAAGTTCACCCCTTCACTTTCTTTCCTTTTGTACTTTTACTCTTTGTCTCTGCTTTTCTCTCTCAGTATCTTTCCTGCTCTCTGTTTTCAGTAGATGAGACTTCCAATTCACTCCTTGTCTCTCATCTCGAGGAGCTTCTCTGATAGGCTGTCTGCTATCCCAGGTAGGCGGGGAGTGTGTGGCACTGCGATGCGATTGGTGCAGTTCTGCCGCCAAGGCGATGAGGGATTGGTTAGGGTCGGCGTTGATCGGGGGGAGGGGCTAGGGGTCGTTGACCTTAAGGCCTTTGACCCTTCAATGCCAATGACAATGAGAGAGCTGCTGGAGATGGGAGCGAAGGGCATGCAGTGTGCACAGAGGTAACACATACACAACACACACACACTTTCTTGGTGCTTGTCAGTAGCAATCCTTTCCACCCAGAGCACATACTATCCTCTTTCTCTCAGGGCACTGGAGGCTAGTCCTACTCAGTGTGTGGTTCCCTTTGCGGAGGTGAGGCTGCTGTCCCCAGTCCTAGCCCCAGAGAAGGTGGTGTGTGTGGGGATGAACTACCGGGACCACTGCCTTGAGCAGAACGCACCTATCCCTAAAGAGCCAATCATCTTCAGCAAGTTCCCCAGCGCCATTACTGGGCCCTTCGATGACATCACACTGCCCGACGAGAGCCAGGTGAGAGCAGCCTTAGTCACTGGGCACGTTCCTCTGCCCAGGTATTTTACGTATCAGCTAACCACATAATATGTTATAGCAATCTGGTGCCCGACGGCACAGTCGATGACGTGGTACGCAACCATTGGTTGATGCATGCAACGTCTGTGCAGGAGAACACGACCCCTATCAGGCCCAGAGGAGAAGATGGAGATGCAGTAGATATGCATGATCCTAGATCCGTGCCTGATACAATTAAAATGTACAGAGGCACTGTAGCTTGGATGTTACACAGTTTCTGCATTCAATAACTTAATTGATGGATTCTTATTCCTGCTTCTCTCTGATTGGAGGAGGTGGACTGGGAAGTGGAGCTAGCCTTTGTGATTGGACGAAAGGGGAAACACATTAAGGTGAGTCTGAATACAACTTGACACATAGGAGTTTCATGTCCCACAGATGAGCTCACTCCCCCCCAACCCCCCAAGGAAGAGGATGCTATGTCCTACGTGGCAGGTTTCACCGTGGCCAACGATGTCAGCGCACGTGATTGGCAAATGAAACGCAACGGGAAGCAGTGGCTGCTGGGAAAAACCTTTGACAGCTTTTGTCCTCTCGGCCCCGCCTTAGTGACCACCTCCGCTGTGATGGGTGAGGGAGGGAGAAACACAAGATAAAATGTATACTTATAATTTGCTTACTTTGGCAGAGTGGTTGCTAAAATGTATGTATTTGTCGTCAGACCCCCATAACCTGGGTATCCGCTGTCTGGTGAATGGAGTTGCAGTCCAGAACAGCAACACTAACCAGCTGATCTTTAAGACTGAGCAAGTGGTGGCCTGGGTCTCACAGTGAGTCACACACACAATGTGTTCATAGTTCTTGTGATGGTAATACTTTACTTGAGCCCTCTGTCACAAGGGCTACATAACACTGTCAATAACAGTTATGACAACTGAGTAACACTGTCATCACAAAACCAATACTAATGAGTAGTCTACAGTTGCTGATAACAAAGATTTGCATGTGTGTGTTCTTTCCTGTGTTAGGTTTGTGACGTTGTCTCCAGGTGACGTGTTTCTGACGGGGACTCCTCCAGGTGTGGGCGTGTTCAGGAACCCACCTGTCTTCCTCAAGGTCAGCATCACACACTAATATAAAGACATTAGTTGTGTACCAGGCCAACTACTTTGCAGATGTTGTAATGCATCAATCAATGGTTGTGTGCCACTTCGACTGATTGCTAAATCATATGATTTGGTTAGCTGATATGTTAAACACCTATCCAGGCGTTTTGAGATCTGACATGTGTCTGTAATGTAGTTAGTCTGGAATGAATCCGTATTGTTACATATAGTAATAATCAACTCCACATCCACTCCAAGCTCCTATAGGGCTAGGCACTTCCCATAGATCTAAAAAGATCAGATAGGGCACAAGAGTTACAAGCGTTGCATGTTGTGGTCCTGTCTTACGAAAGACGTAATGAAGTGTTCCTTTGTGTGTTTCAGAAAGGAGATGTGGTGGAGTGTCAAATAGACCAGGTCGGGGTCATACGCAACAATGTTGTCTGATCCCTGAAGCAGCCAGCCCATTGGACAGCTCTCTCTTCAATCTTAATTCAGCTCTCTTTGGACCCAAGTGTCATTAATCTAGTGTACTGTAAATCAGATATAATCCATGTTTAAAAGACTGCGTTTACACAGGCAGCCCAATTCTGATATTTTGTCAAATGATACGAATTAGACTGCCGGTGTAAACAGCCAAATATGTTGAATTAGGCTTGTTTGTAAATTCTATCAATCTAACTCAAGTTGCACATATATTGTGGAATGTCTGTAGAATTGAATAGGTTACTTTTATAAATCAAAGTTCTTTATTCTTGTTTTCTGTGATCCCTCTCATACAAAACATCTACTGTTATACTACAGTACCACTCACATGGCTAAATGTGTGACTAGTCTTCACAGAAATCATGTCTCCTATAACACTGCTTTCCAATGGCACCCTATTTCCTACATAGTGCACTACTTTTTATCAGGGACCAAAAGTCAAAAGTAGTGCACTATAGGAATAGGATGCCATTTCGGAAGCAACCAAGTGCCATTTGGGACAGAACCAAGTGCCATTTGGGACACAGCCAATGTGTCATGACAAAGATGGTATTTTTACCCAGAGAATTAGATTAATCAGGACTTCCATGAATTAAATCTGATGGATGTGCATTTAAGTCATTATGACTCATATAATTGGCTTTTTTGTTGTTGTTGAAAAAAGGAGTATACATATGCAACTCATGAGGTCAGATAGGGGAGCAGAAAGGTAAGAGTCTAGCTTGTGCAGGAATAGCAGCCACTTACCATGCCCACTGTGATGCTGTGTGAGTGTGTGACAAAGGGAAAGGCCAAGCAGCTAGCAAAGTACTGCTCTAAGTCAGCTGTTGTGGGTAGCTCATCTGGGGCCTCATTTATAAAGTTGGTTATGCACAAAACATGCGTGCACCAGTTTTCACGCAAAAATAGGCATTTTGGCAAAAACTGAACTTGACGTGAAAATGCGCTTATCCTCCTGCAAACTTTCGGCCAGGCGTATGCAAATGAGGAATATATGACTTATTCATAACAAAAACACAGGTAGCTAAAAATAATAACAAGATGCAATCATTTGCTGTTAGTGAGAAGAGCGAAATTCGATATATTTTATCTTTGCATTCTAAAGTAATTAGAAATGTATTTCTGATCATAGCTGTTATGTATGGTACGTCGTACTGTACGTTGTTATGGTTTACGACAGTGTGCTGCGTTACGGATGAATGGGTTGTCAGAATGCGTGGCACGTCATTAAACGACAGAGTGATGTTCAATGTGAAACTGTGCAGATGTCCGTTCTTCTACAACTAGGCTAGATATAACATTGGCGACGAAGATGGCTGAATTCAGTTACCACCGCCAGCACCATTCCTCGCCGTGCCTGGCGAACCTCCAGTCCCATGGAATAACTGGCTTGATAGTTTTAACACTCATCTAGAAGCTATGGACTTTTCTACAATCTCCGACAAGCGGAGGACAGCACTGCTCCGTCACTGCCTAAGGTACAGAGGGACAGGATTTTCAGAGCGCTTGGATCGGCTCCTACATTCACTGCTGCAGTCAGCCTCTTACGGAACCACTTCGCCGGGAAAGAGCGAGTGCTCCTCCGACGCTACCGGCTACGGAAGAGACACCAACGGCCGGGTGAGTCCATTCAAAGCTACGTGGCTAATCTGAGGGATTTGGCTAGCTCTTGTAACTACGGGACACTTCAGGACGAGATCATCAGGGATCAGTTGATAGAGGGGACGTTATGTGAAAAGACAAGGGAGAAACTGCTTTTGGAATCGGATAATTTACAACTAGATGGAGCTATTAAAATAGCACTCCAGGTTGAAGCGGCGTTGGAATGCTCTTCTATGCTAACAGACAGCTCTGCAGCATACACTCGGCCCCCAGCCATTCTCACACAGCAGCTTCAGCCCGAGCAGGCGCACTACAACGATCACGCGCTGCGCACGCCCTCCCGCGTCGATAGCTGCATGGACACAGACACCAACATGCCCGTGCAGCAGGCACACAGACAAACAAACAGAAGTAGCTGTGGCAACTTTGGGGCTAGCTCTCACAATTCAAGGGCTTCAAACTGCCCAGCCCGTGGGAAAATATGCAAGAACTGTTCAAAATACAATCACTTTGCGAAAGTGTGTCGTTCTGCCCCTGCTACTAGCTCCACCCAGAACAGGCCCTTAGTTTCATCTCACTCTCAACATGAACACACGGAAATCCGAACCGTCTCCACCAACCATGTGTCATTCAGGACATGCACTGTGCAGCTGGGTGAGGTGGGTTTGCCTTTGCTGCTGGATACTGGCGCTGCGGTGTCGTTGCTCAACCTTGCCACTTACTACAAGTTTTTCAGTCACCTACCACTCCAACAGCCCTCCACTGCCCTGTGTGGGTACGGTAGATCTAAGATAGACATTGTAGGCACCCTCCAGGTCCCAGTACACTACGGCACCAAACATCTGCCATCATTCACATTTCATGTTGCAAAGCGGGGTGCCAACCTCCTGGGCCTCGACCTCTTCACAGGCTTGGGATTCACACTGAGAGATGACAGTGGGTCAGCTATCTACCAGGTTACCTGCACATGGCAACAGAACTGGCCGACTCTGTTTGATGGACTGGGCTGCCTCACAGCCTTTACTCACAGGCCCCTAGTGAATCCGGGAAGTGACCCCAGTCATGCAGCCCCTGCGGCGCATTCCCTTTGCACTGCGTGATGACGTCACAAAAGATCTCCAGTCACAGTTGGATGCAGGCATCATTGAGCCAGTCAACGCTGCCCCCTGGATTTCAAACTTGGTCATTGCAACCAAAAAGTCTGGTGGAATCCGGACCTGTGTGGATCTCCGTGCTGTGAACAAGGCCGTTGTCCCGGATAAGTACCCCTTGCCTACAGCTGAGGAGCTGACCGCACAATTCCATGGCTCCACGATCTTCACGAAGCTTGACCTTCGTCAGGGTTATCTTCAGGTACCCCTCCATGCAGCTAGCAGAGACCTCACGGCCTTTGTCACACATGCTGGCGTGTTCAGATATACACGCATGCCTTTTGGACTTAGCTCCGCCCCCAGCTGCTTCCAGAAGGTGATGAGCACCATCCTCGCTGGAATACCTGGGGTGGCGGTCTATCTGGATGACATCGTGGTCCACGGCCCAGACCTCCACATCCATGATTATCGACTCCACAGAGTATTCAGTGCTCTACTGCGGAACAACCTGACCCTGAACGGTGGAAAGTGCACCTTTGCAGCTCCAGCCGTCGAGTTTGTGGGCTTCCGCCTGTCGGCCAAAGGCATTGCCCCACTCATGTCGAACATTGAAGCCGTCCACCGGATCCCCGGAACCGACCTCAGCCTCTCAGGTGGCCTCATTCTTGGGCATGACAGCTTACTACCTCCGGTTTCTGCCCCACTACTCTCAGACCACAGCGCCCCTTCGCCAGCTCCTCAAGAAGGATGAGCCATGGGCCTGGACGGCAGCCTGCTCAGACGCGGTCCGCTCACTGAAGAGCCAGCTCACCACAGCCCCAGTCTTGGCTCACTTTGACCCCGTCTGCCACACCATTGTCACATGTGACGCCTCAGCTGGAGCACTAGGAGCTGTCCTCTCACAGCTGCAGAATGGCATTGAGAGGCCCGTCGCCTTCGCCTCAAGGGCCCTGAGCCCCCACAGAACAACGGTACTCTGTGGGCGAACGAGAAGCACTGGCCTGTGTCTGGGCGTGCGAAAGGTGGCACCTCTACCTATATGGCCGTCTGTTCACACTCCGAACCGACCACCAGTCCCCTCACAACGCTACTGTCAGCATCAGGAACTGGCCACAAGCCACTTCGGCTGCACAGATGGGCCGACCGCCTCAGACAGTATGACTATCAGCTGAAGTTCACTCCGGGGAGGGATAACGTGGTGGCAGACCTCCTCTCACGCTCCTTTGACGCTCCTACTCCGACCGTCTTGCCAGACGACAACGAAACAGAGCTTGTACAAATGCTCTACGCTCCTCTTCAGTCAGTCGTCTCACTGGAGGAGCTGAAGCAAGCATCGGAACAGGATCCCACACTGTCTACCCTGCGCACCTACATACGCACTGGATGGCCAGCACATGTGCCGGAAGAGCTGGCGACTTTCGCCAGAGTGAAGCCACGAACTTTCTTGCTGGGAAGAAGTCTGTGTCTCTCGAGGGTTTTGCACTGTGGTCCCGAGTGGCCTGCGTGCGCGTGTTCTATCCATGGCGCACGAGGGTCACTTGGGCATAGTCAAGGTCAAACAGCGATGTCGAGACCTTGTGTGGTGGCCAGGCATCGACCACGACATTGAAGCCCTGGTCAGGGATTGTGCTGCATGCCTCCTCAGTGGGAAAACAGGACAGTCCGCCCCACCCCCCCTGCAGCCTCTCGCATGGCCATCCAACTGGACATCTGTGGCGAGATCCATGGACACGCAGTCCCTCACCATCAGCGCTTCCTGGTGGTGGTGTATGACCTCCACTCTAAGTGGCCAGAAGTGGTTCCTGTCGGAACTGTCACAGCACAGGCCATCGTGGACATCCTAGACAGCCTGTTCACAAGGTGGGGCCTACCCCTCACCCTTACCACGGACAATGGGCCCCAGCTAACCTCTGCCGAGTTCTCCTCATATCTCAGCAACAAGGGAATCAAACACATCCGCACGGCCTACTACAACCCACAAGCTAACGGAGGGGTGGAACGCTTCAACCAAACGCTGAAGAACGGCATCAGAGCGCACCTGGTCCAGGGGTGCACGTTCCAAACTGCTTTGAATCAAACTCTAATGCACTACAGAGCAAGCAAACACACAACAACACAGGTCTCCCCGGCATCCCTCATGCTAGGTCGTGAGATGGAACTGCCACTGGACAGACTCAGAACACAGAGAGTAGCAGAACCGGCGACTAGGCGCACCCAAGAACAGCAGGCAGTGACCAGGCACCAAAGAGCAATGAAACAGCGTTTTGACAAGGCACACAGGGTGAAGAAGTCGATCATTCAAGTGTCAGACTGGGTCCGAGCCCGACGGCCTCAGCGGTGCAACAAAATGGCCTCATTCTGGTCGGACCCCTTGCAGGTCAGTCGACAACTGGGGCCCGCCACATTCATGATGAGCAATGGATCACGCTGGCACGCCAGCCGCCTCAGAAAAGTCGGTGGAAGAAAGGCCTATGCGGGCACGAACTCGCCCTGCTTATCTGGGGGACTACTTAATCTCTTTTCATTCTTAGGCTCCGTTAGGTGTCTTAGTCAACCTCCAGGTTAATGGACTGAACTGGCTAGTTTGGAGAGTCCATCCGTTTAAGGGTTAATGTTTATTTCTTACAGGTATCACTCTAGGTTCTTGCCCTATGGACATTTTATATATGGTACCAGTCCCTGGTTTTGGAAAGGGGGGGGGGAAATGTTATGTATGGTACGACGTGCTGTACGTCGTACTGTACGTTGTTATGGTTTACGACAGTGTGCTGCGTTACGGATGAATGGGTTGTCAGAATGCGTGGCACATGTCATTAAACGACAGAGTGATGTTCAATGTGAAACTGTGCAGATGTCCGTTCTTCTACAACTAGGCTAGATATAACAATAGCATTTCCATGATCACTGAAGAATGAATTCGTCACCGTTCCTAACTGATGGTTTCATACTCGTGAAATTGCCTATAGGCCTACACCAACTTAGGATAGGCTACCATTTGATCCGTCTCTCATTTAATTGAACACACTTCACAGTAGTAAATAGATACTATGCGATCTGTTTCGAAGCGCAGTTTAACGGTAGAACAGACGGTTCACCTTTTCCATTGACGTTTGTTGGCTACGTCTGAATAATATAATGTCAAATTTTTCGCGTAGCCTAGACAATATTTCATTTCAGGTCATGAGTTCATATTTCGAAGTAGTCATACAACAATATACCATGCGCATCTAATTTAATTGAGCTTATTAGATGGCCTATTATAATTTCAAGTTTTTGCTCTATGCATCCGAAAGGGAGCGCGGTTTATAACATACAGATGAACAGACTGTTGATCTTTTGCATTTAAGTGTGTAGGCTACCGCTGTAAGTACGCCTACTAATTTTTTTCAGAGTAGACAATGTTGCAGAATTCGCGGACAGCCAGTGCAGCATATTTAGGTTCAGGAGAAAGTAAATGCAAAACATTATAGAATTCAAAAGGTCTGTTTACAGGTCCACAACATTTTGCAATGTTATACAGAAGATAGCCCTATTTGGTAAAAGACTAAGTCCATATTATGGCAAGAACAGCTCAAATAAGCAAAGAGAAACGATAGTCCATCATTACTTTAAGACATGAAGGTCAGTCAATACAGAACATTTCAATAACTTTTAAAGTTTCTTCAAGTGCAGTCGCAAAAACAATCAAGCGCTATAATGAAACTGGCTCTGATGAGGACCACCACAGGAATGGAAGACCCAGAGTTACCTCTGCTGCAGAGGATAAGTTCATTAGAGTTACCATCCTCAGAAATTGCAGCCCAAATAAATACTTCACAGAGTTCAAGTAACAGACACATCTCAACATCAACTGTTCAGAGGAGACTGTGTGAATCAAGCCTTCATGGTCGAATTGCTGCAAAGAAACCACTACTAAAGGACACCAGTATGAAGAAGAGACTTGCTTGGGCCAAGAAACACGAGCAATGGAAATTTGTCCTTTGGTCTGTAGTCCAAATTTGAGATTTTTGGTTCCAACCGCCGTGTCTTTGTGAGACGCGGTGTGGGTGAACATATGATCTCCGCATGTATATTTCCCACCGTAAAGCATGGAGGAGGAGGAGGAGGAGGAGGAGGAGGTGTTATGGTGTGGGGGTGCTTTGCTGGTGACACTGTCTGTGATTTATTAAAATTCAAGGCACACTTAACCAGCATGGCTACCACAGCATTCTGCAGCGATACGCCATCCCATCTGGTTTGGGCTTAGTGGGACTATAATTTGTTTTTCAACAGAACAATGACCCAACACACCTCCAGGCTGTGTAAGGGCTATTTGACCAAGAAGGAGAGTGACTGCATCAGATGACCTGGCCTCCACAGTCCCCCGACCTCAACCAAATTGAGATGGTTTGGGATGAGTTGGACCGAAGAGTGAAGGAACAGAAGCCAACAAGTGCTCAGCATATGTGGGAACTCCTTCAAGACAGTTGGAAAAGCATTCCAGGTGAATCTGGTTGAGAGAAGGCCAAGAGTGTGCAAAGCTGTCATCAAGGCAAAGGGTGGCTATTTGAAGAATCTCAAATATAAAATATATTTTGATTTGTTTAACCCTTTTTTGTTCACTACATTATTCCATATGTGTTATTTCATAGTTTTGATGTCTTCACTATTATTATACAATGTAGAAAATAGTAAAAATAAAGAAATACCCTTGAATAAGTAGGTGTTCTAAAACATTTCACCAGTAGTGTATGTTTTCCAGTTTCTTGAAATACAAATTATTTCCATGTGTAAACTGAAATGGTCTATTCATTCTTTTTACATTTTAGGAGATGCTCTTATCCAGAGCATCTTAAAATAGTAATGAGTGCATACAGTGGCTTGGGTAAGTATGGAATTTTTTCGATTTTGTTGCCTTACAACCTGGAATTAAAATTGATTTTTGGGGGGGTTTGTATCATTTGATTTATACAATATGCCTACCACTTTGAAGATGCAAAATAAAAAAATTTGTGAAACAAACAAGAAATAAAACAAAAAAACAGAACTTGAGTGTGCATAACTATTCACCCCCCCAAAGTCAATACTTTGTATAGCCATCTTTGGCAGAAATTACAGCTGCAACTCTCTTGGGGTATGTCTCTATAAGCTTGGCACATCATACAACAGATTCTCAATTGGATTGAGGTCTGGGCTTTGACTAGGCCATTCCAAGACATTTAAATGTTTCCCCTTAAACCATTCGAGTGTTGCTTTAGCAGTATGCTTAGGGTCATTGTCCTACTGGAAGGTGAACCTCCATCCCAGTCTCAAATCTCTGGAAGACTGAAACAGGTTTCCCTCAAGAATTTCCCTGTATTTAGTGCCATTCCTTCAATTCTGACCAGTTTCCCAGTCCCTGCCAATGAAAAACATCCCCACAGCATGATGCTGCCACCACCATGCTTCACTGTGGGGATGGTGTTCTCAGGGTGATGAGAGGTGTTGGGTTTGCGCCAGACATAGAGTTTTCCTTGATGGCCAAAAAGCTCAATTTTAGTCTCATCTGACTCCCACATGCCTTTTGGCAAACACCAAACATGTTTGCTTATTTTTGTCTTCAAGCAATGGCTTTTTTCTGGCCACTCTTCCGTAAAGCCCAGCTCTGTGGAGTGTATGGCTTAAAGTGGTCCTATGGACAGATACTCCAATCTCCGCTGTGGAGCTTTCCAGCTCCTTCAGGGTTATCTTTGGTCTCTTTGTTGCCTCTCTGATTAATGCCCTCCTTGCCTGGTCCGTGAGTTTTGGTGGGCGGCCCTCTCTTGGCAAGTTTGTTGTGGTGCCATGTTCTTTCCATTTTTAATAATGGATTTAATGGACTCCATGGGATGCTCAAAGTTTCTGATATTTTTTTTTAACCCAACCCAACTTTGTCCCTGACCTGTTTGGAGAGCTCCTTGGTCTTCATGGTGCCGCTTGTTTGGTGGTGCCCCTTGCTTAGTGGTGTTGCAGACTCTGGTGCCTTTCAGAACAGGTGTATATATACTGAGATCATGTGACAGATCATGTGACACTTAAATAAAGTCCACCTGTGTGCAATCTAACTAATTATGTGACTTCTGAAGGTAATTGGTTGCACCAGATCTTATTTAGGGGCTTCATAGCAAAGGGGGTGAATACATATGCACAGACCACTTTTCCGTTATTTTTCTTAAATAATTTTTTGAAACAAGTTATTTTTTCATTTCACTTCACCAATTTGGACTATTTTGTGTATGTCCATTACATGAAATCCAAATAAAAATCCATTTAAATTACAGGTCGTAATGCAACAATATAGGAAAAACGCCAAGGGGGATGAATACTTTTTCAAGGCACTGTACATTTTCATACTTTTTCGTACTGGTCCCCCATGGGAATGGGACCCACAACCCTAGCGTTCCAAGCGCCATGCTCTACCAACTGAGCCACAACATCACATCACAAAACACTTGACGTCTCAATGTACTTCATTAGTGCATTGTGCATTGTTTTTCTTCATGGTGATGGACAGTCTACAGGTACCAAATCTAGATGACCAGCCTATGTACAATATGAAGTGGTTTGTAAGGATGGTAAATTAATACTGCACAAAAGGTGTCTGTTTTCAATGTTATTTGATCAATGATTTGTATTTATTTTATGTGGATGTTTTGTGTCTTTGCCCATAACTTCGCACCTTTTGATGTACATGTTTGAGGACAGGGTTTGTTCTTTCTGGATTCAATTAGAATGACAATCATAGAGAAAGGGACAGGGTATTAACTCTTATAATTCCTACTGTTGAATCCTGCAAGATACTGTTCTTAACTATACAACTACTTTTTATTTTGTGGAGATGCAAAACATTTTATTTTTTTTGCCAGCGTTCCAGATGTTTAAATGGGTCAATAATATTATTTCAATTTTTTAATATATTTTTAATATATATACACTACCGTTCAAAAGTTTGTGGTCACTTAGAAATTTCCTTGTTTTGGAAAGAAAAGCATTTTTTTTGTCCATTAAAATAACATCAAATTGATCAGAAATACAGAGTAGAGATTGTGAATGTTGTAATTGGCTATTGTAGCTGGAAACTGCTGATTTTTAATGGAATATCTACAGTGAGGGAAAAAAGTATTTGATCCCCTGCTGATTTTGTACGTTTGCCCACTGACAAATAAATGATCAGTCTATAATTTGAATGGTAGGTTTATTTGAACAGTGAGAGACAAAATAACAACAAAAACATATGTCAAAAATGTTATAAATTGATTTGCATTTTAATGAGGGAAATAAGTATTTGACCCTCTCAAATCAGAAAGATTTCTGGCTCCCAGGTGTCTTTTATACAGGTAACGAGCTGAGATTAGGAGAACACTCTTAAAGGGAGTGCTCCTAATCTCAGCTTGTTACCTGTATAAAATACACCTGTCCACAGAAGCAATCAATCAATCAGATTCCAAACTCTCCACCATGACCAAGACCAAAGAGCTCTCCAAGGATGTCAGGGACAACATTGTAGACCTACACAAGGCTGGAATGGGCTACAAGACCATCGCCAAGCAGCTTGGTGAGAAGGTGACAACAGTTGGTGCGATTATTCGCAAATGGAAGAAAAACAAAATAACTGTCAATCTCCCTCTGCCTGGGGCTCCATGCAAGATCTCACCTCGAGGAGTCGCAATGATCATGAGAACGGTGAGGAACCAGCCCAGAACTACACGGGGGGATCTTGTCAATGATTTCAAGGCAGCTGGTACCATAGTCACCAAGAAAACAATTGGTAACACACTACGCCGTGAAGGACTAAAATCCTGCAGCGCCCGCAAGGTCCCCCTGCTCAAGAAAGCACATATACATGCCCGTCTGAAGTTTGCCAATGAACATCTGAATGATTCAGAGGAGAACTGGGTGAAAGTGTTGTGGTCAGATGAGACCAAAATGGAGCTCTTTGGCATCAACTCAACTCGCTGTGTTTGAAGGAGGAGGAATGCTGCCTATGACCCCAAGAACATCATCCCCACCGTCAAACATGGAGGTGGAAACATTATGCTTTGGGGGTATTTTTCTGCTAAGGGGACAGGACAACTTCACCGCATCAAAGGGACGATGGACAGGGCCATGTACCGTCAAATCTTGGGTGAGAACCTCCTTCCCTCAGCCAGGGCATTGAAAATGGGTCGTGAATGGGTATTCCAGCATGACAATAACCCAAAACACACGGCCAAGGCAACAAAGGAGTGGCTCAAGAAGAAGCACATTAGGAGTGGCTCAAGAAGAAGCACATTAAGGTCCTGGAGTGGCCTAGCCAGTCTCCAGACCTTAATCCCATAGAAAATATGTGGAGGGAGCTGAAGGTTCGAGTTGCCAAACGTCAGCCTCGAAACCTTAATGACTTGGAGAAGATCTGCAAAGAGGCGTGGGACAAAATCCCTCCTGAGATGTGTGCAAACCTGGTGGCCAACTGCAAGAAATGTCTGACCTCTGTGATTGCCAACAAGGGTTTTAAGTTATTCTGTCTCTCACTGTTCAAATAAACCTACCATTAAAATTATAGACTGATCATGTCTTTGTCAGTGGGCAAATGTACAAAATCAGCAGAGGATCAAATACTTTTTTCCCTCAGGCAGAAAGAGGCCCATTATCAGCAACAATCAGTCCTGCGTTCCAATGGCACGTTGTGTTTGCTAATCCAAGTTTATCATTTTAAAAGGCTGTGTTTACTGATAATGGGCCTCTGTATGCCTATGTAGATATTCCATTAAAAATCAGCCGTTTTCAGCTACAATAGCCATTTACAACATTAATGTCTACATTTATTTCTTATCAATTTGATGTTATTTTAATGGACAAAACATTTTGCTTTTCTTTCTAAAACAAGGACATTTCTAAGTGACCCCAAACTTTTGAACGTTAGTGTATATTTTTATTTCAGAATTTTCAGGGGGTGCTGAATCACCCTCAGCACCCCTACATCCCGCAGCTTTGGAAAATGGTCCAATTCAGATTTTTGTTTTGTGTTAACCCTTATTTTGCCAGGTAAGTTGACTGAGAACACATTCTCATTTACAGCAACGACCTGGGGAATAGTTACAGGGGAGAGGAGGGGGGATGAAGGAGCCAGTTGGAAGCTGGGGATGATTAGGTGGCTGTGATGGTATGAGGGCCAGGTTGGGAATTTAGCCAGGACACCAGGGTTAACACCCTACTCTTACGATAAGTGCCATGGGATCTTTAGTGACCACAGAGAGTCAGGACACCCGTTTAACGTCTCATCCCAAAAATATATCAAGAGAACATCCCTGGTCATCCCTACTGCCTCTGATCTGGCGGACTCACTAAACACAAGTGCTTTGTTTGTAAATGATGTCTGAGTGTTGGAGTGTGCCCCTGGTTATCCGTAAATTTGTGCTGTCTGGTTTGCTTAATGTAAGGAATTTAAAATTATTCATACTTTTCGTTTTACTTTTGATACTTAAGTATATTTTAGCAATTACATTTACTTTTGATACTTAAGTATATTTAAAAACAT
Organism: Coregonus clupeaformis; assembly: GCF_020615455.1. NCBI lineage: Eukaryota > Metazoa > Chordata > Actinopteri > Salmoniformes > Salmonidae > Coregonus > Coregonus clupeaformis. Next base: position 44,881,500 of record NC_059207.1, read on the forward strand.
ACTTTTATACTTTCACTTTTACTTGAGTCATTTTCTATTAAGGTGGCTTTACTTTTACTCAAGTATGACAATTGGGTACTTTTTCCACCACTGGAAACATGCGAAATGTACAATATGTATGGCGTGAGCCAAGTTTATAAATCTCAATATTTTTTTGTGCGTGCACAGTCTTTTCAGAAATAGTGCATGCAGAAATTTATTGTGAAATTTAAGCAACAGTCATAAATGAGGCTCCTGAACTGTATGGAGATGGTGGGTTTGGTCTCCATGATTCAATCAGACATCTGTGTCCTCTGCAGCTTAATGCTTTACTGTAGTGTAGATACAAATGAAGTATTGGAAATGTTTTGTGTCTGGCAGTTATGTCATACCTGGACAGTCACACACACTCACGCACACACACACAATAAACAGTGATGGCCTCCCCTGTAGCGCTTACACAAACACTAGTGTTTACTGTGTCAAACACACCTCAGAGTTAAACACTCAATCTTAATGCAAAGTGTGAGAGACAGAGAGAGCTGAAGGCTATTGAGTATTCAAAGTGCATCAGAAAGGTAAAATGCACAGCCAGCCTGCTCACACTGTGAGTCGTCCACGTCACAGATTTCAAATGCTGCTATTTGTTCAGTCCACCACAAGGTAGAAGTGGAGTGTCATATAAGAGAGGTCTTCTGACGTTGAGACTGAGGAGTATGTTTTCTCTGCAGTATCTGAAAACAGCCTAGGTGCCATTGGCACCAATGAAATTAATAGCTGCATACATGTTAGTTTTAAAGGTAGAGTTCTCAATAATTATGATCCGTATCACTTCTGATGGACTGTGGTGCTTCATGTTAATGAAAGTAGAGAAATGATGGATTCAGGAAACAAACACACATTTCTAGGTTTCATAAAAACATGAACATAACAAATAGCATCATATTTTAACTAAACCTTGCTAGACACTTTCCACTGACCTATAACACATATTTCACACTAGAAACAAAGAGCTTGTCTAAAGGTTTCTTGTGTGTCCAATAATTAGAACTGTTACTGGCCAAGTCATTATTCAAAATAAACGGTGAGTGCCTTCAGAAAGTATTCACAGCCCTTGACTTTTTCCGCATTTTGTTGTGTTACGGCCTGATTTTAAAATGGATTAAATTGAGATTGTTTGTCACTGGTCTACACACAATAACCCATGATGTCAAAGTGGAATTATATTTTTAGAAATGTTCACAAATTAGTTAAAAATGAAAAGCTGAAATGTCTCGAGTCAGTAAGCATTCAACCCCTTTGATATGGCAAGCCTAAATAAGTTCAGGAGTAAAAATATGCTTAACAAGTTACATAATAAGTTGCATTGACTCAATCAGTGTGCAATAAGTGATTAACATGATTTTTGAACGACTACCTCATCTCTATACCCCGCACATACAATTATCCGTGAGGTCCCTCAGTCAGACAGTGAATTTCAAACACAGATTTAACCACAAGACCAGGGAGGTTTTCCAATGCCTCACAAAGAAGGGCACGTATTGGAAGACAGATAAAATGTTAAAAAGCAGACATTGAATATCCCTTTGAGCATGGTGAAGTTATTAATTACACTTTGGATGGTGTATCAATACATCCAGTCACTACAAAATATAGAGTTGTCCTTCTTAAACTCAGTTGCTGGAGAGGAAGGAAACCGCTCAGGTATTTCAACATGAGGCCAATGGTGACTTTAAAACAGTTACAGACTTGAATGGCTGTGATAAGCGAAAACTGAGGATGGATCAACAACATGACAGAGTGAAAAGAAGGATGCCTGTACATAATACAAATATTCCAAGTTATGCATCCTGTTTGCAATATGCACTAAAGTAAAACTGCAAAACATTTGTCAAATAAATTAACTTTATGTCCTGAATACAAAGCGTTATGTTTGGGGCAAATCCAACACAACACATCACTGACTACCACTCTACATATTTTAAAGCATGGTGGTGGCTGTATCATGTTATGAGTATGCTTGTCATCGGCAAGGACTAGAGCTTTTTGGGGGATAAAAATAAACAGAATAGAGCTAAGCACAGGCAAAATCCTAGAGACAAGCCTGGTTCAGTCTGCTTTCCAACAGACACTGGGAGACAAATTCACCTTTCAGCAGGACTATAACCTAAAACACAAGGCCAAATATACACTGGAGTTGCTTACCAAGACGACATGGAATGTTCCTGAGGGGCCTAGTTAACAGTTCTGACTTAAATAGGATTGAAAATCTATGGCAAGACTTGAAAATGGCTGTCTAGCAATGATCAACAATTAAGTTGACAGAGCTTGAAGATTTTTTTATTTTTTTTACATTTTAGTCATTTAGCAGATGCTCTTATCCAGAGCGACTTACAGATAGTGAATGCATACATTATTATTTTATATTTTTTTTATTAAATTTTTTATTAATTAAAAAAATTAAATACAATTATTTTTCATACTGGCCCCCTGTGGGAAATGAACCCACAACCCTGGCGTTGCAAACGCCATGCTCTACCAACTGAGCTACATCCCTGCCGGCCATTCCCTCCCCTACCCTGGACCAATTGTGCGCCGCCCCATGGGTCTCCCGGTCGCGGCCAGCTACGACAGAGCCTGGATTCAAACAAGGATCTCTAGTGGCACAGCTAGCACTGCGATGCAGTGCCTTAGACCACTGCGCCACTCGGGAGATTAATAATGTGCAAATATTGTACAATCCAGGTGTGCAAAGCTCTTAGAGACTTACAAATCAAATCAATTTTTATTGGTCACATAGACGTATTTAGCAGATGTTATTGTGGCTGTAGCGAAATGCTTGTGTTCCTAGCTCCAACAGTGCAGTAGTATCTAACAATTCACAACAATACACACAAATCTAAAAGTAAAAGAATGGAATTAAGAAATATATCAATATTAGGACGAGCAATGTCGGAGTGGCATTGAATAAAATACAGTAGAATAGAATACAGTATAGACATATGAAATTAGTAAAGCAGTATGTAAACATTATTAAAGTGACTCGTGTTCCATTATTAAAGTGACCAGTGATTCCATGTCTATGTACATAGGGCAGCAGCCTCTAAGGTGCAGGGTTGAGTAACCGGGTGGAAGCCGGCTAGTGATGTCTATTTAACAGTCTGATGGCCTTGAGATAGAAGCTGTTTTTCAGTCTCTCGGTCCCAGCTTTGATACACCTGTACTGACCTCGCCTTCTGAATCATAGCGGGATGAACAGGCCGTGGCTCGGGTGGTTGTTGTCAATGATGATCTTTTTGGCCTTCCTGTGACATCGGGTGCTGTAGATGTCCTGGAGGGCGGGCAGTGTGCCCCCGGTGATGCGTTGGGCAGACCGCACCACCCTCTGGAGAGCCCTGCGGTTGCGGGCGGTGCAGTTGCTGTACCAGGTGGTGATACAGCCCGACAGGATGCTCTTGTCGTATCGAGTAAATGCTGGCAATTATTGCTGATAAACAAAGGAGTCCGCTCATACTGAACCTGGATCATAAGTTTTATTCATATCACAAGCTTTCAGCATGAGTTACAGACTTGCAGGGTCTGGAGAGCAGTGTCCTCGAATTCTAATGGCTGCTCTAACCCCCTATGCCCCCAGCATATACTTATAAACAATGTGAAAATATGGGTTGCTCCCTCTGCGGTCCAATCACCGGTCTCCCCTGGGGCGTCACCCAACAAATGGCTACTTTTGAACTAACATAAACAACATTCTTTCAGTTCCACTTAAAACCATTAACAAAGACATAATCCTAATACACGACATATCAATTGTGCATCTGTAAAAGTTTGTGAGTGTCCAAGCCAAATTTCTTCAGCCTCTTGAGGTTGAAGAGGCGCTATTGTGCCTTCTTCACCACACTTTCTGTGTGGGTGGACCATTTCAGATTGTACTTTCTTTTTTATAGGGGGTAGATCAGCTATAATATTGCAGATAGATTGTAACTTCCATCAATGTAATTGTCTGCATCACTTCCAATCCCCTATATGTTTTTTTTTCTCGCAAATATATATACACTGCTCAAAAAAATAAAGGGAACACTTAAACAACACAATGTAACTCCAAGTCAATCACACTTCTGTGAAATCAAACTGTCCACTTAGGAAGCAACACTGATTGACAATACATTTCACATGCTGTTGTGCAAATGGAAGAGACAACAGGTTATAGGCAATTAGCAAGACACCCCCAATAAAGAAGTGGTTCTGCAGGTGGTGACCACAGACCACTTCTCAGTTCCTATGCTTCCTGGCTGATGTTTTGGTCACTTTTGAATGCTGGCGGTGCTTTCACTCTAGTGGTAGCATGAGACGGAGTCTACAACCCACACAAGTGGCTCAGGTAGTGCAGCTCATCCAGGATGGCACATCAATGCGAGCTGTGGCAAGAAGGTTTGCTGTGTCTGTCAGCGTAGTGTCCAGAGCATGGAGGCGCTACCAGGAGACAGGCCAGTACATCAGGAGACGTGGAGGAGGCCGTAGGAGGGCAACAACCCAGCAGCAGGACCGCTACCTCCGCCTTTGTGCAAGGAGGAGCAGGAGGAGCACTGCCAGAGCCCTGCAAAATGACCTCCAGCAGGCCACAAATGTGCATGTGTCTGCTCAAACGGTCAGAAACAGACTCCATGAGGGTGGTATGAGGGCCCGACGTCCACAGGTGGGGGTTGTGCTTACAGCCCAACACCGTGCAGGACGTTTGGCATTTGCCAGAGAACAACAAGATTGGCAAATTCGCCACTGGCGCCCTGTGCTCTTCACAGATGAAAGCAGGTTCACACTGAGCACATGTGACAGATGTGACAGAGTCTGGAGACGCCGTGGAGAACGTTCTGCTGCCTGCAACATCCTCCAGCATGACCGGTTTGGCGGTGGGTCAGTCATGGTGTGGGGTGGCATTTCTTTGGGGGCCGCACAGCCCTCCATGTGCTCGTCAGAGGTAGCCTGACTGCCATTAGGTACCGAGATGAGATCCTCAGACCCCTTGTGAGACCATATGCTGGTGCGGTTGGCCCTGGGTTCCTCCTAATGCAAGTCAATGCTAGACCTCATGTGGCTGGAGTGTGTCAGCAGTTCCTGCAAGAGGAAGGCATTGATGCTATAGACTGGCCCGCCCGTTCCCCAGACCTGAATCCAATTGAGCACATCTGGGACATCATGTCTCGCTCCATCCACCAACGCCACGTTGCACCACAGACTGTCCAGGAGTTGGCGGATGCTTTAGTCCAGGTCTGGGAGGAGATCCCTCAGGAGACCATCCGCCACCTCATCAGGCGTTGTAGGGAGGTCATACAGGGACGTGGAGGCAACACACACTACTGAGCCTCATTTTGACTTGTTTTAAGGACATTACATCAAAGTTAGATCAGCCTGTAGTGTGGTTTTCCACTTTAATTTTGAGGGTGACTCCAAATCCAGACCTCCATGGGTTGATAAATTTGATTTCCATTGATGATTTTTGTGTGATTTTGTTGTCAGCACATTCAACTATGTAAAGAAAAAAGTATTTAATAAGATTATTTCATTCATTCAGATCTAGGATTTGTTGTTTAAGTGTTCCCTTAATTTTTTTTGAGCAGTGTGTGTATATATATATATATATACAGTTGAAGTCGGAAGTTTACATACACCTTAGCCAAATGCATTTAAACCCAGTTTTTCACAATTCCTGACATTTAATCCTAGTAAAAATTCCCTGTCTTAGGTCAGTTAGGATCACCACTTTATTTTAAGAATGTGAAATGTCAGAATAATAGTAGAGAGAATGATTCATTTCAGCTTTTATTTCTTTCATCACATTCCCAGTGGGTCAGACGTTTACATACACTCAATTAGTATTTGGTAGCATTGCCTTTAAATTGTTTAACTTGGGTCAAACCTTTTGGGCAGCCTTCCACAAGCTTCCCACAATAAGTTGGGTGAATTTTGGCCCATTCCTCCTGACAGAGCTGGTGTAACTGAATCAGGTTTGTAGGCCTCCTTGCTCGCACACGCTTTTTCAGTTCTGCCCACAAATGTTCTATAGGATTGAGGTCAGGGCTTTGTGATGGCCACTCCAATACCTTGACTTTGTTGTCCTTAAGCCATTTTGCCACAACTTTGGAAGTATGCTTTGGGTCATTGTCCATTTGGAAGACCCATTTGCGACCAAGCTTTAACTTCCTGACTGATGTCTTGAGATGTTGTTTCAATATATCCACATAATTTTCCTTCCTCATGATGCCATCTATTTTGTGAAGTGCACCAGTCCCTCCTGAAGCAAAGCACCCCCACAGCATGATGCTGCCACCCCCGTGCTTCACGGTTGAAATGGTGTTCTTCGGCTTGCAAGTCTACCCCCTTTTTCCTCCAAACATAACAATGTTCATTAAGGCCAAACAGTTCTATTTGTGTTTCATCAGACCAGAGGACATTTATCCAAAAAGTACAATCTTTGTCCCAATGTGCAGTTGCAAACCGTACTCTGGCTTTTTTATGGCGGTTTTGGAGCATTGGCTTCTTCCTTGCTGTGCGGCCTTTCAGGTTATGTCAATATAGGACTCGTTTTACTGTGGATATAGATACTTTTGTACCTGTTTCCTCCAGCATCTTCACAGGGTCCTTTGCTGTTTTTCTGGGATTGATTTGCACTTTTCGCACCAAAGTACGTTCATCTCTAGGAGACAGAACGCGTCTCCTTCCTGAGCGGTATGACGGCTGCGTGGTCCCATGGTGTTTATACTTGTGTACTATTGTTTGTACAGATGAACGTGGTATCTTCAGGCATTTGGAAATTGCTCCCAAGGATGAATGAGACTTGTGGAGGTCTACAATTTATTTTCTGAGGTCTAGGCTGATTTCTTTTGATTTTCCCATGATGTCAAGCAAAGAGGCACTGAGTTTGAAGGTAGGCCTTGAAATACATCAACAGGTACACCTCCAATTGAGTCAAATTATGTCAATTAGCCTATCAGAAGCTTCTAAAGTCATGATATACTTTTCTGGAATTTTCCAAGTTGTTTAAAGGCACAGTCAACTTAGTGTATGTAAACTTCTGACCCACTGGGAATGTGATGAAATAAATAAAAGCTGAAATAAATAATTCTCTCTACTATTATTCTGACATTTCCCATTCTTACAATAAAGTGGTGATCCTAACTGACCTAAGACAGGGAATATTTACTAGGATTAAATGTCAGGAATTGTGAAAAACTGAGTTTAAATGTATTTGGCTAAGGTGTATGTAAACTTCAGACTTCAACTGTACACGACTGCCTTTCTTCTTCCCGGAGAGTTCTTTATTGGGACAGTATATCCTGAGAGAGCCATGATTCCATGAAACAGAGTATGTTACAGTCCCTGATGTCTCTCTGGAAAGAGATCCTTGCCCTGAGCTCGTCTACTTTATTGTCCAGAGACTGAACATTAACGAGTAATATACTCGGAAGCGGTGGATGGTGTGCACGCCTCCTGAGTCCATTCCGAATAATTATTCTCCGCTGGCGGCATTTTGGAGCAGCTTTTGGGATAGGTTCAATTTCCCTGGGGGGTACGAACAACGATTCTAATTCGGGAAAGTCGTATTCTTGGTCGTAATGCTGCTAAGTTACCGCTGCTCTGATATCCCAAAGTTATTTCCAGCTGTATGTAATAATAACACAAAAAACGTTCTGGGCTAATAATGTAAGAAATAACAAACAAAAAAACAAAATAATGCAAAGTTGCTTAGGAGCTAGAAACCGAGCTTCCATGTCTGTCGGCGCCATCTACCCAGAAAGACTCACAGTTGTAATCGCTGCCATAGGTGATTCTAACATGCATTGACTCAGGCGTGTGAATACTTATGTAAATGAGATATTTATGCATTTCATTTTTAATAAATTTGCACAATTTTCTAAAAACATGTCATCACTTTGTCATTATGAGGTATTGTGTGTAGATGGGTGAGAAAACAAATCTATTTAATCAATTTTGAATTCAGGCTGTAACACAACAAAATGTGGAATAAGTCAAGGGGTATGAATACTTTCTGAAGGCACTGCACGTATTGTTCATCTTTGGCCAAAGGCAACTTCTGAACTGAAACAAGAACCAAAGTTCTGGTCCCTTATAGACTCATGCAAAGTCTATTACTGAACTGAAAAACACATTCAGATTTAACACAAAACAATCTGATGAGGAGAAAATGAAATGTAAAATGCAAACTTAATGTCAACAACTTGATCATGTAAACACATGAAAATCAATAAGAGAGCATGCTTAGGGACTGGGATACAAAGTTGTGGAGTTTCTGTCTGTTGTCCGTCTATTGGAAGCGTGGACTGACTCCCAGGAACAATACATCATCTCTGCTGAACCTGAGGACGGACACACAAACACTTTATTTAGATACACGTGCAAGGACCAGTGTCACTGATAAAATTTTAATCACAGTGTCCTGACTGCCACACATGCCACCTCCTCTGAGCAGCTCTCTGTGAAACACACACACACACACACACACACACACACACCAGTATTTGTGAATGGTGTGTAAATCGGAGTAAATGTGAATGTGTGAGTAGTGTGTGCAACCTCCAGACAAATAAGCTGGTTATTAAAGAGAGGTGTTTTTCATTAGTCAAATGTTTGAAGTATGTGTATTAGCATTCTGTGTGTGTCATTGTGTAGTTCTAGTCTCACCATAGTGTCCGATGTCCCTCTGGGCGGTGTCACACAGGTGGGAGTGTATCTGAGCCAAACACACAGCTTCTGTAGGGGGAGACACTGGCTGGGCTGGCTCAACAATAGAGATAGTGTGTGTATGTGTGTGTGTGTGTGTGTGAATAGTGACTATTACAGTATATCCCGGGGCAATAGGTGTGTGTGTACTACTCACAGGTATATACCTGAGGGCAGTGTGTGTGTGTGTGAGTGTGTGTACTCACAGCAGGGATTAGAACCGGTTCAGGGAACAGAACCGAAAACCTGAAAATAGCATACTTTTTAGAGGAACAGAATCAGAACTGGGAACAAAAGTGATCTATACTGTTCCGGAACAGAACTGTTATTTTGAAAGGATGGGAACCGGTTAATAACGTTATTTTATGTTCCGGGCATTTTTTTCCAGTCCCACAAAAAACACAACAAAGCGCTTATGCAAAGCCCTCACTCAGAAACGTATTCCAGTGTCTGCCTGCCAGCTGAAAATCTTTGCCAGTGTGTGCTAGCTGCCCCTCCCCCTCCGAAGCATAAGCTGCTAGCCTAATGACGTTACAACCGTGATTCAGAAATTAGTGAGAGAGATTTTTTATTTGAGAAGAATGGAGTAACTTTTTCAATGCTAGTTATCACATTTCAAATTGGATTTATTAACTACAACAAGGTAAGACGTGTTTTTATTTTAATTATTGTGCTGGTCTGCAGACACAAGCTTGTTAGCTAGCTAGCTAGCTAGCTAGCTAGCTCTGGTATAACGTTAAGCCAACTCTCGGAAGAGCAAAGACATTCAAAGTTCCTTCATAGAAGCCGCTCCTCCGTAGGTATAATTCTGTGGGCCTAATTCAGATAATGCATGTCATCATAACAAGATGCCCAGTGCTTCAAGCCAAGCCTCTTCCTCCACCCTCTCTTGCTCTCTCCCCACCTGCAAAATGTCAGTCGCATCCCACACCCTACACTTGTCTGTTCAATGCATGTAAACAACTATTATAGCTTGCCCGCTCCATAGAAAGCTGCTCTATCCGCACGGATTGGTGAAGTAATTTAATGTTGAGCTAAATGTTTAAAAAAAAATTGATTTCAGAGGTTTAAAAAAATGATATAAACTGTTACTTATTTTTGGTTCGAACCGGTTCAAAACTTTATTTTGCTAGTCGGAAAGGTGGAACGGAACAAAAAATAAATAATGGTTCTGTTCAGAACTAAACGATTGGGATATAATTTTGGTTCCAACCCCTGACTCACAGGTATACAGTGCCTTCGGAAAGTATTCAGACCTCTTGACTTTTTCCACATTTTGTTAGGTTACAGCCTTGTTCTAAAATTGATTAAATTGTTTTTCCCCCCTCATCAATCTACACACAATACCCCATAATGACAAAGCAAAAACAGGTTTTTAGAAATGTTTGCTAAAAAAAAAAAAAAAAAAAAGGAAATATCACATTTACAAAAGTATTCAGACCCTTTACTCAGTACTTTGTTGAAGCACCTTTGGCAGCGATTACAGCCTTGAGTCTTCTTGGTTATGACGCTACAAGCTTGGCACACCTGTATTTGGGGAGTTTCTCCCATTCTTCTCTGCAGATCCTCTCAAGCTCTGTCAGGTTGGATGAGGAGCGTTGCATCACAGCTATTTTCAGGTCTCTCCAGAGATATTCGATCGGGTTCAAGTCCGGGCTCTGGCTGGGCCACTCAAGGACATTCAGAGACTTGTCCCGAAGCCACTCCTGCATTGTCTTGGCTGTGTGCTTATGGTCGTTGTCTTGTTGGAAGGTGAACCTTCGCCCCAGTCTGATATCCTGAGCGGTTTGGAGCAGGTTTTCATCAAGGATCTCTCTGTACTTTGCTCCGTTCATCTTTGCCTCGATCCTGACTAGTCTCCCAGTCTCTGCCGCTGAAAAACATCCCCACAGCATGATGCTGCCACCACCATGCTTCACCGTAGGGATGGTGCCAGGTCTCCTTCAGACGTGACGCTTGGCATTAAGGCCAAAGAGTTCAATCTTGGTTTCAGACCAGATAATCTTGTTTCTCATGGTATGAGAGTCTTTAGGTGCCCTTTGGCAAACTCCAAGCGGGCTGTCATGTGCCTTTTACTGAGGAGTGGCTTCCGTCTGGCCACTCTACCATAAAGGCCTGATCGGTGGAGCGTTGCAGAGATGGTTGTCCTTCTGGAAGGTTCTCCCATCTCCACAGAGGAACTCTAGAGCTCTGTCAGAGTGACCATCGGGTTCTTGGTCACCTCCCTGACCAAGGCCCTTCTCCCCCGATTGCTCAGTTTGGCCGGGTGGCCAGCTCTAGGAAGAGTCTTGGTGGTTCCAAACTTCTTTCATTTTAGAATGATGGAGGCCACTGTGTTCTTGGGGACAGTCAATGCTGCAGAAATGTGTTGGTACCCTTCCCCAGATCTGTGCCTCGACACAATCCTGTCGCGGAGCTCTATGGACAATTCCTTCGACCTCGTGGCTTGGTCAACTGTGGGACCTTATATAGACAGGTGTGTGCCTTTCCAAATCATGTCCAATCAATTGAATTTAACACAGGTGGACTCCAATCAAGTTGTAGAAACATCTCAAGAATGATCAATGGAAACAGGATGCACCTGACCTCAATTTCGTGTCTCATAGCAAAGGGTCTGAATACCTATGTAAATAAGGTATTTCTGTTTTGTATTTTTAATAAATGTGCAAAAACCTTTTTTTTGCTTTTTCATTATGGGGTATTGCTATAGTGTAGATTGCTGAGTTTATTTATTTTTTTCATCCATTTTAGCATAAGGCTGAAACGTAAAAAAATGTGGAAACAGTCAACGGGTCTGAATACTTTCCTAAGGCACTGTATACCCTGGGGGTAGTAGGTGTGTTAGTTGCAGGGCTCTCTCTGTCAATTGATCCTGACACAGTGTCACCTCAAACTCCATCTCCCTTCTGACCTCTTTACCTTTAACTTCTTCACCTCTGACCCTGCTGTTGCCACCGCAGCCTACCACCTCACACAGCATGGCCGACACCCCACACACTGGACACACACAGACACGCTGTTGTTATTGTCAATTATATGAAAAATTGTCATATAAATAATGAAACTTTAATGCTAACTAACCAACTAAGATTGTGAATATGGTAATGAATTTGCACACACACTTTGACAGCCTCCTGGATGCATGTGTGTGTGTGAGTATCTGGGCTTGGTGGGAAAGAGAGAGAGTGGTTGGGGAGCGATGAGGGGATCAGATAGAAGGAGATAAATATTTTAGTCATTCCCTCTCTCATACACAGATGCATAGACATATACCTGTCTTCGGGATAGGCAGCTAATAATAATAATAATAATATGCCATTTAGCAGACGCTTTTATCCAAAGCGACTTACAGTCGTGCGTGCATACATTTTTGTGTATGGGTGGTCCTGGGGATCGAACCCACTACCTTGGCGTTACAAGCGCCGTGCTCTACCAGCTGAGCTACAGAGGAGCTACAGAGGACCACGCTAGGGTGAGGTGAAGGGTGAGGAGGGTGAGGGAGTAGTAGACCAACCCAACCAGACTCCCTCCAAAGCCCATGTATTTGTTCCTACAGCAGCCAGGCCACCTCATGACACAGACAGACACACACCCTGGAGAGAGAGAGAGAGAGAGAGAGAGAGAGAGAAATGGGGTGAGCTGAGCAGACTGGAACTAATGACCAATAAAATGAAAGAACATCGATTTGACCCGTTGAGTGCAAACAGTCAGTGTCAGCTAGTGATGTGCAGTTTTTGTTGTTCGTTTGACCTGCTGGTCGCAATTAAATCTACAGCATTAATACGGGCTCCTACGGCTCAGCGGCGTGCTCCGACTACCAACTGTCTATCATGTGCGCACAGAAAAATAGATTATGCTGCCGGAGGCATAGAGAAGAAAAAACGAATGATAAAGACTTGATAATTTATCGAATGGTGCAAGAATGAATGCAATTAATTGATTATTGAATGTTATCGATGGACACAGCTTTGTAGAACGAAACCATATATAGCCTGCCTCTGCTAAACACTCGAACTCGAGAACGAATCGTTTGGGGCTGCTGCAGTTTGAATGATTTTGTGCTAATCTCCCGGCAGTCAAGCAATTGCATTCCGCAGTCGTTCACAATCTTGTCCGGTTGCTGCCCAACTAGACCTAATTTCAAAGGTATCAATTAGGGATGTGCATCTCTCCTTACAAGCACAATTTGATACGCATCTAGATACAGGAAAGCTACTTTTAGTTTTAAACGATTCAGTGTGATTCAATTTGATTAGTGGAACAAATCGATGCGATTCAGTTCGATGCACTAACAATTGTTGCATGAACACTTTTCCATTTTAAATTACTATCCCATACTGATGGAATAGTTAAACACCTCCACCCCCCCACACACACACACACACACACACACACCTCCCTCACACACTCTCTCTGTCTCCATCTCTCACATAAACACACACACACCTCTCTCTCCCACATACACACACTCCTCCCAACTTAAAGGAACCAAACTAAATGTAAGGAGCACCAGAAATAGATGTTTGATATAGTTTAGATTTACTTACATTAGGCCTATATGAATCCTACCTTTGAAGCACATCTCAGGAGTAGCAGACCCTTTTCCTTTTCTTCTAGGGCCAATTAAATTTGCCTAGTCCTACTATCAAATTACCAGGTTGATAGCTAACTAGGTAACATGACTGAACAACGTTGTTTGTTATCAAACCAATAATTATCGTCCCAGGATTAGTTTTAAAACGGCCCACGACATGGTTTGTGAAATGATATCAAATGCGTGCGAAATTGCGCATAGAGATAAAAGGTAGCTCCAGTTGTATGGGTCATATTTTGTTTAACCTTTTGAGCTAGAGACAAGACGTTTTCTTTGCTGTAAAGCTGAACGCATTCCTGTCGCAAAGCTGTTTTTCTTCTGTGGCACTGCTGCGTGATAGCAAACTTGCAAAGCCTACTCAGACTGGCGGCCTGTACACTGGTTATACCAGGGATGAAATGATATACAATGTATCAATTTTGCTCGCTCTCTGCGCTGCTCCAATGTATCAAATGTACAAATCTAACAACAGAAGACTGATCAGGGTCTGCATCCCCGCTCGCCATCACGGCTAACTTATATTTTAAAAGCTGAAGGAGGAATAGATGAGCAGGAAGAGCGGACGTAGAGATGCAGGTGAGTGATGGCTGGAAGGGGACACGGCTGGCTGATTACAGCTGCCACACGTGATATGCGCATGAAAGTGGACATTATTGGACCGGCGCATATAAGAGACTATTTGCTGTTGCTTAATTATTTTGATTGAATTTATAAACAAAACTGACTTTATAAATATTTTATAACAGGCACATGCATATATACAGTCATTGGTGTACACTGTGTTTGTATGTGTGTGTGTGTGTGTGTGTGTGTGTGCCAGGGATTTTTCTGCCATTGTAATCCTTGGGCGGACGTCTAAATCCAAACAGTAAAAAAATTAATTGGGATGGAAAAATGCTTCAAGTGTAAACTTAAAGTACTAAAATCAGATATAAATGTAGAAAAAATTATGGACCTATATATTATTTAATAATCTAATCTTTGAGAACTAACAATCACCAAAATAAAAGCTAGACAGTTAGGGAGATTTTTTTATTTAAAAAACAATACATTTAGCAGTATTAATGTTGTTATTATGTTTGAGCAAAAGAACACAGCATTATCCATGGCAAAATGCATAGAATTGCAGGAAATGTGCTTTTAAACAAACAAACAAAAATGCAGCTCCATGGAGAAATTTGTAGAATTGCAGGAAATTGGCAAAACATTTTGAAAAATCTCTACAGCACCAAGATGGGGGTCTCTAAAATGGTCTCTAAAATGTAGCCACACAACTGCAACTGTGCTCATTGCCACGCCCCATGCCACGCCCCCTACCACGTCCCCTGCCACATCCACCACCTAAGCCCCTTTTTGATCCAGAAAAAACCCTGGTGTGTGTGTGTGTGTGTGTGTGTGTGACTCACAGTAGGTGAGGTGCAGTGTGAGGGCGATGCTGAGGTCTCTTTCTGATTGGCTGAGCTCAGGCACATAATGAGGGGGCAGGACCCATGACATCATCCTCTGGCCAAATATCACATCAGACCTGGAGGGTGGAAAAGGGCACACACACACACACACACACACACACACAAACAAATATCAGCCAGAAGACCTTTCACCAAATCAGCTCATTCAAAACAGGAAATGATCTCAATTAGTGACACCCGATAGACAATAGGAAACATAAAACAGAGCGAGTAGAGACTGCAGGGTGTGTGTGTGTGCATCAGTTAGGCACTTTAAACCTGTGTGTTTGTGTTTGAGTGAGATCTAAAGTGTGTGTGTGTATCCCACCAGGCCCCAGCTTGATTTGGCCAGCTCTCCTGTTGACTGCTGTCGTTGTGCTTATTATTTGAGCTGTGAACAATAGAGACTTTAAACAGAAACAATAAACCAAGTAAAGCCATACAGATTGACTCAACACAATCTTGTTGTGTCTTCTCTCTCTCTCCATCTTCAGTGCCCACTGCTGATAACCCCTGCCAACTCTTTCTCTCCTTCTTTTCCTATCTTCCTCTCTCTTTCTCTCTCTTCATCCCCCTCAAAATGTCATAAGAAGTGAGCACTGAACAACAGAGATTGAGATAAGATGTGATTTATTCTGTTATCTTCTCTGTCAGAAAGACTTGTATTATAATGTTATGGAACCCTGCTACTCATTTGTGACAATGCTGTGAAAAGGCTCATAACACATTTTCGCTGGATACAAACTCACAGAATGTGTAATTGCTAACACACAACGTTTTGATATGCTTGAAGAACAATTGCAAGTTGCAACAATATTGGTCGGCATAATTAGGGATGGGCATAAGTAATCGAGTACTCGAATACTCGAACGGACGTCAAAGCTCGACCTGAGATAAAAAATTAAAATATATACTGTAAAACGATTTGGTAGAATATGCTTTGTGGATGCCCGAACAGGCAAGTTACATTTTGTCTTGAAGACAACGATAATTTGCTTTGACTCTAGTGTTCCATTTGTACATGTGCATTTGAGGGGCACAACAAAAAAGAAACCAAGCCAAGCATCACACAAGTTCTTCTCCCTAAATTCCCATTCCCCGCTGTGTCTCATTCACTCAATTGTGTTCCGACCACGCGCTACACACACGCGTGCTGAGTGTGCACACAAATTCCTGTTAGGCCTACAGAAATACAGTGGGGGAAAAAAGTATTTAGTCAGCCACCAATTGTGCAAGTTCTCCCACTTAAAAAGAAGAGAGAGGCCTGTAATTTTCATCATAGGTACATGTCAACTATGATAGACAAAATGAGAAAAGAAAATCCAGAAAATCACATTGTAGGATTTTTAATGAATTTATTTGCAAATTATGGTGGAAAATAAGTATTTGGTCAATAACAAAAGTTTCTCAATACTTTGTTATATACCCTTTGTTGGCAATGACACAGGTCAAACGTTTTCTGTAAGTCTTCACAAGGTTTTCACACACTGTTGCTGGTATTTTGGCCCATTCCTCCATGCAGATCTCCTCTAGAGCAGTGATGTTTTGGGGCCGTCGCTGGGCAACACGGACTTTCAACTCCCTCCAAAGATTTTCTATGGGGTTGAGATCTGGAGACTGGCTAGGCCACTCCAGGACCTTGAAATGCTTCTTACGAAGCCACTCCATCGTTGCCCGGGCGGTGTGTTTGGGATCATTGTCATGCTGAAAGACCCAGCCACGTTTCATCTTCAATGCCCTTGCTGATGGAAGGAGGTTTTCACTCAAAATCTCACGATACATGGCCCCATTCATTCTTTCCTTTACACAGATCAGTCGTCCTGGTCCCTTTGCAGAAAAACAGCCCCAAAGCATGATGTTTCCACCCCCATGCTTCACAGTAGGTATGGTGTTCTTTGGATGCAACTCAGCATTCTTTGTCCACCAAACACGACGAGTTGAGTTTTTACCAAAAAGTTATATTTTAGTTTCATCTGACCATATGATATTCTCCCAATCCTCTTCTGGATCATCCAAATGCACTCTAGCAAACTTCAGATGGACCTGGACATGTACTGGCTTAAGCAGGGGGACACGTCTGGCACTGCAGGATTTGAGTCCCTGGCGGCGTAGTGTGTTACTGATGGTAGGCTTTGTTACTTTGGTCCCAGCTCTCTGCAGGTCATTCACTAGGTCCCCCCGTGTGGTTCTGGGATTTTTGCTCACCGTTCTTGTGATCATTTTGACCCCACGGGGTGAGATCTTGCGTGGAGCCCCAGATCGAGGGAGATATCAGTGGTCTTGTATGTCTTCCATTTCCTAATAATTGCTCCCACAGTTGATTTCTTCAAACCAAGCTGCTTACCTATTGCAGATTCAGTCTTCCCAGCCTGGTGCAGGTCTACAATTTTGTTTCTGGTGTCCTTTGACAGCTCTTTGGTCTTGGCCATAGTGGAGTTTGGAGTGTGACTGTTTGAGGTTGTGGACAGGTGTCTTATATACTGATAACAAGTTCAAACAGGTGCCATTAATACAGGTAACGAGTGGAGGACAGAGGAGCCTCTTAAAGAAGAAGTTACAGGTCTGTGAGAGCCAGAAATCTTGCTTGTTTGTAGGCGACCAAATACTTATTTTCCACCATAATTTGCAAATAAATTCATAAAAAATCCTACAATGTGATTTTCTGGATTTTTTTCTTCTCAATTTGTCTGTCATAGTTGACGTGTACCTATGATGAAAATTACAGGCCTCTCTCATCTTTTTAAGTGGGAGAACTTGCACAATTGGTGGCTGACTAAATACTTTTTTTCCCCCACTGTAAATGCCTATAAAAACATATATATCTGATGGGATACACAAGCTACATTCCTTGACAAGTGACAACAGTGTTATCACAAATTCAAAATGGACTGGTTGATTGAAGTAGGAAAATATGTGTTCCAACAATGAGCTGCAGTTTTGGAATAATTGCATCCCGTCTATTTTCCGCTTAGGCTACTTTGCAAACTGCTAGTGCCATTTAGAATTGGTTAGCCTAGGCTGTAACCCCCCTAAACATAGGCAGGTTCCACTCTGAAAATACACAAAAACATTAGTTTGATAAAGATGAAGAGCATATTTTCATCAGAATCATTAAGCATAGGCCTACTCACCAAACAGACGTTGTGGCCCTTATTCATCACCATGCAGTGTTCAATGTGAAATTGTTAATTTATTTAGAAAATTCCAAAGAACAGGCACAATAAATTAAATTGAACGCCTTTATATCAACAGACGTTTAGTTGTAACCCTGAAAAATTGCCTTTCAACTCGCCAAATTGAGCCTCGTTTCAAATGATTACTCTTTGAGAATAACTGTTCCAGATGCGAGATGCCCATCACTTCGCACTGTCAACTTTTTTCATTTAGAAAAATATTCTGTTCTATTTTATTCAGCTATATTACATTATGTTTTTTTTTTTTTTTAATAGGTGTCTTGACTGTGATAAGGGCTCGGGAAATAAGAGCGTCTTGTCTGCTAAATTTTTATAAGTAACGCTTTGCCATTGCACAGCCATAGGCTTCTTTCTAGAAGCAAGCGCCCCTGCTGAGGTTACTATCATAGCTGACGTTAGCTAGCTAGCTGGCTAACGTTAGCCTACCTCAATACAACTCGGATTTGGCTTGGAAAAACGATAACATTTCAAAAGGCAAATAATTAATAGGAAAACCTTTTGTCATGATTGTGATGTCGCCAGATTGACTTTAGATGCAGTATAACTTTAGCCAGCTAACTAAGATTGAGGGAACCACCGTATTTTAGCTAGCTAACATTAGCCTTGCTAGCTATTTCTGTGGATGTTTGCTAGTAACAGTAATGGTAACATTGCCATCTCTCTGAAGTAAATTTGACGACATCATAATATGGCAAAGTTGTTTCCTACTATTTATTTAGTAATGTCTTCGTATTTCCATGCCACTCTAAGTTAATGCAATTTAGATGAAACAGTCACCAGCCTCCAAGGTGCAACCCCATGTCTAGGGCAAAAATATTGGATGCAGCTATAGTGGTACTTGCTAACTCATGTCTGACTACAATGCTGTACTAACTTGCAGCAACAAACTCAAACCAAGCCAAGCCAGGGCCATAGCAAATCATGTCACAGTTGATTGCATAGTGTAACAGCGTCACCAGCCTAAATCTAATCCAATCTGGAGCCAGTTTCTACATCTGTAAAGTATAGAAAAAGCTTCCAAACGAGATTACGTTATTTCTCGAGCTATGTTTATAATTGAGGGATGATGACAACCGTTGACCCTGTTTTTCTGTTAGACAAAGTGCACAGTTGGGTGCCAGAATGATGCCATGGTCATGAACGGATGCCAGGACCTACCAGAAGGAGCAAAAGTGGGTATCATAACATGTCGAGTAATGTGATTGCAATGGTTTAGTGACCTCCCAAAATTGAATTGAATGGTATCAGTCAATATGGGGAGGGAGAAACCCTTTGTATTCTGCACCAGGATCAGGGAACACCTGTTGTATACGGGACACCACACAGGAAGGTATGACTAAGGCTGTTGCGGTGGCTGTATTACCACCACACCGGCAGTCATGAGTCATGACCGCAGTAAAATTCCATGTGTCATGGTAATCTCCTTTTATGCACTCTGGACATGCTTTGGTAGTACCCAACTTGCTAACTACCATCAGGTCCTAATGGCCTGGTACTCAGGGCTCTGTTGTCCCTCTAACCACTCTGATATCAATGCAAATGCAATCAAAAATCACATCAAACACTTATCATCAAAACAGTAGGCCTATAGAACTTTTAAAACACACCTCACTGTGATGATCAATTTGAAGAAAGAAGTTCAACAGCAGGTTGAAACAGTGTAGAACATGGTTGTTGTTGATGTTGTTTCAAAGCCTAACACGACAAAATGAACAGCGCTTTCTAAGGTGATGATTATCTCAAAACACCCATATGCATATTAGAGATTTAAGATGTCTGTGGTACAAAATTGGTCTAGCCTGTACTCCAAAATTTAACACATTTGATTAATTGCCTCTGAGTGTGGATTGTATTATTATGCATACTGGATGGACTTATGCTCAAAAATGTCTATCCATGAGTCTGGTAGAGAACATATAGCCCTAGGCAATGCTGTTGGTTCGTTGATTGTGCAGGGTGGCTTACAGTTAGCCTACAATTAATGAATTTGTAGGCTATTTGATTTTGAATAGCCTAGTAATAGGGAATTGTTTATATTTCCATAATTGGGTGACACACTACCTTTAGCTATACAGAATATCTCACCACCATCTCCTCCTCTCTCTCCTTTATTCCTTTCTCGAGCGTGCAGACGGGCTGTCAACTCGCTATTGAAGAGCACACAGATGACATGTATTTGTTTTCTCTCCGTTGGGACAGACGCGAACTGGCTGAATGGATTCAGTGGCTAGCTTTGCACTTAACTGGCTAACAGTAGCTACTAAGGGTAAGTTATAACCTACATGTATTTTTGTTTTGTTTTTACATACTGGTAACCAGAGTTGTTGAAGGGAATTCGGGACATGGGTGACTAGTTAACGTTAGCTTGGCTCTCTGTGTGTTCGTGCCGTCGGAGGAGGGGTTGGTTCGTTGGCAGAGAGCAATGGCTAGCTAGTATGCTAACAATTCTAGCTAACTAACTGGCTGAATAAGTTGACAACGTACTCACTCAAACTGTCAAAACTAACCCAAAACTTTACACAACGTTAGACACGGACACGAATGATCTGCTTGGCGTGTTAACACACTGGTGGTTTGTTGCAACCGAGTATTGGTGCTAAACTGTGTTATTGGAGGCTGGCATGCTAGTTGGCTTTGTCGTCATAGGATTCGGTGCCCTGGACGGTTTTCATGGAAGAATACTGTACCAAGTTAGCTAGCTGAATAAACTAAGTTAGAGTCTATTCCTAGAAAACATTGAACCACTGTAGTTTACAACAATTATAATTTCTAAAGTGGAAGTTGTGAGAGTTATATTTGCGTGTTTCAGTGAAACGTAAGTGAGGGAGGACCCGCTCTCTCGCTTTCCCAGATGTTTAGTTCATTTCATTCCGATCTCCTTTGCATTATTGTAGCCTTTTTCTGTAGCCTGTCAACTATGTGTCTGTCTATCCCTGTTCTCTCCTCTCTGCACAGGCCATACAAATGCTTCACACCACGTGGCTGTTGCCACTCTAATCTGGTGGTCCCTGTGCACACGACCCACGTGGAGTTCCAGGTCTCTGGAACTGCCATTCTGCGGCCAACAAGGCAGAGTTCATCTCAGCGTATGCTACCCTGCAGTCTCTCGACTTCTTGGTGCTGACGGAAACATGGATTACCACAGAAAACACTGCTACTCCTACTGCTCTCTCCTCGTCTGACCATGTGTTCTCGCATACCCCGAGAGCATCTGGTCAGCGCGGCGGTGGCACAGGAATCCTCATCTCTCCCAAGTGGACCCATCTGTCTATCTCCTCATTTGAATTACATGCTGTCACAGTCACTAGCCCATTCAAGCTTAACATCCTTGTCATTTATCGCCCTCCAGGTTCCCTTGGAGAGTTCATCAATGAGCTTGACGCCTTGATAAGTTCCTTTCCTGAGGATGGCTCACCCCTCACAGTTCTGGGTGACTTTAACCTCCCTACATCTGCCTTTGACTCATTTCTCTCTGCCTCCTCCTTTCCACTCCTTTCCTCTTTTGACCTCACCCACTCACCGTCCCCCCCTACTCACAAGGCAGGCAATACGCTTGACCTCATCATTACTGGATGCTGTTCTTCTACTAATCTCACTGCAACTCCCCTCCAAGTCTCCGACCACTACTTTGTATCCTTTTCTCTCTCGCTCTCCTCCAACACTACTAACTCTGCCCCTACTCAGATGGTAATGTGCCGTCGCAACCTTCGCTCTCTCTCTCCCGCTACTCTCTCCTCTTCCATCCTATCATCTCTTCCCTCTGCTAAATCCTTCTCCCTCCGATCTCCTGATTCTGCCTCCTCAACCCTCCTCTCCTCCCTTTCTGCATCTTTTGACTCTCTATGTCCCCTATCCTCCCGGCCGGCTCAGTCCTCCCCTCCTGCTCCGTGGCTTGATGACTCATTGCGAGCTCACAGAAGAGGGCTCCGGGCCGCCGAGCGGAAATGGAGGAAAATTAGACTCCCTGCGGACCTGTCATATTTTCACTCCCTCCTCTCTACATTCTCTTCCTCTGTTTCCGCTGCTAAAGCCACTTTCTACCACTCTAAATTTCAAGCCTCTGCCTCTAACCCTAGGAAGCTCTTTGCCACCTTCTCCTCCCTGCTGAATCCTCCTCCTCCTCCCCCTCCCTCTTCCCTCTCTGTGGATGACTTCGTCAACCATTTTGAAAAGAAGGTTGATGACATCTGATCCTCATTTATTAAGTCAAATGACACCGCAGGTCCTGCTCACACTGCCCTACCCTATGCTTTGATTTCTTTCTCCCCTCTCTCTCCAGATGAAATCTTGCGACTTGTGACGACCGGCCGCCCAACAACCTGCCCGCTTGACCCTATCCCCTCCTCTCTTCTCCAGACCATTTCCGGAGACCTTCTCCCTTACCTCACCTCGCTCATCAACTCATCCTTGACCGCTGGCCATGTCCCTTCCGTCTTCAAGAGAGCGAGAGTTGTACCCCTCCTCAAAAAACCTACACTCGATCCCTCCGATGTCAACAACTACAGACCAGTATCGCTTCTTTCTTTTCTCTCCAAAACTCTTGAGCGTGTCGTCTTAAGCCAACTCTCCTGCTATCTCTCTCAGAATGACCTTCTTGATCCAAACCAGTCAGGTTTCAAGACTGGTCATTCAACTGAGACTGCTCTTCTCTGTGTCACGGAGGCTCTCCGCACTGCTAAAGCTAACTCTCTCTCCTCTGCTCTTATCCTTCTAGACCTATCCGCTGCCTTTGATACTGTGAACCATCAGATCCTCCTCTCCACCCTCTCCGAGTTGGGCATCTCCAGCGCTGCTCACTCTTGGATTGCGTCCTACTTGACAGGTTGCTCCTACCAGGTGGCGTGGCGAGAATCTGTCTCCGCACCACGTGCTCTCACCACTGGTGTCCCCCAGGGCTCAGTTCTAGGCCCTCTCCTATTCTCTCTATACACCAAGTCACTTGGCTCTGTCATATCCTCACATGGTCTCTCCTATCATTGCTACGCAGACGACACACAATTAATTTTCTCCTTTCACCCTTCTGATAACCAGGTGGCGAATCGCATCTCTGCATGTCTGGCAGACATATCAGTGTGGATGTCGGAACACCACCTCAAGCTGAACTTCGGCAAGATGGAGCTGCTCTTCCACCCGGGGAAGGACTGCCCGCTCCATGATCTCGCCATCACGGTTGACAACTCCTTTGTGTCCTCCTCCCAGAGTGCAAATAACCTTGGCGTGACCCTGGACAACACCCTGTCGTTCTCCGCTAACATCAAAGCGGTGATCCGATCCTGCAGGTTCATGCTCTACAACATTTGCAGAGTACGACCCTACCTTACACAGAAAGCGGCACAGGTCCTAATCCAGGCACTTGTCATCTCCCGTCTGAATTACTCCAACTCGCTGTTGGCTAGGCTCCCTGCCTGTGCCATTAAACCCCTACAACTTATCCAGAACGCCGCAGCCCGTCTGGTGTTCGACCTTCCCAAGTTCTCTCATGTCACCCTGCTCCTCCGCACACTCCACTGGCTTCCAGTTGAGGCTCGCATCTACTACAAGACCATGGTGCTTGCCTACGGAGCTGTGAGGGGAACAGCACCTCCTTACCTTCAGGCTCTGATCAGACACTACACCCAAACAAGGGCACTACGTTCATCCACCTCTGGCCTGCTAGCTCTCCTACCTCTACGGAAGCACAGTTCCCGCTCAGCCCAGTCAAAGCTATTTGCTGCTCTGGCACCCCAATGGTGGAACAAGCTCCCCCACGACGCCAGGACAACGGAGTCACTGACCACCTTCTGGAGACACTTGAAACCCTACCTCTTTAAGGAATACCTGGAATAGTATCAAGTAATCCTTCTACCCCCCCCAATAAAAAAAAGAAAGTTGAATGCACCAATTTGTAAGTCGCTCTGGATAAGAGCGTCTGCTAAATGATGTAAATGTAAATGTAAATGTGTTATCATGCTGAAACATGAGGTGATGGCGGCGGATGAATGGCACGACAATAGGCCTCAGAATCTCGCCACGGTATCTCTGTGCATTCAAATTGCAATCGATAAAATGCAAATGTGTTCGTTGTCCGTAGCTTATGCCTGCCCATACCACTACCACCATGGGGCACTCTGTTGACAACATTGACACCAGCAAACCGCTTACCCACACAACACCATACACTGTCTGCCATCTGCCTGGTGCAGTTGAAATCGGGATTCATCTGAAGAGCACACCTCTCCAGCGTGCCAGTGGTCATCGAAGGTGAGCATTTGTCCACTGAAGTCGATTGCAATGCCAAACTGCAGTCAGGTCAAGACCCTGGTGAGGATGATGAGCACACAGATGAGCTTCCCTGAGAAGGTTTCTGACAGTTTGTGAAGAAATTATTCAGTTGTGCAAACCCACAGTTTCATCAGCTGTCCGGGTGGCTGGTCTCAGACGATCCCGCAGGTGAAGAAGCCGGATGTGGAGGTCCTGGGCTGGCGTGGTTGCACTTGGTCTGCGGTTTTGAGGCCAGTTGGACGTACTGCCAAATTCTCTAAAACTACATTGGAGGCAGCTTATGGTAGAGAAATGAACAGTCAATTATCTGGCAACAGCTCTGGTGGACATTCCTGCAGTCAGCATGCCAATTGCACGCTCCCTCAAAACCTGAGACATCTGTGGCATTGTGTTGTGTGACAAAATTGCACATTTTAGAGTGGCCTTTTGTTGTCCCCAGCACAAGGTGCACCTGTGTAATGATCATGCTGTTTAATTAGCTTCTTGATATGCCACACCTGTCAGGTGGATGGATTATCTTGGCAAAGGAGAAATGCTCACTAACAGGGATGTAAACAAATTTGTGCACAAAGTTGGAAAGAAATAAGCTTTTTGTGCATGTGGAACATTTCTGGGATCTTTTATTTCAGCTCATGAAACATGGGACCAACACTTTACATGTTGCATTTATATTTTTGTTCAGTATATTATCACTTGATGAGAGAACAGCGTGTGCAGCCTGAGGCAAGGAACAGAGATAACATTTTTTTGCGACTTTTTCAACTAGTCAATAGCCTATAGTCGCATCATGCAGCCCATATATGCTTTGATTTCTAAGACAAAGGTTTGTATCATTCACAACAAATTACCATGAGACCGGCAGTCATTTGCATGACAATAACCGGCTGACAAAGTTTTATGACTGCCACAGCCCTAGGGTATGACCATTGACATGTTTGCCAAGGTAGCCCCATTACCACCAGAGAAAATGCCGATAGACACAGTATCTGTATCGGCTGGGAATTACAATTAAAGATGAAAGCTGCACATTGTTATATTAGCAGAACACTGCTTCTCTGGTATTATGTACATTGTTGTTTATTCTACATGGACCTGTTACTACATTTGAAAGTTATCAAAACACTTAGTTGAGAATATCTACATAAATTAAGCAATTGCATTCTTCTCATATTATTCTGTAGGCTACTGACCTATTCAAAGCTTCCACCAGCATCTCAACATACATCTGCCTGTAGTTATTGAACTCAACCTGCAGGAGGTTTGTTTGTTGTGATTGAGTGGGGGGAAACAGCTGCGGCAAGGTTCTGACAGATGGGTGTGTCTTGGTGGTGGCAAGGACACACCCAAGAAATACCCACATCAAACCACACCCCCAAGCAAACTCAGGTCTGTCTTGACCGCCAGCATTTCTTAAGGAGCAAGCCAAAAAACTAGGCCAAATCAGTGGGTGCAGTTCCCTTTTAAGCCACCCACAAAGGAACAACATCACCATCGCCATCTAACAATCAAGTAAAAAAGCAAGACTGGTAGGGGCTCCGAGGGGCTATACCGGGGAAACTTTAAGAAGATTAATGTGTGTGTGTGTGTGTGTGTACTTTATATATAGGTTATATACTGTACCTGTGTGCTAATGTTGGGGGCACAGTCGTAAGAGATGCCCACTGGCATCAGATGGATGTCCGGCACCGCTCCCTTTGTCACAGCCTGTCTGATGCGTGCTAACCACTGCCCTCCTTGCCCAGTCTCTCCCAACACACATACACACACTCAGCACCTGGCGGACCAGTGATAGTATAGGAGGAGCTGCAGTAGATGCTTCCAGAGCCTCAAGTTGGGTTTTTGCTTCTCAGACAAAGTGAATTCAATTACTATTGACCAGCAGAAGTGCAACACATAAATTAACTAAATAAACTATAAGGTCTATTAACACTGATGCACAGCCAATAAATAACCAGCTTACTCAAACCAAACCAATAAATAACCTGTTTACTCATACACAGCCAATAAACAACTAGCTTACACATACAGCCAATAAAAAACCAGATTACTCAAACACAACCAATAAACAACCGGTTGTTTACTCATACACAGCCAATAAGCAACCTGTTTACTAATCAAAAAAATAAAATATACAGCCAATAAACAACTAGCGTACTCAAACACAACCGATAAACAACCTGTTTACTCATACACAGCCAATACTCTCAAGAATAAGGCATTTTGATGTGTGATTTACCAAGGTATTTTGGGCCCTGAACAAAATCAGCAGGTGTCACAAAGTACTTATACAGAAACCCAGCCTAAAACCCCAAACAATGCAGATGTAGAAGCACGGTGGCTTGGAAAAACTCCTTAGAAAAGGCAGGAACCTAGGAAGAAACCTAGAGAGGAACCAGGCTCTGAGGGGTGGCCAGTCCTCTTCTGGCTGTGTCGAGTGGAGATTATAAGAGTACATGGCCATTAAGGCCAGATCGTTCTTCAAGATGTTCAAACGTTCATAGATGACCAGCAGGGTCAAATAATAATCACAGTGGTTGTAGAGGGTGCAACAGGTCAGCACCTCAGGAGTAAATGTCAGTTGGCTTTTCATAGCTGAGCATTCAGAGTTCGAGACAGCAGGTGAAGTAGAGAGGGGGAGAGAGAGAGAGTGAGGGAGAGGGACAGAGAGGGTCGAAAAACAGCAGGTCCGGGACAAGGTAGCACGTCCGGTGAACAGGTCAGGGTTCCATAGCCGCAGGCAGAACAGTTGAAACTGGAGCAGCAGAAAGACCAGGTGGACTGGGGACGGGGACAGCCAGGAGTCATCAGACATAGTCCTGAGACATGGTCCTAGGGCTCAGGTCCTCCGAGAGAGAGAGAGAGATGGGAGAATTAGAGGGAGCATAATTAAGTTCACACAGGACCCCAGATAAGACACAAGCATTTCATCAGATAGGATTAGTGCACTATAAACTGAATAGGGTGTCATTTGGGGACACAGCCAAGGTATTTTTGAAGTTACTAACACATCCAATAGAAAGGTATTTTTTATATTACAGAATAATATTAAATGGTACAAAAACACATTGATAATCATGAACAGATCGTCTACATAGAAAAAAAGGAGAAACAGACTAAAGAAATTGACAAGGAAAAAGAAAGAGAGAGCGAAGCAGAGTTGAGGAGGAATGTAACAGTGGGAGTGATTCATCCAGCACTGCTTCCCCTGGCCTCTCTAAATAAGGACACACATTGGCAAATCACCTCCTTACAGAAATAGACACAACCTGCCTAGGCTTGCCAAATTACACGCACGCACACACACATACATACACAGCTGCCTCGTCTTTTCCTCTCCATCTCTCCTCTCCAGCCAACCGATGCCACAGCCTCACTAGTGAGATTGGGAGCGGCTGTTAATGGCAATGCCAACAGAGCTGGAGTCGGATGGAGTGTGGAATGGATATGGTCCTGGAGATGAAATGGGGGTAGGGACAGGCTGGGTTCTGATTGAAAGGCTGCCATCAGCATGCCAAGATAGCAATAAATATGTTGTGTGTGTGTAGCCCAAATTACATTTTTCCTCTTCCCCCC
Organism: Coregonus clupeaformis; assembly: GCF_020615455.1. NCBI lineage: Eukaryota > Metazoa > Chordata > Actinopteri > Salmoniformes > Salmonidae > Coregonus > Coregonus clupeaformis. Next base: position 44,909,282 of record NC_059207.1, read on the forward strand.
TGAAGAATGAAGGCCTTTCAAATGCACTTTGTGATGGAGACGTACTTACCGAGGTCATGACTGGTGAGTAGAGTTTGTCTGTTTCTGCTTCCTGCTCTTCCTGCTCTGAACACAGCTACGTGAATCGAACGACTGTGCTTGCATACCTTCTTAAAAGACCCTCGCTTGAAAACGAGAAAAAAGCGGCAATATTACTGTTTGTCCATTTTGAGAAGCCGTAGCCAGTACACACTCAAAATAGTCAGAATCAATCAAAGATAACTCAACTGTCAAATTTGTCATTCATTTTTACATTTTTGCAGAGGAGATCTTAGTCGTGCAATTTTGCATCTAACTAAGATGTTTGGTGCAGTATTTCTCAATGAAAAAATTTGCATGAAAACGACTTATCTCTCATTGAATGACAAATACTTTATTGAAGAATCCCTACTGTTGACCAATCACTGAAGAAGGGGTGTAGTGTGATGAGTACTGAGGATACGAAGAGGCAGACGCAGGAATCAACAATGTAAAGGTTGACTTAACACTGAGCAAGAGCACAACAAAGAGTGAGTACATGACAAGACACTAACAATCACACACAACACAACACTGAACAGTCCAGGGCTATATAGGGGTGGTGATGAGATGATGAGGTGCAGGTGCGCTGGAGGTGATTAGGGTGCGTTGGGTTTCCATTCCGGTGTTGCCGAGGTGGTGCATCCAGACCAGTGGCTCAGTAGACCGGCGAATCAGAGTGCCGAAGGGGAGCAACGGGAGGAGACGTGACACGTAGGCTTCGGCTACCGACTTTGGCTTGCCTCACGAAATGTTTTGTGTGCCCAAACAGCCAAAAAAAAACAGTCCAAAATGAACAAAAACGTCACAAAATGTCATCATAATTTATGCCCGAACTCTTCCAAACGGTTTCGGCTGGGAAGCATGCGGATGCCTTAAGGCAGCCAAACTGCCAGTGGTTTTATTTCCGGGTCGTCTTTTTGGCAGTTTCTGGATGGGGTCCAATCATCGTCTGTGTGTGTGTGTACCTGTGGCAGTTGATGTATATCTGTAGGTGACAGAATGTGTAGGGAACTCTCACGTTGTGACAGAAGAGAACCAGGGGGATGAGAGCATAGTCCATGATGCTCTGAGGAACACATACACGACATGACCAAAAGTATGTGGACACCTGCTCGTTGAACATCTCACTCCAAAATCATGGGCATTAATATGGAGTTGGTTCCCCCTTTGCTGCTAGATGTTTCCACTAGATGTTGGAACATTGCTGCGGGGACTTGCTTCCATTCAGCCGCAAGCGCATTAGTGAGGTCGGGCACTGATGTTGTGCGATTAGGCCTGGCTCGCAGTCGGCGTTCCAATTAATCCCAAAGGTGTTCGATGGGGTTGAGGTCAGGGCTCTGTGCAGTTAAGTTCTTCCACACCGATCTCGACAAACCATTTCTGCATGGACCTCGCTTTGTGCACGGGGGAATTGTCATGCTGAAACAGGAATGGGCCTTCCCCAAACTGTTGTCAGAAAGTTGGAAGTACAGAATCATCTAGAATGTCATTGTATACTGTAGCGTTAAGATTTCCCTTCACTGGAACTAAAGGGCCTAGCCTGATCCATGAAAAACAGCCCCAGACCATTATTCCTCCTCCAACAAACTTTATAGTTGGCACTATGCATTGGGGAAGGTGGCGTTCTCCTGGTGAAGCGTGATTTATCACTCCAGAGAACGTGTTTCCACTGCTCCAGAGTCCAATGGTGGCGAGCTTTACACCACTCCAGCTGATGCTTGGCATTGCGCATGATGATCTTAGTCTTGCTCGGCCATGGAAACCCATTTCATGAAGCTCCCGACAAACAGTTATTGTGCTGACGTTGCTTCCATACGCAGTTTGGAACTCGGTAGTGAGTGTTGCAACCGAGGACAGACGATTTTTACGCGCTTCAACACTCGGTGGTCCCATTCTGTGAACTTGTGTGGCCTACTACTTTGCAACTGAGCCGTTGTTCTCCTAGATGTTTCCACTTCACAATAACAGCACTTATAGTTGACCGGGGCAGCTCTAGCAGGGCAGAAATTTGACGAACTGACTTGTTGGAAAGGTGGCATCATATGACGGTGCCATGTTCAAAGTCACTGAGGCCATTCTACTGCCAATGTTTGTCTATGAAGATTGCATGGCTGTGTGCTCAATTTTATACAAATGTCAGCCACGACTGTGGCTGAAATAGCCGAATCCACTAATTTGAATGGGTGTCCACATACTTTTGTATATATAGTGTACATACACCAGTGGAGCACCTGAAGAACAAAGAAATACACACACCCACTTCAATCTTTCAGTTGCATTCTACACACATGCACACCTACAAATCTTCTGATCAAATGTCTGTGTGTGTGTATGTGTGTGGACATACAGTAGATGATGTCACAGTTAGTTTAACATATAGATGCGTTTTTCATACCAGTCCATTCTACTAAGATCAACCTATGGCTCCTAGGCAGGGCTCCAGACTAACATTTTCCCCTCGTGGCACTGGTGCCACTAACTTTTTCAGTTGGTGGTTCCAGCCTACGATTTGGTGGCACCCCCAAAAAACAATCTGCAGTGTCACACAATAGAATACATTTCACAATAGAATACATTTTATAACGTCATTATAAAGTAATTCACAGTGCTTTATTTAGAACTGTAATAGACTACTGAGAAGGTATTTAATAAATAAGTTGTTACATCTAACATCTCCAAGCAGGAATGCATGATTCAAAATATTGTTAAATGCAACCTAATCCAGTGATTGTCATGAATTATGGGTTGACAATTAGGCCATATTTTGTATATTTTACTGTCAAAATATGGCTCCAGAATTTTTTTGAATTTGCCTTCATCTTTATGTGTACTAATATTAGAAATAGGCCTCATTCAATTGGTACTAATTCTTCTCCTGAGGAAGTGGCAACTCAAAACACATTAGCTAGATCGTTACCTCTAAATATAACACCTACTGCTATTAGACAGGTATTAATCTAACAGTAAATGTAATGTCCTAAAATAACTTTGCAATGAGGCCTAGTGAGTCGCGATGGCCGATGCACAATTTTGCACGCTCCGTATTTTTAAGCCATTATAAAACACTGTGCTTAGAGCTTGTGGTGGAAATTCTAAAGAAGAGAGAGACTGTAGATTCTTCCAACAACTTTATTATAAGATTTGCAAAAATGGAGCAAATCAACAATCACTCAAAATGGTTCAGAGTTGAAAGCCCAACGAACACAGTTGTCTCTTTCCTTTTATAGAAAGTACATCCTATTATCTGTGTGACAGTTAGCAGATGTGCAGAAACAGGGCCGGGGAACAGAGTTTTAAAAAAGTTGTAATTTAGCTCATCTGTGCAGATCAAGATAGCTGATATCGCCACCATGTTGTGTTCCTCCCTGCAATTCCCACATAGCTAAATTCCTGCCGATTGTAAACACAGGAGGTCACATACTGCGGTCGCACCCAAACAGCTCATAAATCTGCACACTCAGATTTATGACTAAGTCACACATGATACGTTTGTATCAGTAAAAAATACAAGCATATAACAATGGACAATTCTTTAAGTAAAAAACAACATAGTATGTCTAATTAAACAGCATAGTATGTAATTAATTAATTTCCTCCACATATCCTCCCTTTTGAGACTGAGTCAAAACCTACTAGGAAATTACTTACAAGTATTTTCATCAAACAAGCATTAACAGGAGAGAAAAAAGGGAAAATTGAAGACTGGTCACCATGATGGTAGTGGCCCTTAAATCTACCTTGGGAGCACCATTTACAGAAACCCCGCCGTGGGCATGGCCTATGGACATGCTGCACCATTAACTCAATGTTTTTACCTTGGTGTTATGGATTATCATCGTCTTCATCAGACATGTAATCAGGCATAGGAAATAAATCAGGTAAATAGGGTTCTGAGGCGTTTCCTTCTGGGGTCAGTAATGGCATGGCAAGAATAGTCAATTTCTTAACACAAGTTATAATAAGCATTATTGCTAAAAATATAACTAAGCCATAAATCAACCAATTAAATATTGTAGCTCCCATAACACCAAATAAGGACTGAACCCATCCAAACTGATTCCAATCGTTGTCTGGTTGGTGTTCGTTTGCGAGATCATCGCTAAGCTCTTTCAGATGTTCCACTACAATAGTCAAGTTACCCTCACCCTGGGGTATGAATGTACAGCAATGGTCACCTATCATTTGGCACACTCCCCCCTCCTGTGCTAGCAACATGTCAAGTGCTACCCTATTCTGTATAGCTGTGAGCTCCTTGCAATTCCGGTTTCATTAGCGAGAATCCTGAAGTGGTTAAATTTACCAAATTTTCGAAATGATATTCTAATCGATCTAAATCATGGACATTTTCCGATGCCCCATATCAAGAAATTAACCCGCGCCAAAACTTTTCAAGTTTCAAGGATCGTCGTGACTCAATTGGAACATCATTCAATTGTGAAATGCTCCTTCTAACCCGTCTTAATCTGCTTGGAATGGAGGAGTTGGTTTTATACATGACAACAATGGAGATATTTAGTTTGCCAAAAACACAGCACCCTGTCCAATTTGTTGGTAAATAAAGATATGCCTTATCACCACAGATCCAATAATGATCAGTAAACGTGGCTGAGCCATATTGATGTAGAGAACGAGTGTCTGTTTCTGTCTGAATAGTGGTGTACTCCACATTCAGTTTAACGGGAATGCTAGAAGTTCATGTGCCATTTCTCCAGCTACATCCTATTGGGAAGACACTGTAATTAACACATGTTGACATTCCCAGATAGGATTAATTGAATTGTGGTATATTACTTGGGTTGTGACAATGGCAGGTTCGGAATGGGGTTCGCCGGGGTTGGATTAGAATAGGTTCTGGTACACAGTGTCTGCTTTATAAAATAATTTTTGTGCACAATCAAATCCGCCTCTCATATTCTTTGTTTATGACAAATCACCATTAATTCATTTTTCCCTCAAAGTTTTACCCTGTGAAGTTTTACCCCATGAAGTTTCATTTGATAAGAGCACCTCCAGTGCACATAGAGTGTCATTAATGCTGGCCTCTACTGACTACTGTAGGAATGGTGAGATCGCTGAGTGTGGAAAAAGACTACATACATACCAGGAAGTGTTTTCTACCATTAGTTCAGTTTTTACTGTATGATTAAGCAGTGACCACTAAGTGTTTCCCTCGTGATTCCGGCTGTGATGCTCGTCAAGTGGATGCATCGACCTCCTGGTTCTTCTGGTATCGAGGTGGCTATTGTTTGCTGGACTCCCGTCCTGAGCCTGCAGTTGGCTCGAGCTGGAGCGGCTGTTGTTTAAGTCCCGCTGTGGGACTATGCTGGTGTTGTATACTTCAGTTGCATTGTGGCTACTTCTCTCTCTGGGCTGTTCTGCTCCTCCCAGGGTCCATACAACAGCTGCAATGAGAAAACTGACCACGAAAGCAACAAACATGATGCGTAGAGTCCGGTCCTGGTCTTCCCATGGCCACTGGGGTTGCCTACGATGATTAATCAGCTGATACATCGTCGTCTTGGTTGTGGGGCTCCTTCCTGCAGTGGCTGGCATGAACCCACATAGACCTTTCTGCAACCTTTACCGCTGTCTGGGTCATCAGGAGCACCTGGAATGGACCAGTCCAGCGCTGTTGGTGCCAGGTCTTTCTGCGGAGGTCCTTGATGACCACCCAATCGCCCGGTTGAAGTTTGTGGAGTGGAACGCAGCCAAACCCTATTAGAGTTTTAGCCCCTCCCACAGCTCTATTGTTCCAGGGGTGTATTCATAAGAACCAAATGGAAACAAACGGGATGAAATGGGAGGGACCTACCTGAATTTGTCCATTAGAAATTGCTACGGTTTGCTACACTTTGCACTTATGAATACACCCCAGCCCTTTACAATACACAGCACTTCACAGCTTCACAAATGCCCACCAACAGACGTGGTGTACAATTTTGGACCTTCTTTGTCACCAGTCCCATAGTAACGTGGGCCGTGTTCAGCAGAGCACAATATTGTGGAACATTCAGATATAAATATATTATGTAGAACAAACATGCCTCTGCTTTGTAGAATAAGGAATCACCACGTCAGCTCTAGTCATGGCATTTCTATCTGCAATGTTCCACAATGTTTGCCTACACTGAATGCAGCCCAGTTTATGCCTATGATCCTTTCTATCTATGTACAGTTGAAGTCGGAAGTTTACATACACCTTAGCCAAATACATTTAAACTCAGTTTTTCACAATTCCTGACATTTAATCCTAGTAAAATGTCCCTGTCTTGGGTCAGTTAGAATCACCACTTTATTTTAAGAATGTGAAATGTCAGAATAATAGTAGAGAGAATGAATTATTCCAGCTTTTATTTATTTCATCACATTCCCAGTGGGTCAGAAGTTTACATACACTCAATTAGTATTTGGTAGCATTGGCTTTAAATTGTTTAACTTGGGTCAAACGTTTCGGGTAGCCTTCCACAAGCTTCCCACAATAAGTTGGGGGGATTTTGGCCCATTCCTCCTGACAGAGCTGGTGTAACTGAGTCAGGTTTGTAGGCCTCCTTGCTCGCACACGCTTTTTCAGTTCTGCCCACACATTTTCTATAGGATTGAGGTCAGGGCATTGTGATGGCCACTCCAATACCTTTGTTGTCCTTAAGCCATTTTGCCACAACTTTGGAAGTATGCTTGGGGTCAATGTCCATTTGGAAGACCCATTTTCGACCAAGCTTTAACTTCCTGACTGATGTCTTGAGATGTTGCTTCAATATATCCACATAATTTTCCTTCCTCATGATGCCATCTATTTTGTGAAGTGCACCAGTCCCTCATGCAGCAAAGCACCCCCACAGCATGATGCTGCCACCCCTGTGCTTCACGGTTGGGATGGTGTTCTTTGGCTTGCAAGCATCCCCCTTTTTCCTCCAAACATAACGATGGTCATTATGGCCAAACAGTTCTATTTTTGTTTCATCAGACCAGAGGACATTTCTCCAAAAAGTACGATCTTTGTCCCCATGTGCAGTTGCAAACCGTAGTCTGGCTTTTTTATGGTGGTTTTGGAGCAGTGGCTTCTTCCTTGTTGAGCGGCCTTTCAGGTTATGTCGATATAGGACTCGTTTTACTGTGGATATAGATACTTTTGTACCTGTTTCCTCCAGCATCTTCACAAGGCCCTTTGCTGTTGTTCTGGGATTGATTTGCACCTTTCGCACCAAAGTACGTTAATCTCTAGGAGATAGAACGCGTCTCCTTCCTGAGCAGTATGGTGGCTGCGTGGTCCCATGGTGTTTATACTTGCGTACTATTGTTTGTACAGATGAACATGGTACCTTCAGTCGTTTGGAAATTGCTCCCAAGGATGAACCAGACTTGTGGTGGTAAAAGATCAAGTCCATATTATGGCAGTAACAGCTCAAATAAGCGAAGAGAAATGACAGTCCATCATTACTTTAAGACATGAAGGTCAGTCAATACGGAAAAATTCAAGAACTGAAAGTTTCTTCAAGTGCAGTCGCAAAAACCATCAAGCGCTATGATGAAACTGGCTCTCATGAGGACTGCTACAGGAATGGAAGACCCAGAGTTACCTCTGGTGCAGAGGATAAGTTCATTAGAGTTACCAGCCTCAGAAATTGCAACCCAGATAAATGCTTCACAGAGTTCAAGAAACAGACACATCTCAACATCAACTGTTCAGAGGGGACTGTGTGAATCAGGCCTTCATGGTCGAATTGCTGCAAAGAAACCACTACTAGACACCAATAAGAAGAAGAGACCTGCTTGGGCCAAGAAACACAAGCAATGGACATTAGACCGGTGGAAATATGTCCTTTGGTCTGGAGTCCAAATTGGAGATTTTTGGTTCCAACCGCCATGTCTTTGTGAGACGCGGTGTGGGTGAATGGATGATCTCCGCATGTATAGCTCCCACCATAAAGCATGGAGGAGGAGGTGTTATGGTGTGGGGGTGCTTTGCTGGTAACACTGTCCATGATTTATTTAGAATTCAAGGCACACTTAACCAGCATGGCTACCTCAGCATTCTGCAGCGATACGCCATTCCATTTGGTTTGGGCTTAGTGGGACTATCATTTGTTTTTCAGCAGGACAATGACCCAACACACCTCCAGGCTGTGTAAGGGCTATTTTACCAAGAAGGAGAGTGATGGAGTGCTGCATCAGATGACCTGACCTCCACAATCCCCCGACTTCAACCCAATTGAGATGGTTTCGGATGAGTCGGACGGCAGAGTGAAGGACAAGCAGCCAGCAAGTGCTCAGCATATGTGGGAACTCCTTCAAGACCGTTGGAAAAGCATTCCAGGTGAAGCTGGTTGAGAGAATGCCAAGGCAAAGGGTGGCTATTTGAAGAATCTCAAATAGAAAATATATTTTTTGGTTACTACATGATTCCATATATGTTATTTCATAGTTTGGTTGTCTTCACTATTATTCTACAATGTAAAAAATAGTAGAAATAAAGAAAAACCCTTGAAGGAGTAGGTGTGTCCAAAATGTTGACTGGTACTGTAAATACATTTGACCATCATTTGCATAATTTAGCAGAATTCAATTGGCCTGTGTGTATTTTCGTTAGTCATCATGAATCTTATTTATCCAACACAACTATCACACGCGCATAGCATATTTTGAGCGGGATTTATCCTGCAGCTCTTCAGATGCTTTTCACTGACAGCCCCAACTCAATAATAAGCTAGGCCTATTGCCACACGCGCTGCCCAATTTGTGGGCTTCCCAAATAGTGTACGAGATTGTGATTTTTAAACAATCCACAGCTATTTTTTAAAACAACCCATTGATCCTCGATTCCTCTGTGGCTAAGTCATGCTTTCTGGTGAAGTATTTTGAATGATTTAATTTATTTTGAATAGACAGGAGTAATGACATAATTTTGGCAAGTTTATTTCCATTTACTTCCCTATTGGACCCACCGCTATGCCATTTCTCTCCTGTTCTGTTGGTTTTCATATCAACTTTCTTTCCTTGTCCAGAAGCCAAAGGCACCATTCTAGTAAAATTAGCAACCCATCCTAGTTGTTGCATCTTTAGATTCCCCCTCTTTCTATGTTTCTAACAGAGATTTTCATCTCTCTCACATATGGAACCGCTATCAGGTGTGCTGTTTATAATGGTGTTTTCCCAGGTGAGCTGTTAAGAATGGTGCATTCCCGCGAATTGCATTTTGGCAAATGTTTGAAAATGAAGTTTTATTGGCTGCTTCATTACATAAATTGCATGTTCTGTTAAGATGCATTAACATAATCTAAATGTGATTTCTGTCATTCTGAGCACCGTGGGTGGACGCCCTAATGGGTTATACACCCAATGCATATGGGTCCGGTAAATTTCTCAAATGACCGGTAAATTATTATCTTCCTGGTCACGTTGTCCTGCACCACATTTTCCTAACAGAAACCCTGACACACACACAGGTACCTGTTGCTTTGGCAGACTCGTTCTAATCTGTCAGTAGCAAGACTGGGGTAGAACATGCAGCCTCTGACAAACAGCACACAGCATACTCTCCTCACCAGCCAACCACAATGCCTAACACAGTGGACAAAACACACCATGGAGGCCTTATGCGATATCACGATAAATTGCCTGAATTGATGTGATAAGGATAAATAGAACGATACGTTTATAACATTAATGTGCACCACAGTTTTTATTTTATTATCCTTTAAACTACTGCTACTGGTTTGATGGTTGTAGCCATCAATTGTCCCATCAACAATCACCCACATTAGCAAACTTGTTTCATTTCAAACTTCACATTTCTCTAGTATAGGTTACCTATCGTAATGAACGATATAAGCAAAATGCCTGCGATAAGTGATCGGTATGGTCGATGTCGATATTTTTCGGTTTATTGTTCCAGCTCTCTACATGGAGGTGTGTGTGTGTTACGTCTACCTGGTGTGGGTCTCATTGACAGTCAGTAAATTCTGGAAGCCCAGAGAGGGCGTGGTCTGTCCCAGCTTCTTGCCCTGAAACGTGCACTCACACAGACACACACAGGCAAGCACGCTCGCACACTCACACACATACATACACACACACACACACACACACACACACACACACACACACACACACACACACACACACACACACACACACACACACAGACAGATACACGCACACGACACACAACCTGGTTGGTTAAACAAGTTGTTCCCGACCTTTTTCGGTCACTGTACCACCAACTTTTTGCTCTGCCCGGAGTACCCCTGAAGTACCCCCTCATGTGCATTTTACCAGTAAGCCTATGGTCTCATGAGTCTTATCAAGTACCTCCTCTGGATAGGCCAAGTACCCCCAGGGGTCATTGTACCCCTGGTTGGGAACCACTGGGTTAGATTAGTCCAAAGACTACTGCACACTGCCAGTACCACACCTCAGAATAATGGCTGGAATTGAGTGAATGGAATGGTATCAAACACGTGTTTGATGTGATTAATACCACTCCATTCCTGACATTACTATGAACTCATCCTCTAATTTAAAGTGCCCCCAGCCACCACTGCTGCAGAGACTGAAGTGAACACTGAAGGCCCTCTAAGGATGTCATTCAATGGAGCCATTTATTAGGACATGACTGGGTCTGCTAAATGTGCTTTATGTGTCAGGTCAACCCTCTCGCTATGGGTACATCTCAATAGTGGCTTCCTCTCCTTAATCTGCAGTAGTCCGAAAAGATAGGTGTCAGAATGTTGGATTCCTCTCAGGACTTTGCCTTTCTTTCTTTCTTTCTTTCTTTCTTTCTTTCTTTCTTTCTTTCTTTCTTTCTTTCTTTCTTTCTTTCTTTCTTTCTTTCTTTCTTTCTTTCTTTCTTTCATTCACTCTTGCTCTCTCTCTCTTTAGTTTAGTTGTAGGGGCATTGTTACGGATACAGGTATCCTGTGTCTTTTTGTGTTTTTCCTCTCCTTCTGCCCTAATCACAGGTGTCCTGTATGTTCCTGATTGGTGGTCGTTGGGGTGTCTGCTGATTGCTGAGGTGGACCAATCAGTGGACATTCCTCTGCATTGCACCACCTGTTTCTGGTTTTTCAATCACACATCCCATTGTTTAAAAGCCGGTCAGTTGTGTTTGTTGTTAGAAGACTATTTTCCGTATGTGAGTATGGATACTGTGGTGTCCTGTGTTTTGTGTACTCACTAATTTGCTGGTTACTCTGTTTGGTAACTTTGTGTGTTTCTGGGAAAAGGGGAAGTTAAGCAAGCTGCCCTTGGGCATACATTACCCGTAGAAAGAACTGTCTATAAACACTAGTTAGACCTGAGCGGACCACCCACTGTATTTTTTTATGATTAGCAGTAGCTTAGCGGTTCTTGAGGCAGGCAAGATCAGTTTAGGGGTGTTTTACACTATTGTTTCATTTCTTGGGTCCTGCTCAGCCCTTTTTCCCAAACCTTTACCGTGTGTTCACAAATAAACATTTTATGTTTGACGGTAGTTTATGGTTGTCGTGTAGTTTTTGTTCTCCCTGTTCCATGTCACGATTCTAATTTGCATGATTTATGTTACGGGTCTCTTCTCCATCCACCCTAGACGTTTAAAGCCACGGGGTTTGTAACAGGCATACAGGGCAGTCGTAGTGTATATCTGACGCTATGACAGCAGAGTCCCTGTCCATCTTTCGAAAACATCTGAAACCCCTACCTCTTCAAAGAGTATCTTAACCCTCCCGTTGTCCTAGGGTCAAAATGACCCGCCACTGTGTTGAACCAACTTTATTTAATTTTTATATTTTTTCGATCATTTGTGAGAAGGCGGCAGTGATACTTTCTTTAAAGTATCACTGCATAAAAAAATAAGAGGTTAAGAAGGAAATAAATTCCACAAATTAACTGCCTGTAGCTCAGGACCTGAAGCAAGGATATGCAAATTCTTGATACCATCTGAAAGGAAACGCTTTGAAGTTTGTGGAAATGTGAAATTAATGTAGGAGAATATAACACATTAGATCTGGTAAAAGATAATACAAACAAAATAACATGCTTTTTCTATTTTTGGGGGGGTTCCATCGTCTTTGAAATGCAAGAGAAAGGCCACAATATAATGTTGCAGTTTAGGCGCAATTTAGATTTTGGCCACTAAATGGCAGCAGTGTGTGTGCAAAGTTTCAGATTGGTCCAGTGAAGCATTGCAATACTGGACTGTTTTGTATGAAGTCTGTCCAAATGTGCCGAATTGGTGAATTGATACATTTTCAAGTACATAACTATAGAAAACATTAAAAAAATGATATGGTAATACAAAATATAAGTTTACACACTCCCAGGAATGTCATACATGATGGATCAATAACTTATACAGTGGGGAAAAAAAGTATTTAGTCAGCCACCAATTGTGCAAGTTCTCCCACTTAAAAAGATGAGAGAGGCCTGTAATTTTCATCATAGGTACACGTCAACTATGACAGACAAAATGAGGAAAAAAAATCCAGAAAATCACATTGTAGGATTTTTAATGAATTTATTTGCAAATTATGGTGGAAAATAAGTATTTGGTCAATAACAAAAGTTTCTCAATACTTTGTTATATACCCTTTGTTGGCAATGACACAGGTCAAACGTTTTCTGTAAGTCTTCACAAGGTTTTCACACACTGTTGCTGGTATTTTGGCCCATTCCTCCATAAAGATCTCCTCTAGAGCAGTGATGTTTTGGGGCTGTCGCTGGGCAACACAGACTTTCAACTCCCTCCAAAGATTATCTATGGGGTTGAGATCTGGAGACTGGCTAGGCCACTCCAGGACCTTGAAATGCTTCTTACGAAGCCACTCCTTCGTTGCCCGGGCGGTGTGTTTGGGATCATTGTCATGCTGAAAGACCCAGCCACGTTTCATCTTCAATGCCCTTGCTGATGGAAGGAGGTTTTCACTCAAAATCTCATGATACATGGCCCCATTCATTCTTTCCTTTACACGGATCAGTCGTCCCTGGTCCCTTTGCAGAAAAACAGCCCCAAAGCATGATGTTTCCACCCCCATGCTTCACAGTAGGTATGGTGTTCTTTGGATGCAACTCAGCATTCTTTGTCCTCCAAACACGACGAGTTGAGTTTTTACCAAAAAAGTTCTATTTTGGTTTCATCTGACCATATGACATTCTCCCAATCCTCTTCTGGATCATCCAAAGGCACTCTAGCAAACTTCAGACGGGCCTGGACATGTACTGGCTTAAGCAGGGGGACTGCAGGATTTGAGTCCCTGGCGGCGTAGTGTGTTACTGATGGTAGGCTTTGTTACTTTGGTCCCAGCTCTCTGCAGGTCATTCACTAGGTCCCCCCCATGTGGTTCTGGGATTTTTGCTCACCGTTCTTGTGATCATTTTGACCCCACGGGGTGAGCTCTTGCGTGGAGCCCCAGATCGAGGGAGATTATCAGTGGTCTTGTATGTCTTCCATTTCCTAATAATTGCTCCCACAGTTGATTTCTTCAAACCAAGCTGCTTACCTATTGCAGATTCAGTCTTCCCAGCCTGGTGCAGGTCTACAATTTTGTTTCTGGTGTCCTTTGACAGCTCTTTGGTCTTGGCCATAGTGGAGTTTGGAGTGTGACTGTTTGAGGTTGTGGACAGGTGTCTTTTATACGGATAACAAGTTCAAACAGGTGCCATTAATACAGGTAACGAGTGGAGGACAGAGGAGCCTCTTAAAGAAGAAGTTACAGGTCTGTGAGAGCCAGAAATCTTGCTTGTTTGTAGGTGACCAAATACTTATTTTCCACCATAATTTGCAAATAAATTCATTAATAATCCTACAATGTGATTTTCTGAAATTTCTTTTCTCAATTTGTCTGTCATAGTTGACGTGTACCTATGATGAAAATTACAGGCCTCTCTCATCTTTTTAAGTGGGAGAACTTGCACAATTGGTGGCTGACTAAATACTTTTTTCCCCCACTGTACACTAACTTTCACACATCTAGATGGCCGGGCGGGGTGGGTGTGGAGCCAGAGACAGCAAGGGTTCAAACTGTAGAACCCAGTTCCTATATTTGAATATAGAAATTGATTTTATCAAACAAAACTATGCTACATTTTATCTCTGGGACCCTCAGGATCACAAATCAGAGCAAGATTACTGAATGTAAGTATATTATTTACCTTCAGAGGTAAATGTATCAAACCAGTTGCCTAATACTTTTTTGTTGTTGTTGTGCACTCTCTTCAAACAATAGCATGGTATTTTTTTCACTATAATAGCTACTGTAAATTTGACAGTGCAGTTAGATTAACAAGAATTTAAGCTTTCTGCCCATATAAGACATGTCTATGTCCTGGAATGTTTGCTGTTACTTACAAAAGTCATGCTAATCACATTAGCGCACGTTAGCTCAACCGTCCCGTAAACGGGACACCGATCCCGTAGAGGTTAAATGCGTTTGAGCCAATCAGTTGTGTTTTGACAAGGTAGGGGGTGTATACAGAAGATAGCCCTATTTGGTAAAAGGCCAAGTCCATATTATGGTAAGAACAGCTCAAATAAGCAAAGAGAAATGACAGTCCATCATTACTTTAAGACATGAAGGACAGTCAATACAGTCAATTCCACAGGAATGGAAGACCCAGAGTTACCTCTGCTGCAGAGGATAAGTTCATTAGAGTTACCATCCTCAGAAATTGCAGCCCAAATAAATGCTTCACAGAGTTCAAGTCACAGACACATCTCAACATCAGCTGTTCAGAGGAGACTGTGTGAATCAGGCCTTCATGGTCGAATTGTCCAAATTGGAGATTTTTGGTGTCTTTGTGAGACGCAGTGTGGCTGATCGGATGATCTCTGCATGTGTAGTTCCCACTGCAATGCATGGAGGAGGTGTTATGGTGTGGGGTGCTTTGCTGGTGACACTGTCCATGATTTATTTAGAATTCAAGGCACAGCATTCTGCAGCAATACGCCATCCCATCTGGTTTGTGCTTAGTGGGACTATTATTTGTTTTTCAACAGGACAATGACCCAACACACCTCCAGGCTGAATAAGGGCTATTTGATCAAGAAGGAGAGTGATGGAGTGCTGCATCAGATGACCTGGCCTCCACAATCCCCCGACCTCAACCCTATTGAGATGGTTTGGGATGAGTCGGACGGCAGAGTGAAGGAACAGCAGCCAACAAGTGCTCAGCATATGTGGTAACTCCTTCAAGACTGTTGGAAAAGCATTCCAGGTGAAGCTGGTTGAGAGAATGCCAAGAGTGTGCAAAGCTGTCATCAAAGCAAAGGGTGGCTATTTGAAGAATCTCAAATATAAAATATATTTTGATTTGTTTTACACTTTTTTGGTTACTACATGATTCCATATGTGTTATTTCATAGTTTTGATCTCTTCACTATTATTCTACAATATACGAAATAGTTAAAATAAAGAAAAACCCTTGAATGAGTAGGGGTGTCCAAACCTTTGACTGGTACTTTATATATTTTTATATATTTTCCTTTATTATTTTCCCCTAACCCTACCACCCCTCCCCTAATTGAAGTAAATTAATGGACAACGACACATAGGCTTCTACTTCCAGCTTGTACATACTATATACATTTTACAGACATAGTATATTTTACATTAGTTATCTTTTGTTTGTTTTTAGTCCCATCCTTCAGTTACCCTCAACCCCTCCCATCTATCTCTGAAGACCATCCAGTTTTGATTTGTATTTGCCATTTATTTTTCAACTGTGCTGTGATGTTTCACAAAAGTTCTGAACTTTTCTATTCTCATAGTTTCTACTGATTATATATTAAAGATAAACATTTTTGCTAAGAGTATTATTATATTACTGATCGATTTACTATGACTTTTCAAATCACCCAGCAGTGCTATTTGCAGTGTTAGCTCCAGGTAAATGTTGCAATTCTTCAGCCATTCCTGAATCTGCGACCAAAAACAAGCTACATATGGACAGTACCAAAACAAATGATCTAATGGTTCTAACTCTTCGCAGCAAAATCAGCAGAGCTGTGGTGGTTGTATCCCCCATATATACAGTGGGGAGAACAAGTATTTGATACACTGACGACTTTGCAGGTTTTCCTACTTACAAAGCATGTAGAGGTCTGTAATTTTTATCATAGGTACACTTCAACTGTGAGAGACGGAATCTAAAACAAAAATCCAGAAAATCACATTGTATGATTTTTAAGTAATTAATTTGCATTTTATTGCATGACATTAGTATTTGATACATAAGAAAAGCAGAACTTAATATTTAGTACAGAAACCTTTGTTTGCAATTACAGAGATCATACGTTTCCTGTAGGTCTTGACCAGGTTTGCACACACTGCAACAGGGATTTTGGCCCACTCCTCCATACAGACCTTCTCCAGATCCTTCAGGTTTCGGGGCTGTCGCTGGGCAACACGGACCTTCAGCTCCCTCCAAAGATTTTCTATTAGGTTCAGGTCTGGAGACTGGCTAGGCCACTCCAGGACCTTGAGATGTTTCTTACGGAGCCACTCCTTAGTTGCCCTGGCTGTGTGTTTCGGGTCGTTGTCATGCTGGAAGACCCAGCCACGACCCATCTTCAATGCTCTTACTGAGGGAAGGAGGTTGTTGGCCAAGATCTTGCGATACATGGCCCCATCCATCCTCCCCTCAATACGGTGCAGTCTCCTGTCTCCTTTGCAGAAAAGCATCCCCAAATAATGATGTTTCCACCTCCACGCTTCACGGCTGGGATGGTGTTCTTGGGGTTGTACTCATCCTTCTTCTTCCTCCAAACACAGCGAGTGGAGTTTAGACCAAAAAGCTCTATTTTTGTCTCATCAGACCACATGATCTTCTCCCATTCCTCCGCTGGATCATCCAGATGGTCATTGGCAAACTTCAGACGGGCCTGGACATGCGCTGGCTTGAGCAGGGGGACCTTGCGTGCGCTGCAGGATTTTAATCCATGACAGCGTAGTGTGTTACTAATGGTTTTCTTTGAGACTGTGGTCCCAGCTCTCTTCAGGTCATTGACCAGGTCCTGCCGTGTAGTTCTGGGCTGATCCCCACCTTCCTCATGATCATTGATGCCCCACGAGGTGAGATCTTGCATGGAGCCCCAGACCGAGGGTGTTTGACCGTCATCTTGAACTTCTTCCATTTTCTAATAATTGCGCCAACAGTTGTTGCCTTCTCACCAAGCTGCTTGCCTATTGTCCTGTAGCCCATCCCAGCCAGGTTCAGGTCTACAATTTTATCCCTGATGTCCTTACACAGCTCTCTGTTCTTGGCCATTGTGGAGATGTTGGAGTCTGTTTGATTGAGTGTGTGGACAGGTGTCTTTTATCCAGGTAGCGAGTTCAAACAGTTGCAGTTAATACAGGTAATGAGTGGAGAACAGGAGGGCTTCTTAAAGAAAAACTAACAGGTCTGTGAGAGCCGGAATTCTTACTGGTTGGTAGGTGATCAAATACTTATGTCATGCAATGAAATGCAAATTAATTACTTAAAAATCATACAATGTGATTTTCTGGATTTTTGTTTTAGATTCCGTCTCTCACAGTTGAAGTGTACCTATGATAAAAAATTACAGACCTCTACATGCTTTGTAAGTAGGAAAACCTGCAAAATCGGTAGTGTATCAAATACTTGTTCTTCCCACTGTATATAATTTTTTTGAGTGCAAGAATTTTGTATAATCATTTTAATTGAAAAACTCTAAACTTTGAATCCGGTGTCGTTTTGTGTATCAGTTCATAAACCATGTGCCATGGAATCGGTACATCGAAAAATTCTTCCGAACTATTTTGCAATCTGTATGGGTTTTCTAATTATCAATTAGCCTTTTAAAATGATAAACTTGGATTAGCAAACACAACGTGCCATTGGAACACAGGACTGATGGTTGCTGATAATGGGCCTCTGTATGCCTATGTAGATATTCCATAAAAAAATCTGCCGTTTCCAGCTACAATAGCCATTTACAACATTAACAATGTCTACACTGTATTTCTGATCAATTTTATGTTATTTTAATGGACAAAAAAAATTGCTTTTCTTTCGAAAACAAGGACTTTTCTAAGTGACCCCAAACTTTTGAACGGTAGTGTACATTCCAGTTGTACTTTATAAAAAGCCTTTTCAAAGTCAGTTATGAATACCAGGCCTGGTTTCCCAGATTTTCATTGAGTTCTATTGTTTCCAGTACTTGTCTTATATTATTACATTTGACATTTTAGTCATTTAGCAGACGCTCTTATCCAGAGTGGCTTACAGTTAGTGAGTGCATACATTTTTCATACTTTTATCGCCAATGTACTATCAATGTAAAAAACCTGTCTGATTAGGATGAATAATATCCGTCAACACCTTTTTTATTCTATGCAATATGCATTTTGCTAGAATATTTGCATCACAACACTGAAGTGTAAGGTGCCTCCAATTTTTTTTAATGGACTGGATCTTTATATTTACCACCTGCGTCCTGTTTCAGTAATAGTGAAATCCGACATTCTTGTTTAGTATCTGATAATGTACATTTTTTATAGGAGTGGTTAAAACATGCCGATAATGGTCCTCTGAGTACATCAAAAAAGGTTTAATATACCTCAACTGGTATGCCATCCAGCCCTGGATTTCCACCCAGACTTAAGGGCTTTAATTGCATCAAGAAGTTCCTCCTCTGTAATTTGGCCTTGATGTGAGTCTTTCTGTACAGCTGTTAATTTTACATTATTAATAGAAAAACAATCCTTACAATTAACTTCAGTTAGTGGAGATGGAGGAGACTGAAACTAAAACATACAGTGGGGAAAAAAAGTATTTAGTCAGCCACCAATTGTGCAAGTTTTCCCACTTAAACAGATGAGAGAGGCCTGTAATTTGCATCATAGATACAAGTCAACTACGACAAAATGAGAATTTTTTTTCCAGAAAATCACATTGTAGGATTTTTAATGAATTTATTTGCAAATTATGGTGGAAAATAAGTATTTGGTCAATAACAAAAGTTTCTCAATACTTTGTTATATAGCCTTTGTTGGCAATGACACAGGTCAAACGTTTTCTGTAAGTCTTCACAAGGTTTTCACACACCTGTTGCTGGTATTTTGGCACATTCCTCCATGCAGATCTCCTCTAGAGCAGTGATGTTTTGGGGCTGTCACTGGGCAACACAGACTTTCAACTCCCTCCAAAGATTTTCTATGGGGTTGAGATCTGGAGACTGGCTAGGCCACTCCAAGACGTTGAAATGCTTCTTATGAAGCCACTCCTTCGTTGCCCGGGCGGTGTGTTTGGGATCATTGTCATGCTGAAAGACCCAGCCACGTTTAATCTTCAATGCCCTTGCTGATGGAAGGAGGTTTTCACTCAAAATCTCACGATACATGGCCCCATTCATTCTTTCCTTTACACGGATCAGTCGTCCCTGGTCCCTTTGCAGAAAAACAGCCCCAAAGCATGATGTTTCCACCCCCATGCTTCACAGTAGGTATGGTGTTCTTTGGATGCAACTCAGCATTCTTTGTCCTCCAAACACGACGAGTTGAGTTTTTACCAAAAAGTTCTATTTTGGTTTCATCTGACCATATGACATTCTCCCAATCCTCTTCTGGATCATCCAAATGCACTCTAGCAAACTTCAGACGGGCCTGGACATGTACTGGCTTAAGCAGGTGGACACGTCTGGCACCGCAGGATTTGAGTCCCTGGCGGCGTAGTGTGTTACTGATGGTAGGCTTTGTTACTTTGGTCCCAGCTCTCTGCAGGTCATTCACTAGGTCCCCCCGTGTGGTTCTGGGATTTTTGCTCAACGTTCTTGTGATCATTTTGACCCCACGGGGTGAGATCTTGCATGGAGCCCCAGATTGAGGGAGATTATCAGTGGTCTTTTATCTCTTCCATTTCCTAATAATTGCTCCCACAGTTGATTTCTTCAAACCAAGCTGCTTACCTATTGCAGATTCAGTCTTCCCAGCCTGGTGCAGGTCTACAATTTTGTTTCTGGTGTCCTTTGACAGCTCTTTGGTCTTGGCCATAGTGGAGTTTGGAGTGTGACTGTTTGAGGTTGTGGACAGGTGTCTTTTATACTGATAACAAGTTCAAACAGGTGCCATTAATACAGGTAACGAGTGGAGGACAGAGGAGCCTCTTAAATAAGAAGTTACAGGTCTGTGAGAGCCAGAAATCTTGCTTGTTTGTAGGTGACCAAATACTTATTTTCCACCATAATTTGCAAATAAATTCATTAAAAATCCTACAGTGTGATTTTCTGGATTTTTTTCTTCTCAATTTGTCTGTCATAGTTGACGTGTACCTATGATGAAAATTACAGGCCTCTCTCATCTTTTTAAGTGGGAGAACTTGCACAATTGGTGGCTGACTAAATACTTTTTTCCCCCACTGTACTGTGTGCCAGGTTGCTCTCTCAGAATATCATAATGGACCTGCAACGGTTCCGCTCTGCCTTTCTGCAATTTCTCTTTAATTGATTAGTTTCCTCACTCATCCAAGGGGCTCTCGATTTGGATGTGGCCTTTTTCAACTTTACTGATTTTATAGATAACTTTGACTACAGGAATGACGGAGTCCATCCAAATCATCTTGGCTCCTGGACTCTGTCCACGCATTTCAAGGCTACATTGAAACAATGACTTATCAATGACCTAAGACCAGCTCAGTTAATCCCTACCATTGTGATAATGTGTCGTCACAATGCTGCATTAATGGACATTATCCTAGGGACGTTGGCAGACAAAATGTAAGTAACTTAATTTATGTCCCCCTAATTTCCCTGAATACCTCTGTTGATCCTGCAGCTATTGTATGCAGTAATCATGAGCCTATGAACCAGAGTTACACTGTTAGCACTTAGGCTGTGTTCTCTAGTAGGAAGACCATTGTGTGCAGCTCACCCTGCACTATGAGCTCCAATATAAATAACATGAGCAAGTCTACATCTGATAAGCTTCCCAGTAAAGCATTAAAAACAATCAAGCAACCCAGAAAAGTGCTAAAAATGGCCCATATTAACATATAACTTGCTTGTAACAGATGACATTCATATTCTGACTATCTCTGAAATTCACTTAGATAATACCTTTGATGATACAGTGGTAGCAATACATGGTTATAACATCTACCGGAAAGCCAACGGGGGTGGTGTTGCGGTCTATATTCAGAACCACATTCCTGTAAAGCTTAGAGACGATCTCATGTTAAATACTGTTTAAGTAACATGGCTACACAGGTTAATCTGCCTCACCTAAAGCTGCTATAGACCACATTTTTACATTTAAGTCATTTAGCAGACGCTCTTATCCAGAGCGACTTACAGTTAGTGAGTGCATACATTTTCATACTGGCCCCCCATGGGAAACGAACCCACAACCCTGGCGTTGCAAGCGCCATGCTCTATCAACTGAGCTACAGGGGACCACCAAGTGCTAACATTTACATTTTAGTCATTTAGCAGACACTCTTATCCAGAGCGACTTACAGTTAGTGAGTGCATACATTATTATTTTTAATTTTTTTCATACTGGCCCACAACCCTGGCGTTGCAAACGCCATGCTCTACCAACTGAGCTACATCCCTGCCGGCCATTCCCTCCCCTACCCTGGACAACGCTGGGCCAATTGTGCGCCGCCCCATGGGTCTCCCGGTCACGGCCAGCTATGACAGAGCCTGGATTCGAACCAGGATCTCTAGTGGCACAGCTAGCATTGCGCCACTCGGGAGGCGGGAGACATGCCAGCAACAAACACTGACACTATCTGGATAATATGTGTGAAATGCTTGATAATGTATGTGATATCAACAGAGAAGTATATTTTCTGGGTGATTTAAATATTGACTGGCTCTCATCAAACTGTAACCAGTGCCTGCAACCTGTTTCAGGTTGTCAGTCAACCTACCAGGGTATTTACAAACAGCACAGGAATGAAATCATCAACATGTATTGATCACATCTTTACTAATGCTTCAGAAATGTGCTTTAAATCAATATCCAAATCCATAGGATGTAGTGATCACAATATAGTAGCCATATCTAGGAAAACCAAAGTTCCAAAGGCTGGGCCTAATATGGTTTATAAGAGGTCATACAATACGTTTTGTAGTGATTCATATGTTGATGATGTAAATAATATTTGCTGGTCTGTGGTGTGTAATGAGGAGCAACCAGATGCTGCACTTCACACATTTATGAAATTGCTTATTTCAGTTACTAATAAACATGCACCCATTTAAGAAAATGACTGTAAAAACGGTTAAATGTGAGGAATTGAAAAATTGTATGGTTGAGAGGGATGAGGCAAAATGTATGGCAAATACGTCTGGCAGCCCAACTGATTGGCAAACGTACTGCAAATTCATGTGACTCAACTAAATAAAAATAAAAATAAACTATAGTATGAAACAAAAGAATGATAGTAAAAAGCTTTGGAGCACCTTAAATGAAATGTTGGGAAAAAAGGCAAACTCGGCTCCATCATTCATTGAATCAGATTGCTCATTCATCACAAAACCGACTGATATTGCCAACTACTTTAATGACTTCTTCATTGGCAAGATAAGCAAACTTAGGTATGACATGCCAGCAACAAATGCTGACACTACACATCCAAGTACACTGCTCAAAAAAATTAAGGGAAAACTTAAACAACACAATGTAACTCCAAGTCAATCACACTTCTGTGAAATCAAACTGTCCACTTAGGAAGCAACACTGATTAACAATAAATGTCACATGCTGTTGTGCAAATGGAATAGACAACAGGTGGACATTTTAGGCAATTAGCAAGACACCCCCAATAAAGGACTGGTTTTGCAGTTGGTGATCACAGACCACTTCTCAGTTCCTATGCTTCCTGGCTGATGTTTTGGTCACTTTTGAATGCTGGTGGTGCTTTCACTCTAGTGGTAGCATGAGACGGAGTCTACAACCCACACAAGTGGCTCAGATAGTGCAGCTCATCCAGGATGGCACATCATTGCGAGCTGTGGCAAGAAGGTTTGCTGTGTCTGTCAGCGTAGTGTCCAGAGCATGGAGGCGCTACCAGGAGACAGGCCAGTACATCAGGAGATGTGGAGGAGGCCGTAGGAGGGCAACAACCCAGCAGCAGGACTGCTACCTCCGCCTTTGTGCAAGGAGGAGCAGAAGGAGCACTGCCAGAGCCCTGCAAAATGACCTCCAGCAGGCCACAAATGTGCATGTGTCTGCTCAAACGGTCAGAAACAGACTCCATGAGGGTGGTATGAGGGCCCGACGTCCACAGGTGGGGGTTGTGCTTACAGCCCAACCCCCACCGTGCAGGACGTTTGGCATTTGCCAGAGAACACCAAGATTGGCAAATTCGCCACTGGCGCCCTGTGCTCTTCACAGATGAAAGCAGGTTCACACTGAGCACATGTGACAGACGTGACAGAGTCTGGAGACGCCGTGGAGAACGTTCTGCTGCCTGCAACATCCTCCAGCATGACCGGTTTGGCGGTGGGTCAGTCATGGTGTGGGGTGGCATTTCTTTGGGGGGCTGCACAGCCCTCCATGTGCTCGCCAGAGGTAGCCTGACTGCCATTAGGTACCGAGATGAGATCCTCAGACCCCTTGTGAGACCATATGCTGGTGCGGTTGGCCCTGGGTTCCTCCTAATGCAAGACAATGCTAGACCTCATGTGGCTGGAGTGTGTCAGCAGTTCCTGCAAGAGGAAGGCATTAATGCTATGGACTGGCCCGCCCGTTCCCCAGACCTGAATCCAATTGAGCACATCTGGGACATCATGTCTCTCTCCATCCACCAACGCCACGTTGCACCACAGACTGTCCAGGAGTTGGCGGATGCTTTAGTCCAGGTCTGGGAGGAGATCCCTCAGGAGACCATCCGCCACCTCATCAGGAGCATGCCCAGGCATTGTAGGGAGGTCATACAGGCATGTGGAGGCCACACACACTACTGAGCCTCATTTTGACTTGTTTTAAGGACATTACATCAAAGTTGGATCAGCCTGTAGTGTGGTTTTCCACTTTAATTTTGAAGGTGACTCCAAATCCAGACCTCCATGGGTTGGTAAATTTGATTTCCATTGATAATTTTTGTGTGATTTTGTTGTCAGCACATTCAACTATTTAAAGAAAAAAGTATTTAATAAGATTATTTCATTCATTCAGATCTAGGATGTGTTATTTTAGTGTTCCCTTTATTTTTTTGAGCAGTGTATATCTGACCAAATTAGGAAAGACAAGAATTGTACTTTTGAATTCCGTAAAGTCTGTTTGGAAGAGGTGAAAAAATTATTGTTGTCTATCAACAATGACAAGCCACCTGGGTCTGACAATCTGGATGGAAAATTACTGAGGATAATAGCGGACAATATTTTCACTCCTATTTGCCACATCTTCAATTTAAGCCTACTAGAAAGTGTGTGCCCTCAGGCCTGGAGGGAAGTGAAAGATTCTGCTACCTAAGAATAGTAAAGCCCCTTTTACTGGCTCAAATAGCCGACCAATCAGCCTGTTACCAACCCTTAGTAAACTTATGGAAAAAATGGTGTTTCACCAGATACAATGCTATTTCACAGTAAACAAACTGACAACAGACTTTCAGCACGCTTATAGGGAAGGACACTCAACAAGCACAGCACTTACACAAATGATTGATGATTGGCTGAGAGAAATTGATGATAAAATGATTGTGGAGGCTGTCTTGTTAGACTTCAGTGCAGCTTTTGACATTATCGATCATAGTCTACTGCTGGAAAAACATATGTGTTATGGCTTTACACCCCCTGCCATAATGTGGATAAAGCGTTACTTGTTAACAGAACACTGAGGGTGTTCTTTAATGGAAGCCTCTCAAACAATCCAGGTAGAATCAGGAATTCCCCAGGGTAGCTGTTTAGGCCCCTTACTTTTTTCCATCTATACTAACGAGTAAAGCCAGTGTGTCTATGTATGCGGATAACTCAACACTATACACGTCAGCTACTACAGCAACTTAAATAACTGCAACACTTAACAAAGAGCTGCAGTTAGTTTTGGAATGGGTAGCAAGGAATAAGTTAGTCCTAAATATTTCCAAAACTAAAAGCATTTTATTTGGGACAAATCATTCACTAAACCCTAAACCTCAACTATATCTTGTAATGAACAATGTGGAAATTGAGCAAGCTGAGGTGACTAAACTGCTTGGAGTAACCCTGGATTGTAAACTGTCATGGTCAAAACATATTGATACAACAGTAGCTAAGATGGGGAGAAGTCTGTCCAGACTTCTTAACAACACTATCAACAAGGCAGGTCCCACAGGCACTAGTTTTGTCACACCTAGACTACTGTTCAGTAGTGTGGTCAGGTGCCACAAAGAGGGACTTGGGAAAATTGCAGTTGGCTCAGAACAGGGCAGCACGGCTGGCCCTTAAAAGTACACGGAAAGCTAACATTAATGACATGCATCTCTCATGGCTCAAAGTGGAAGAGAGATTGACTTCATCACTACTTGTTTTTGTAAGAGATGTAACAAGCTGAATGTACCGAACTGTCTGTTTAAAATACTAGCACGGACACCCATGCATACCCCACAAGACATGCCACCAGAGGTCTCTTCACAGTCCCCAAGTCCAAAACAGACTATGGGAGGCACACAGTACTACATAGAGCCATGATTACATGGAACTCTATTCCACATCAGGTAACTGATGCAAGCAGTAGAATCAGATTTAGAAAACAGGTAAAAATACAACAGGGACTGTGAAGAGACACACACAAAGATGCAGACACATGCATACACACACATTGTGATATTTTTGTATGGTGGTATTATACATTTTGTATTGTAGATATGTAGATGTAATAATGTTATATGTACTGTTTTCTCTTTTGTTTTATATGTAATGTAAGTGCTTTAACATGTTTGGACCCCATGTAGAGTAGCTGCTGCCTTGGCACCAGCTAATGGGGATCCCTAATAAATGCAAAAATACAAAAATACTGGAGCTATGTCATCAATGGTTGCCCTTAATTTGCTGTTAAAGTTATCAACCAAATCATCACAAGAGGAAGGCAGAATAGGTGGTGGAGTATTGTTCATACACTCAATAAAATCTATAGCAATTCAGAGGTAAGATAGCGTTTCTTAATAATGAGTTCAGTATTACCCTGTGCTATGGGCAACAAGGTAGTAAAAAATACACAGTGGCGATCAGATAAAGCAACATCAACAATAGAGGATATGTCAATAGAAAGCCCCTTGGTAATAATGAGGTCCAGAGTATGGTCGCGGTTATGGGTGGGCCCAGTACCATGTTGGATAAAGTCCACAACAGAGCTCAAAAGATTCATAAATTCAATGGACTTGGAGTCAGTCTCTTTATCAACATGAATATTAAAATCGCCCAACACAATGATTTTATCATAGTTCTCAAGGACAATACACAATAGTTCAGATAGGTCAGTAAAGAAAGTGGGTCAGTGCTTTGGTTGCCTGTACAGCGTTATGGCCAGCACTGGTGGCTGACATTTAAATAGTATAGCATGATGCTCAAAAGACCCAAAGTCGCCAAACGAAATGTCCTTACAGCTGAGAGCATTAGTAAAAATACAGGCTGTCTCCCCACCCTTTTTCCCTTTTCTGATAGAGTATGAAAAGCTGTAGTCCGGGGGGAGGCTTCAATAAGAGCGGCACTACAGTGTGATGACAGCGTGTTTCAGTGAGAAACATGCAATCAACTTTGTGCTCAGTAATGAGGCAATTCACAAGAAAGGTTCTACTTGTGATTGCTCTAACATTTAAAAGCGCCATATTTATTGAGTGTGGGCCACTCTGCCCCTGGGGCATCTGCCTCGAGCTAACCAATGGAATAACAACCAAATAATTAACGTTACAACCACATTTTCTGACAGTCTCCAATCAATCAGAATGGTAGGAGATAACAGTTTGTATAAACTCACTAGATGGCAGAGTTAAAGGAACATAAATGAGGTTACTCACAATAATCATTGTGCCATTTCTACAGGAGTTAATATGCTTTCCAAGTCCTCTGTTGCTTAATCTGACAGGGAGAACTGGAGCACTACCATACCCTGTCCGTCAGTCTCTTAAACTGTTTGGGATGTTGCTGGAAATAGTCCTGGAACCCCTGTGGTTAGGGTGAATCCTGTCTCTTTGAAAATGTGCTGGTTTCCCCCACAGCAAATCAAAGTTGTCACAAAAAGAGACATTCCTGTTATTGCAAAGTTTCTTCAGGTACTCGTTCAGGGCAAAGAGTCGGCTGAAACGTTCCGAACCCCTTAGGTAGCACGGGAGTTGGCCAGAGATAATTATTCTCTTACATGTGCTAGTGAGGGTGTTTAAAAAATGTTTGTAGTCCTCCCTCAGGGGGACTAAATCAGTCACACTACAAGTGGACTAGCTCAGTCACATTACAAGTGTACTAACTAATTCACATTACAAGTGGACTAGCTTAGTCACACTACAAGTGGACTAGCTCAGTCACACTACAAATGGACTAGCTCAGTCACACTACAAATGGACTAACTCATTCACACTACACGTGTATTCATTCAGTCACACTAAAATTGGACTAATTTAATCACACTACAAGTGGAATAGCTTAGTCACAGTACAAGAGGACTAATTCAGTCACACTGCAAGTGGATTAGCTCAGTCACACTACAAGTGGACTAGCTCAGTCACACTATGAGTGGACTAGCTCAGTCACACTACAAATTGATTAACTCAGTCACCCTACAAGTGGACTAGCTAAATCACTACAGGTGGACTAGCTCAGTCACACTACAAGTGGATTAGCTCAGTCACACTATAAGTGGACTAGTTAGCTCAATGGTGATGCTGCTGGACCAGGTGTGTTGAAATTTCAGTCAGTCTGTCAGACCTGACTCTGTGAAAAGACAATGCATCTTCATCCTATTTTTTCTATTCCCCACATATCTTTCTATGACTCCCTGCCACTGTCTTTCTCTATCTCTTTGTGGAGGGAAGGTATGTATGATTTTTTATTGATATGATAGCTGACATCTGAGCAGGCACGTGCACAGATAGGGCTCTACCTGTGCAGAGCACAGGCACCTTTGCCCTTCCAGTCTCCAAAGTGCCCCTTTGGGTGGTGATATAAATTCCCCCAAAATGTTTAAAATATATACATACAGTTGGAAGTCGGAAGTTTACATACACTTATGTTGGAGTCATTCAAACTCGTTTTTCAACCACTCCACAAATTTGTTGTTAACAAACTATAGTTTTGGCAAGTCGGTTAGGACATCTACTTTGTGTATGACACAAGTAATTTTTCCAACAATTGTTTACAGACAGATTATTTCACTTATAATTCACTGTATCACAATTCCAGTGGGGCAGAAGTTGACTGTGCCTTTAAACAGCTTGGGAAATTCCAGAAAATAATGTCATGGCTTTAGAAGCTTCTGATAGGCTTATTGACATCATTTGAGTCAATTGGAGGTGTATCTATGGATGTATTTCAAGGCCTACATTCAAACTCAGTGCCTCTTTGCTTGACATCATGGGGAAATCAAAAGAAATCAGCCAAGACCTCAGAAACAATATTGTAGACCTCCACAAGTCTGGTTCATCCTTGGGAGCAATTTCCAAACGCCTGAAGGTACCACGTTCATCTGTACAAACAATAGTACGCAAGTATAAACACCATGAGACCACGCAGCCTTCATACCGCTCAGGTATGCTGGAGGAAACAGGTACAAAAGTATCTATATCCACAGTAAAACGAGTCCTATATCGACATAACCTGAAAGGCCGCTCAACAAGGAAGAAGCCACTGCTCCAAAACCACCATAAAAAAGCCAAACTACGGTTTGCAACTGCACATGGGGACAAAGATCGTACTTTTTGGAGAAATGTCCTCTGGTCTGATGAAACACAAATATAATTGTTTGGCCATAATGACCATCGTTATGTTTGGAGGAAAAAGGGGAAGGCTTGCAAGCCAAAGAACACCATCCCAACCGTGAAGCATGGGGGTGGCAGCATCATGCTGTGGGGGTGCTTTGCTGCAGGAGGGACTGGTGCACTTCACAAAATAGATGGCATCATGAGGAAGGAATATTTTGTGGATATATTGAAGCAACATCTCAAGACATCAGTCAGGAAGTCAAAGCTTGGTCGCAAATGGGTCTTCCAAATGGACAATGACCCCAAGCATACTTCCAAAGTTGTGGCAAAATGGCTTAAGGACAACAAAGTCAAGGTATTGGAGTGGCCATCACAACGCCCTGACCTCAATCCTATAGAACATTTGTGAGCAGAACTGAAAAAGCGTGTGTGAGCTAGGGGGCCTACAAACCTGACTCAGTTACACCAGCTCTGTCTGGAGGAATGGGCAAAAATTCACCCAACTTATTGTGGGAAGCTTGTGGAAGGCTACCCGAAACGTTTGACCCAAGTGAAACAATTTAAAGGCAATGCTACCAAATACTAATTGAGTGTATGTAAACGTCTGACCCACTGGGGATGTGATGAAATAAATAAAAGCTGAAATAAACCATTTTCTCTACTATTATTCTGACATTTCACATTCTTATAATAAAGTAGTGATCCTAACTGACCTAAAACAGGGATTTTTTACTAGGATGAAATGTCAGGAAAAGTTTAAATGTATTTGGCTAAGGTGTATGTAAACTTCCGACTTCAACTGTATGTACTTTTTTTGTCATTGTTGTTCGGAACCCACTCGACAAGTTTGCCACCCCCCACCCTGTCCGTTGTTGATCTGACCTTTACAGAGCTCGTGCGAGCCCAGTCGCGCCTTTTTCCCAGTCTGACGTGTAGGAGATTGTGCACCAGTATCCAAACATGCATGGCTTGAGAGATGCCGTCACCAGTTGAGTGTGTGAAGCAAGCTACCTAGTTTAAATATCATCAGTACTGCCACAGCAGCATAACATTTGATTAACACTTGATAAGACTTGACTTAGCCTAAATCATCATCAATATTTAGTTGGGTTGGCTGATAACAGCAGCAAAGAGAGGCAGAAAGACATTGAGAAGTAAATTACAATCAGTAAAATAAATGAAGCTAGCTAACTAGCAGATTTACATCAATCATCAACATCAATGATCAGCTGATAGCCCACCCTCTTTTTCCGATGTCAATCATGTCTTTAGGAGGCACTGTAACTAGCTTGCTTACAATTTGTGAGGATGAGTGAGTGTGTTGTTGCATCTGAGACACCTCTGTCCTGGTGTGAGGAATTCACAGTGAGCTCTACCTGACACTGAAAGCAGAGGACTTTGGTGTGCTTATTAATGCACAAGCACCTTTTTCCCCCACGCAAAATAATTTTATAAGTCATACAAAAGTTTAAAATGCATTCTAGTCATTTAGCAGATGCTTTTATCCAGAGCGACAAGGGCACATCAACATATTTTCCACCTAGTCAGCTTGGAGATTATTTTTTTAGTACTTTCACCCCAATTGGTAGTTACAGTCTTGTCCCAACGCTGCAACTCCCCTACGGACCTTGGAGAGGCAAAGGTCGAGATTACGACATCCTCCGAAACATGCCCCTGTCAAGCTACACTGCCAGCTGTGACACAGCCTGGGATCGAACCTGGGTCTGTAGTGATGCTTCAAGCACCGCGCCTTAGACCGCTGCACCACTCAGGAGCCCCCTGTTTGGGGATTTTAACCAGCAACCTTTCAGTTACTGGCCCAACACTCTTAACTGCTAGGCTACCTGCCACCCTTTGTCATTAATGTGGGATTTTAACATTTTTTAACACAAAAAAACATTTGCTTAATAAAATATTTAAACAGTCGTATTCCTCAAATTAAGGGGATGATGACGCAATCTTTGTGAGAGTGAGGGAATCTGAGCGAGGGAATCTGATTTCATTGTCCCTCAACTCACAGCTCAGACACTTCATTCAGGATAGTGGACTTAGCCCTGATTAAGCCTGCCCTGGATCAGGTTAGTTTTGAAGGATTTGTTGCCATAAAAATATTCCTGGCTAAAAGGTGAGCCACTTTCGTTAAATAGATTTAACACAATACCCCATTATGACAAAGTGAAAACATGTTTTTAGAAAATGTTGAACATTTATTGAAAATGAAATACAGAAATATCTCATTTACGTAAGTATTCACACCCCGGAGTCAATACTTTGTAGCACCTTTGGCAGCGATTGCAGCTTTGAGTCTTTTCGCGGTAAGTCTCTAAGAGCTTTCCACACCTGGATTGTGCAACATTTGCCCATTATTCTTTAAAAAATTATTCAAGCTCTGTCAAATTGGTTGTTTATCATTGCTAGACAACCATTTTCAGGTCTTGCCATAGATTTTCAAGTAGATCTAAGTCAAAACGATAACTATGCCACTCAGGAACATTCACTGTCTTCTTGGTAAGCAACTACAGTGTAGATTTGGCATTGTGGGGTAGGTAACAACACATCTGACACGCTGATCCTCAACACGGGGGCCCCTCAGGGGTGCGTGCTCAGTCCCCCCCTGTAGCTCAGTTGGTAGAGCATGGCGCTTGCAACGCCAGGGTTGTGGGTTTGTTTCCCACGGGGGGCCAATATGAAAATGTATGCACTCACTAACTAAGTCGCTCTGGATAAGAGCATCTGCTAAATGACTAAAATGTAAATACTCCCTGTTCATGCATGGCCAGGCACGACTCCAACACCATCATTAAGTTTGCCGACGACACAACAGTGGTAGGCCTGATCACCGTCAACGATGAGACAGCCTATAGGGAGGAGGTCAGAGACCTGGCTGTGTGGTGCCAGGACAACAACCTCTCCCTCAACATGACCAAGATAAAGGAGATGATTGTGGACTACAGGAAAAAAAAGAGGACTGAGCACGCCCCCATTCTCATCGACGGGGCTGTAGTGGAACAGGTTGAGAGCTTCAAGTTCCTTGGTGTCCACATCACCAACAAACTATCATGGTTCAAACACACCAAGACAGTCGTGAAGAGGGCACGACAAAGCCTATTCCCCCTCAGGAGACTGAAAAGATTTGGCATGGGTCCTCAGATCCTCAAAAAGTTATACAGCTGCACCATCGAGAGCATCCTGAATGGTTGCATCACCGCCTGGTTTGGCAACTGCTCGGCCTCCGACCGCAAGGCACTACAGAGGGTAGTGCGTACGGCCCAGTACATTACTGGGGCCAAGCTTCCTGCCATCCAGGACCTCTATACCAGGCGATGTCAGAGGAAGGCCGTCAAAATTCTCAAAGACTCCAGCCACCCTAGTCATAGACTGTTCTCTCTGCTACTGCATGGCAAGCGGTACCGGAGTTCCAAGTCTAGGTCCAAAAGGCTTCTCAACAGCTTCTACCCCTAAGCCATAAGACTCCTGAACAGCTAATCATGGCTACCTGGACTACTTGCACTGCCCCCCCACCCCATCTTTTTACGCTGCTGCTACTCTGTTAATTATTTATGCATAGTCACTTTAACTCTACCCACATGTACATATTACCTCAACTACCTCAACTAGCCGGTGCCCCCGCACATTGAATCTGCACCGGTACCCCCCTGTATATAGCCTCCCTACTGTTATTTTATTTTACTTCTGCTCTTTTTTTCTCAACACTTTTTTGTTGTTGTTGTCTTATTTTACTTTTTTATAAAAAAAATAAATGCATTGTTGGTTAAGGGCTGTAAGTAAGCATTTCACGGTAATGTCTACACCTGTTGTATTCGGTGCATGTGGCAAATAAAAGTTAATTTGATTTGATTGTGTTTTAGGTAATTGTCCTGCTGAAAGGTGAATTAATCTCCCAGTGTCTGGTGGAAAGCAGACTGAACCAGGTTTTCCTCTAGGATTTTGCCTGTGCTTAGCTCCATTCCGTTTATTTTTCATCCAGAAAAACCCCTAGTCCTTAATGATTACAAGCACACTCATAATATGATGCAGCCACCACTATGCTTGAAAATATGGAGAGCGGTACTCAGTAATGTGTTGTATTGGATTTCCCCAAACATAACACTTTGTATTCAGGACAAAAAGTTAATTGCTTTGCTACTTTTTTGCAGTATTACTTTAGTGCCTTGTTGCAAACAGGATTGATGTTTTGGAATATTTTTATTCTGTACAGGCTTCCTTCATTTCACTCTGTCAATTAGGTTAGCATTGTGGAGTAACTACAATGTTGCTAATCCATCCTCAGTTATCTATCACAGCCAGTGGTGGAAAAAGTACCCAATTGTCATACTTGAGTAAAAGTAAAGATACCTTAATAGAAAATGACTCAAGTAAAAGTGAAAGTCACCCAGTAAAATACTACTTGAGTAAAAGTCTAAAAGTATTGGGTTTTAAATATACTTAAGTATCAAAAGTAAATGTAATTGCTCAAATATACTTAAGTATCAAAAGTAAAAGTAAAAGTATAAAAAATGTCAAATACCTTATATTAAGCAACCAGACTGCACCATTTTCTTGTTTTATTTATTTACGGATAGCCAGGGGCACACGGATAGCCAGGGGCACACATAATTTACAAATGAAGCATTTGTGTTTAGTGAGTTCGCTAGATCAGAGGCAGTAGAGGTGATCAGGGATGTTCTCTTGATAAGTGTGTGAATTGGACCATTTTCTTGTCCTGCTAAGCATTCAAAATGTAACGAGTACTTTTGAGTGTCACAGAAAATGTATGGAGTAAAAAGTACATTATTTTCTTTAGGAATGTAGTGAAGTAAAAGTAAAAGTTGTCAACAATATAAATAGTAAAGTAAAGTACAGATACCAAAAAACCTACTTAAGTAGTACTTTAAAGTAGTTTTACTTAAGTATTTTACACCACTGATCACAGCCATTAAACTCTGTAAATGTTTTAAAGTCACCATTGGCCTCATGGTGAAATCCCTGAGTGGTTTTCTTCCTCTCCTGTAACTTTGTAGTGACTGGGTGTATTTATACACCTCCATAGTGTAATTAATAACTTCACCATGCTAAAAGGGATATTCTTTGTCTGCTTTATATATATATATATATATATATATATATATATATATATATATACACATTTACAGAAATATTCAGCCCCTTTACTCAGTACTTTGTTGAAGCACCTTTGGCAGCGATTACGGCCTCTAGTCTTCTTGGGTATGACGCTACAAGCTTGGCACACCTGTATTTGGGGAGTTTCTCTCATTCTTCTCTGCAGATCCTCTCAAGCTCTGTCAGGTTGGATGGGGAGCGTTGCTGCACAGCTATTTTTAGGTCTCTCTAGAGATGTTTGATCAGGTTCAAGTCCGGGCTCTGGCTGGGCCAGTCAAGGACATTCAGAGACTTATCCCGAACCCACTCCTGCGTTGTCTTGGCTGTGTGCTTAGGGCTGTTGTCCTGTTGGAAGGTGAACCTTCACCCCAGTCTGAGGTCCTGAGCGCTCTGGAGAAGGTTTTCATCAAGGATCTCTCTGTACTTTGCTCCATTCATCTTTCCCTCTATCCTGACTAGTCTCCCAGTCCCTGCCGCTGAAAAACATCCCCCACAGCATGATGCTGCCACCTCCATTCTTGACCTTAGGGATGGTGCCAGGTTTCTTTCAGCTCTAGGAAGAGTCTTGGTGGTTTCAAACGTCTTCCATTTAAGAATTATGGGAGGCCACTATGTTCATGGAGAGCTTCAATGATGCAGAAATTTGTTGGTACCCTTCCCCAGATCTGTGCCTCGACACAATCCTGTCTCTGAGCTCTACGGACAATTCCTTTGACTTCATGGCTTGGTTTTTGCTCTGACATGCACTGTCAACTGTGGGACCTTATATAGACAGGTGTGTGCCTGCCAAGTCATGTCCAATCAATTGGATTTACCACAGGTGGACTCCAATCAAGTTGTAGAAACATCTCAAGGATGACCAATGGAAACAGGATGCACCTGAGCTCAATTTCGAGTCTCATAGGAAAGGGTCTAAATACTTAAGGTATTTCTGTTTTTGTTTTTTTATAAATTTGCAAAAATATATACAAGTCTGTTTTCTCTTTGTCATTATGGGGTATTGTGTGTAGATTGATGAGGAAAAAAAATAATTTCATCCATTTTAGAATAAGGCTGTAACGTAACAAAATGTGGAAAAAGTAAAGGGGTCTGAATATTTTCCCGAATGCACTGTAATTGTATGTGTGGGGTACAGAGATGAGATAGTCCCCAAAAAAATCATGTTAAACACTGTTATTGCATACAGAGTGAGTCCATGCAACTTATTAAGTGACTTTTTAAGCACATTTTTACTCCTGAATTATTTATGTTTTTCATAACAAAGGGGTTGAATACTTATTGACTCAAGACATTAAAGCTTTTCATTTTTAATTAATTTCTATACATTTCTAAAAACAGAATTCCACTTTGACATTATGGGGTATTGTTTATAGGCCAGTGACACTAAATCTCAATTTAATCAGTTTTAAATTCAGGCTGTAAAACAACAAAATGTGGACAAATTGAAAGGGTGTGAATACTTTCTGAAGGCACTGTAAACAACACTGGTACCAACCAACACAAGTTAATTAAATCCTAAAAACAACCTAATGACAAGGCTGACAGCCAAAGTATAGTAGTGGCTGTACATCCTAATGAGAAACACATGCAGTGACATTATTACAAAACAAAACATTTTATTTTCACATACACCGGATAGAAGCAGTGAAATGTGTTCGTTTTACAGGGTCAGCCATTGTAGTACGGCGCCCATGGAACAAAGTAGGGTTATGTGCCTTGGTCAAGGTTACATCAACAGATTTTTCACATAGTTGGCTCGGGTATTCGAACCAGCAACCTTTCGATTACTGGCCCAACGCTATAACCGCTAGGCTATATGCCTCCCATATTTGTTACAGTTACCTTAGGGTGAGCTCTAACATCCTGTGCACTCAAGTGATCACAGTCAATATGTATAATTGACACTTTTTCCAAGAAGGACTACATTTGTCACAAAGTGCTAATACAGTAACCTGGGCCTGTGTGTGTGTGTGTGTGTGTGTTTGTTTGGGGCCACATGGTTTAAAGAACCTGGCGAAGACAGCACCTGAACCACAGACCAGTCAGTGTGTCCGATACCACGACCATTTCCTCTCCCCAAAATACTACCTGTTATTCAGACATTTAGCACCTGGCCAGCTCATACCTTATAGAAGGTGTATGTGGAGATAAAACACTTGAGTCTACCTCAAGGCACAGCACAGCTGTACATTTTGGGAATGAACTGGTAGTTATTTTTTACGTCTAAATGTAGTAGAGAATAGAAAAGAACAGTAAAAGTACAACAAACATTTGACCGATAAGAAGTTTTACTACACAGTTCAGGTAGGCCTCTGCGCTTCAGCAAACAACGTTTTACTACATCAGAATCCAGAGGACGCGTACATGTGCAAATACACGCACGCACACACACACTAAACAAAGAGGATCAGGAGATGATAATAACAGATACTGTATATTTGTGTTAGTATTAGCTAGGTCAAATAACATTGATATTGTTTGAAAGCAAGGACAGATATAACTACATTCAACTGCAAACAGCTGGACCCAGAAGTCTTTCAAGACTCAGCCAGGTCGTTCAAGATCCACTGGAAAATTAGACATCCGTCAATGTAAGCAGGACGTCAAAACCGGCCACTAGGGGCAACGGTGAGCTCTATTACCATCAAGTAGGCTTGGGTTTTGCTAGGGTGTTGCGGACAGGGACGGCAAATGGGTGTAAGTCACAAGCTCCAGCTCTAAGGGTTTCATGTTCAATCCCAGTGCTAAGGACACATTTTTAACGTTTTGGTTTTAACACTATCCCAAACCTTAACCCTTATCTAAACCATTCGGAATTAAACTTTGGACGTGTGATTCTGCAGTGAGACTGTGAGAGCTTGTTGTTCAAACTGCAACTTAGCTGACTTGTACCGTTACCTTTATAGGGTTGTTTTATGCACAGACAGGCCCACTGACTGGGATGTGCTGCTAACAAATCCTTGCGTTAAACATTGAATGGTCATGGGGATGAAATGTAGGCTAATCACCAACAATGCTAATTTACCATACAGTAGTTGATGACTAAACGTAAAAAACATAATAAAAAAGCCAGTGCATATAAACTCCACTGTCTACAGTTATTCTTGGGTCACAGTTTACACTCAGGGTGTGGTAGAAACACTGTGTGTCTTTGGTGGGTCACAAGAACAGAAAATGTTGGTAGTGGGTCACAATGCTAAAGCCAGTGGCATAAACAGCTCCTCTGTGATGTGTTGAGTCCTGATCAGATATGTTGTGAGATGTGTGTCTGGGAGGTTACTACAGTTCACTGTCTGTCTCCTGGCTCTACAATAGGACCATTATTATACCCCTGTCTGTGTGAGTGTGTGTGTGTGTGTGTGAGAGAGCGAGAGAGAGAAAGAGAGAGGTGGTATAGCCTGTCCTGAGGTCTTCCTCAGAAGAAGGGAACTGAGTGTCATTTATCTGGGTCTTATGATGGACGCTATAAAAGCAGCTGGCTGATTAATCTAATACAAGTAGAGGAGAACCAAGTGTTTGTTTGGAACAGAGAGAGAGCCATGTGAGTGTCATTAGGTATAGGCCCAATGAAGAAGCTGTGGGGCTGGGGACGTTGTGTGTGTGTGTGTGTGTGTGTGTGTGTGTGTGTGTGTGTGTGTGTGTGTGTGTGTTTGTTTTACTATACTTGTGAGGACCAGAAGTCCTCACAAGAATAGTAAACCAAGGACAATTCTGATAAGAGAGGACATTTGGCCGGTCCTAAAAAGGAAAAAGGCTATTTTAGAATTAGGTTTAAGGGTTACATGTAAGTTTAGGGTTAGGAGTTAGGGTTAGGGGTTTGGGGTTAAGGTTAGGATTAAGGTTAAGGTTAGGTTTAGATTTAGGGTTAGGGGTTAGGGAAAATAGGATTTTAGGTTTAGGAGTTAGGGTTAGGGTTAGGGGTTTGGGGTTAGGGTTAGGTTTAGATTTAGGGTTAGAGAAAATATGATTTTGAATGGGAATCAATTGTTGGTCCCCAAAAAGACCTCACAAGTATAGCAATACACAACTGTGTGTGTGTGTGTGTGTGTGTGTGTGTGTGTGTGTGTGTGTGTGTGTGTGTGTGTGTGCACCACACACTCACAATAACAACATTCCAAAGAGAAAGAGAGAGGGATGAGGCATGGGCAAATTAATAGACAATCAATCAATAATCAATCAAATGGCTATATGTTTTTGATAGGGTTGTTTTCATCCGTAAGCACTTCATAAGGACAATGTGACAGCTACATAGAGCAGAAATTAAAGCTTCATAACATCTGATATCCCAGGGGCTTTACTGCCATTGAATGCCTTGGGCATGCCGCCTAAGCGTTTTTTCGTGTGCAAACCTATGAAGTGGAAAGAAAACATTGGGATGGAAAAATGCTTTCAGTGTAAACTTAATCGACTAAAACCAGATAGTAAAACAAGATAATGGACCTTTATATTGTTTTATAATATAATCTTTGAGAACTAGCAAATAAAATCTAGACATTTCTAAAACAATGAATTTAGCAGTATTGATGCTGTTATTATGTTTGAGCAAAAGAACACAGCATTAGCCATGGCAAAATGCATAGAATGGTATGACATGTGTTTAAAACTGCAACATTTTCTATCAGCTCCATGGAGAAATGTGTAGAATTTCATGAAATTATGAGCCTGAGGTAGTAGTGCTCTCAGGTCATATGCAGCCAATCTGATTAGATAACACATAATTGTGTTGTGTGTCTTGTGATGTCTTTTTTTTTTTTTTTTTTTTCCACCTTTATTTAACCAGGTAAGCCGGTTGAGAACAAGTTCTCATTTACAACTGCGACCTGGCCAAGATAAAGCAAAGCAGTGCGATAAAAACATATGGTTTTACATATGGGGTAAACAAAACATAAAGTCAAAAATACAACAGAAAATATATATACAGTGTGTGCGAATGTAGTAAGTTATGGAGGTAAGGTAATAAATAGGCCATAGTGCAAAATAGTTACAATTTCGTATAATACTGGAATGATAGATGTGCAAAAGATGATGTGCAAATAGAGATACTGGGGTGCAAATTAGCAAAATAAATAACAATATGGGGATGAGGTAGTTGGGTATGCTAATTTCAGAAAGGCTGTGTACAGGTGCAGTGATCGGTAAGCTGCTCTGACAACTGACGCTTAAAATTAGTGATGGAGATAAGAGTCTCCAGCTTCAGAGATTTTTGCAGTTCGTTCCAGTCATTGGCAGCAGAGAACTGGAAGGAATGGCGGCCAAAGGAGGTGTTGGCTTTGGGGATGACCAGTGAGATATACCTGCTGGAGCGCAGACTACGGGTGGGTGTTGCTATGGTGACCAGTGAGCCAAGATAAGACGTGGATTTGCCTAGCAGTGATTTATAGACTACATCCAATTTGCTGAGTAGGGTGTTGGAGGCTATTTTGTAAATGACATCGCCGAAGTCAAGGATTGGTAGGATAGTCAGTTTTACGAGGGCATGTTTGGCAGCATGAGTGAAGGAGGCTTTGTTGCGAAATAGGAAGCCGATTCTAGATCTAACTTTTGATTGGAGATGCTTAATGTGAGTCTGGAAGGAGAGTTTACAGTCTAACCAGACACCTAGGTATTTGTAGTTGTCCACATACTCTAGGTCACATACTCTATGGCATTGAAGCTCGTTTGGAGGTTTGTTAACACAGTGTCCAATGAAGGGCCAGATGTATACAAAATGGTGTCGTCCACATAGAGGTGGATCCGAGCGTCACCAGCAGCAAGAGCGACATCATTGATATACACAGAGAATAGAGTCGGCCCGAGAATTGAACCCTGTGGCACACCCATAGAGACGGCCATAGGTCCAGACAACAGGCCCTCCGAGTTGACACATTGAACTCTATCTGAGAAGTAGTTGATGAAC
Source organism: Coregonus clupeaformis (assembly GCF_020615455.1). Lineage (NCBI taxonomy): Eukaryota > Metazoa > Chordata > Actinopteri > Salmoniformes > Salmonidae > Coregonus > Coregonus clupeaformis. Next base: position 44,949,189 of record NC_059207.1, read on the forward strand.
CAGGCGAGGCAGTCATTAGAGAAACCAAGGGTATTTAGTCTGCCAATAAGAATGGGGTGGTTGACAGAGTCGAAAGCCTTGGCCAGGTCGATGAAGACGGCTGCGCAGTACTGTCTTTTATTGATCGCGTTTATAATATCGTTTAGGACCTTGAGCGTGGCTGAGGTGCACCCATGACCAGCTCGGACACCGGATTGCATAGCGGAGAAGGTATGGTGGGATTCGAAATGGTCGGTGATCTGTTTGTTAACTTGGCTTTCAAATACTTTCGAAAGGCAGGGCAGGATGGATATAGGTTTATAACAGTTAGGATCTAGAGTGTCACCCCCTTTGAATAGGGGGATAACCGCGGCAGCTTTCCAATCTCTGGGGATCTCAGACGTTAAGAAAGAGAGGTTGAGCAGGCTAGTAATAGGGGTTGCGACAACTTCGGTGGCTAATTTTAGAAAGAAAGGGTCCAGATTGTCTAGCCCAGCAGATTTGTAGGGGTCCAGATTTTGTAGCTCTTTCATAACATCAGCTGTCTGAATTTGTGTGAAGGAGAAGCGGGGGGCATGGGCAAGTTGCAGCGGAGGGTGCAGAGCTGGTGGCCGGGGTAGGGGTAGCCAGGTGGAAAGCATGGCCAGCCTTAGCAAAATGCTTGTTGAAATTCTCGATTATTGTAGATTTATCGGTGGTGACAGTGTTTCCTAGCCTCAGTGCAGTGGGCAGTTGGGAGGAGGTGCTCTTACAGTGTCCCAAAACTTTTTGGAGTTAGTGCTACAGGATAAAAATTTCTGTTTGAAAAAGCTAGCCTTTGCTTTCCTATCTGATTGTGTATATTGGTTCCTGACTTCCCTAAAAAGTCGCATATCGCGGGGGCTGTTCAATGCTAATGCAGTACGCCACAGGATGTTTTTGTGCTGGTCAAGGGCAGTCAAGTCTGAGGAGAACCAGGGGCTATATATGTTCTTAGTTCTGAATTTTTTGAATGGGGCATGCTTATTTCAGATTGAGAGGAAAGCACTTTTAAAGAACAACCAGGCATCCTCTACTGACGGAATGAGGTCAATATCCATCCAGGATACCCGGGCCAGGTCAATTAGAAAGGCCTGCTTGCTAAAGTGTTTTATGGAGCGTTTGACAGTGATGAGGGGTGGTCGTTTGATCGCGGACCCATTACGGACGCAGGCAATAAGGCAGTGATCGCTGAGATCCTGGTTGAAGACAGCGGAGGTGTATTTAGAGGGTAAATTTGTCAGGATGATATCTATGAGGGTGCCCATGTTTACAGATTTAGGGTTGTACCTGGTAGGTTCGTTGATAATTTGTGTGAGATTGAGGGCATTTAGTTTAGATTGTAGGTTGGCCGGGGTGTTAAGCATGTCCCAGTTTAGGTCACCAAGCAGTACGAACTCTGAGGATAGATGGGGGGCAATCAGTTCACATATGGTGTCCAGGGCACAGCTCGGGGCTGATGGGGGTCTGTAGCAAGCGGCAACAGTGAGAGACTTATTTCTGGAAAGGTGGATTTTTAGCAGTAGAAGCTCAAACTGTTTGGGCACAGACCTGGATAGTACGATAGAGCTCTGCAGGATATCTCTACAGTAGATTGCAACCCCACCCCCTTTGGCAGTTCTATCGAGATGGAAAATGTTGTAGTGGGGATGGAAATGTCTGAATTTTTGGTGGCCTTCCTACGCCAGGATTCAGACACTGCTAGAACATCAGGGTTGGCGGAGTGTGCTAGCGCAGTGAATAACTCAAACTTAGGAAGGAGGCTTCGGATATTAACGTGCAAGAAACCAAGGCTTTTACGATTACAGAAGTCAACAAATGATAACGCCTGGGGAGTAGGAGTGATACTGGGGGCTACAGGGCCTGGGTTAACCTCTACATCACCAGAGGAACAGAGGAGGAGTAGAATGAGGATATGGCTAAAGGCTTTAAGTACTGGTCTTCTAGTGCGTTGGGTACAGAGAAAAAAAGGGGCAGGTTTCCGGGCGTTGTAGAATAGGTTCAGGGCATTATGTACAGAAAAGGATATGGAAGGATAGGAGTACAGTGGAGGTAAACCTAAGCGTTGGGTAACGATGAAGGAGATAGCATCACTGGAGGCACCGATTGAGTCGGTCTCTGCGTGTATGGGGGGTGGGACAAAAGAGCTATCTAAGGCAGTTTTAAGTGTTCTGTACTGCAAAATAGACGCTAGGTCCAATATATATTGATACGCAACACACATTACATTTTTTGTGTCTTGTGATGGAGATTTAAGTGTTTACTGTTGCGTTTGACATTTTGTAAAAGCATAACGATTAGATGTGGTGATGTAAGTAACTGATGTGGTGACGTAAGTAACTGAACAGATTATTTTGAAAACACTATATCCACATATTTTTCACAATTGTGTTTTTTTGCTAGAAATGATCGCTTATGGGTACCTTAATGTGTGTGTGTAAAATATTACTGTTCTCAGTAGATTTGAGATGTGTATTAACGTGTTTTTTAGCTAGAATGGAATGTTCTTAAACTGTATCAGTGTTTCTACTGTACAAGTGTTTTCCCTATATGCATTTAGCATTAACAAAAATATAAACGCAACATGCAAAGATTTCAAAGATTTTACTGAGTCACAGTTCATATAAGGAAATCAGTCAATTGAAATAAATTCATTAGGCCCTAATATATGGATTTCACATGACTGGGAATACAAATATGCATCTGTTGGTCACAGATACCTTTAAAAAAGTATGGCGTGGATCAGAAAACCAGTCAGTATCTGGTGTGACATATAGAGTTGATCATGCTGAAACATGAGGTGATGGCGGCGGATGAATGGCATGACAATGGGCCTCAGGAACTCATCATGGTATCTCTGTGCATTCAAATTGCCATCGATAGAATTGTGTTCGCTGATGCCTGCCCATATATAACCCCACCGCCACCATTGGGCACTCTGTTGACAACATTGAAATCAGCAATCCACTCGCCCACGCGATGCCATACACGCTGTCTGCTATAGAGATACCATGGTCCAAACACACCAAGACAGTCGTGAAGAGGGCACGACAAAGCCTATTCCCCCTCAGGAGACTAAAAAGATTTGGCATGGGTCCTCAGATCCTCAAAAAATTCTACAGCTGCACCATCGAGAGCATCCTGACTGGTTGCATCACCGCCTGGTATGGCAACTGCTTGGCCTCTGACCGCAAGGCACTACAGAGGGTAGTGCGTACGGCCCAGTACATCACTGGGGCAAAGCTCCCTGCCATCCAGGACCTCTATACCAGGCGGTGTCAGAGGAAGGCCCTCAAAATTGTCAAAGACTCCAGCCACCCTAGTCATAGACTGTTCTCTCTGCTACCGCGACGGCAAGCGGTACCGGAGTGCCAAGTCTAGGTCCAAAAGACTTCTCAACAGCTTCTACCCCCAAGCCATAAGACTCCTGAACAGCTAATCATGGCTACCCGGACTATTTGCACTGCCCCCCCACCCCATCCTTTTTACGCTGCTGCTACTCTGTTAAGTAAGTATTTATGCATAGTCACTTTAACTCTACCCACATGTACATATTACCTCAACTACCTCAACTAGCCGGTGCCCCCCGCACATTGACTCTGCAACGGTACCCCCCTGTATATATAGCCTCCCTACTGTCACTTTATTTTACTGTATATATAGCCTCCCTACTGTCACTTTATTTTACTTCTGCTCTTTTTTTCTCAACACTTTTTTTGTTGTTGTTTTATTCTTACTTTTTTTGTTTAAAATAAATGCACTGTTGGTTAAGGGCTGTAAGTAAGCATTTCACTGTAATGTCTGCACCTGTTGTATTCGGCGCATGTGACCAATAAAATTTGATTTGATTTGATTTGATTTGATCTGCCCGGTACAGTTGAAACTGGGATTCATCCGTCAAGAGCACAGTTCTCCAGCATGCCAGTGGCCATCAAAGGTGAGCATATGCCCAGTGAAGTAGGTTACGACGTCGAACTGCAGTCAGTTCAAGACCCTGGTGAGGACGATGAGCACGCAGATGAGCTTCCCTGAGACGGTTTCTGACAGTTGTGCAAACCCACAGTTTCGTCAACTGTCAGGGTAGCTGGTCTCAGACGATCTTGCAGGTGAAGAAGGTGGATGTGGAGGTCCTGGGCTGGTGTGGTTACACGCGGTCTGCAGTTCTGAGGCCAGTTGGACGTACTGACAAATTCTCTAAAACGACATTGAGAAATGGTAGAGAAATTAACATTCAGTTCTCTGGCAACAGCTCTAGTGGACATTGCTGCAGTCAGCATGCCAATTGCATGCTCCCTCAAAACTAGAAACATATGTGGCATTGTGTTATGTGACAAACCTCACATTTTAGAGTGGCCTTTATTGTCCCCAAGTTGCACCTTTGTAATGATCATGCTGTTTAATCAGCTTCTTGATATGCCACACCTGTTAGGTAGATGGATTGTCTAGGCAATGGAGAAATGATCACTAACAGGGATGTAAACACATTTGTGCACAACATTTTAGCAAAATAAGCTTTTTGTGAATATGGAACATTTCTGGGATCATTTATTTCAACTCATGAAACATACGACCAACACTTTATATGTTGCATTTGTATTTTTGTTCAGTGTATATATAAACTCAGCAAAAAAAGAAACGTCCTCTCACTGTCAACTGCATTTATTTTCAGCAAACTTAACATGTGTAAATATTTGTATGAGCATAACAAGATTCAACAACTGAGACATAAACAGACATGTGACTAACAGAAATTGAATAATGTGTCCCTGAACAAAGGGGGGGTCAAAATCAAAAGTAACAGTCAGTATTTGGTGTGGCCACCACCTGCATTAAGTACTGCTGTGCATCTCCTCCTCATGGACTGCACCAGATTTGCCAGTTCTTGCTGTGAGATGTTACCCCACTCTTCCACCAAGGCACCTTCAAGTTCCCGGACATTTCTGGGGGGAATGGCCCTAGCCCTCACCCTCCGATCCAACAGGTCCCAGACGTGCTCAATAGGATTGAGATCCTGGCACTTCGCTGGCCATGGCAAACCACTGACATTCCTGTCTTGCAGGAAATCACGCAAAAAACAAGCAGTGGCATTGTCATGCTGGAGGGTCATGTCAGGATGAGCCTGCAGGAAGGGTACCACATGAGGGAGGAGGATGTCTTCCCTGTAACGCACAGCGTTGAGATTGCCTGCAATGACAACAAGCTCAGTCCGATGATGCTGTGACACACCGGCCCAGACCATGACCGACCCTCCACCTCCAAATCGAACCCGCTCCAGAGTACAGGTGTAACGCTCATTCCGTCGACGATAAACGCGAATCCGACCATCACCCCTGGTGAGACAAAACCGCGACTCGTCAGTGAAGAGCACTTTTTGCCAGTTCTGTCTGGTCCAGCGACGGTGGGTTTGTGCCCAGATGTGACGTTGTTGCCGGTGATGTCTGGTGAGGACCTGCCTTACAACAGGCCTACAAGCCCTCAGTCCAGCCTCTCTCAGCCTATTGTGGACAGTCTGAGCACTGATGGAGGGATTGTGCGTTCCTGGTGTAACTCGGGCAGTTGTTGTTGCCATCCTGTACCTGTCCCGCAGGTGTAATGTTCGGATGTACCGATCCTGTGCAGGTGTTGTTACACGTGGTCTGCCACTGCGAGGATGATCAGCTGTCCGTCCTGTCTCCCTGTAGCGCTGTCTTAGGCGTCTCACAGTACGGACATTGCAATTTATTGCCCTGGCCACATCTGCAGTCCTCATGCCTCCTTGCAGCATGCCTAAGGCACGTTCACGCAGATGAGCAGGGATCCTGGGCATCTTTCTTTTGGTGGTTTTCAGAGTTAGTAGAAAGGTCTCTTTAGTGTCCTAAGTTTTCATAACTGTGACCTTAATTGCCTACCGTCTGTAAGCTGTTAGTGTCTTAACGACCGTTCCACAGGTGCATGTTCATTAATTGTTTATGGTTCATTGAACAAGCATGGGAAACAGTGTTTAAACCCTTTACAATGAAGATCTGTGAAGTTATTTGGATTTCTACAAATTATCTTTGAAAGACAAGGTCCTGAAAAAGAGACGTTTCTTTTTTTGCTGAGTTTATTTATTTTAGAAAATACATTTTGCGATGGTAAAACGTTTTCAGTGTAAACCTAAATGACTAAAACCAGATATAACGTATGTAGAAAATGGAGCCATATATATTTTAATAAGATCATCTTTGAGAAATAACAATCACCAAAATTAAACTAGACAGTCAGGGAGAATCTAAAATTCCTCAAATGTCATGGCATGGGTCCCCCATAGATTTTGTTATAATGTTTGAGTCAATGAGATTGCGTAATTACAAGGCCATGGCAAAATGTGTAGAATTGCAGGAAATTAGCTTTGAAACTGCAATTGTTCTCTCAGCCCCATGACAAAATATATTGGCGCCCCCCCTTGGTTTGTGCTGTGGTGGAGACCTCTGTGGGCTATACTCGGCCTTGTCTCAGGATTGTAAGTTGGTGGTTGAGGATATCCCTCTGGTGGTGCGGGGGCTGTGCTTTGGCAGAGTGGGTGGGGTTATATCCTTCCTGTTTGGCCCTGTCCGGGGGTTTCTTCGGATGGGGCCACAGTGTCTCCGGACCGCTCCTGTCTCAGCCTCCAGTATTTATGCTGCAGTAGTTTGTGTCGGGGGCTGGGGTTAGTTGGTTATACCTGGAGTACTTCTCCTGTCTTATCCAGTGTCCTGTGTGAATTTAAGTATGCTCTCTCTAATTCTCTCGTTCTCTCTTTCTCTCTGAGAACCTGAGCCCCTAGGACCATACGTCAGGACTACCGGGCATGCTGACACCTTGCTGTCCCCAGTCCGCCTGGCCTTGCTGCTATTCCAGTTTCAACTGTTCTGCCTGCGGTTACGAAACCCCTACCTGTCCCAGACCTGCTGTTTTCAACTCTTAATGATCGGCTATGAAAAGCCAACTGAGAGACCTGAGCCCTAGGACCATACGTCGGGACTACCGGCCGTGGTGACTCCTTGCTGTCCCCAGTCCGCCTGGCCTTGCTGCTATTCCAGTTTCAACTGTTCTGCCTGCGGTTATGGAACCCCTACCTGTCCCAGACCTGCTGTTTTCAACTCTTAATGATCGGCTATGAAAAGCCAACTGAGATTTATTCCTGATTATTATTTGACCATGCTTGTCACTTATGAACATTTTTGAACATCTTGGCATGGTTCTGTTATAATCTCCACCCGGCACAGCCAGAAGAGGACTGGCCACCCCTCATAGCCTGGTTCCTCTCTAGGTTTCTTCCTAGGTTTTGGCCTTTCTAGGGAGTTTTTCCTAGCCACCGTGCTTCTACACCTGCATTACTAGCTGTTTGGGGTTTTAGGCTGGGTTTCTGTACAGCACTTCGAGATATTAGCTGATGTAAGAAGGGCTATATAAAATAAAATTGATTGATTGATTGATTGATTGATATAGAATTGCAGGAAATTAGGTGTAAAACAGCAACATTTTGTTTCTGCGGCCAAGAGGAGGGCCTCTAAAACCGTGCCATTGCCCATGCCAAAAGTGGGATTAAATTTGATTTAACTGCCATTTGTTGCCACAGTCTACACAAAATGCTCTGTAATGTCAAAGTGTAAAGATTTATGGAAAATAAAACACTAATATAGCTTGATTGACCCCCTGGAGTCAATACATGTCAGAATCACCTTTGGCAGTGAGTACAGCTGTGAGTATTCCTGGATAAGTCTATAAGAGCTTTGCACACCTGGATAGTACAATATTTGGCCCGCAGGAAGCCAGTTGGGGAACCCTGCTGTACCGGCTTCCTTCTTTTTCATTCTGTCATTTATTTTAGTATTGTGGAGTAACTACAATGTTGTTGATCCATCCTAAGTTGTCTCCTATCACAGCCATTAAACTCTGTAACTGTTTTAAAATCACCATTGGCCTCATGGTGAAATCCCTGAGCAGTTTCCTTCCTCTCCGGCAACTGAGTTATACACCCGTCAGCAACGGGTGTGGCTGAAATAGCTGAATCCACTAATTTCAAAAGGGTGTCCACATACTTTTGTATATATAGTGTATCTTATATTAATGTATTGAATTATTTAGTAAACATTATTTTTAAAATATTGATGTCACAAATGTATCATTTGTACAGTTCTTTACACAAAATGTAGTTTTTTGTTACATTTGACTGTGTAAAACCTAGCAGTACTACTTATTTCTGAGTGAGGCATTTGAAAAAAACATTATTTGTCTCTCTGAAATGAAACCATCAAGTGACAGATGTCTTGAGATGTTGCTTCAATATCTCCACATAATTTTCCTTCCTCATGATGCCAGCAATTCTGTGAAGTGCACCAGTCCCTCCTGCAGCAAAGCACCCCCACAGCATGATGCTGCCACCCCTGTGCTTCATGGTTGGGATGGTGTTCTTTGGCTTGCAAGTCTACCCCCTTTTTCCTCCAAACAAAACGATGGTCGTTATGGCCAAACAGTTCTATTTTTTGTTTCATCAGACCAGAGGACATTTCTCCAAAAAGTATGATCTTTGTCCCCATGTGCAGTTGCAAACCGTAGTCTGGCTTTTTTACGGCAGTTTTGGAGCAGTGGCTTCTTCCTTGCTGAGCGGCCTTTCGGGTTATGTCGATATAGGACTCGTTTTACTGTGGATATAGATACTTTTGTACCTGTTTCCTCCAGCATCTTCACAAGGTCCTTTGCTGTTGTTCTGGGATTGATTTGCACTTTTCTCACCAAAGTACGTTCAGCTCTAGGAGACAGAACGTGTCTCCTTCCTGAGCGGTATGACGGCTGCGTGGAAAAATTGTGTTTATACTTGCATACTATTGTTTGTACAGATGAACGTGGTACCTTCAGTCGTTTGGAAATTGCTCCCAAGGATGAACCAGACTTGTGGAGGTCTACAATCTTTTTTCTGATGTCTTGGCTGATTTCTTTTGGTTTTCGCATGATGTCAAGCAAAGAGGCACTGAGTTTGATGGTAGGCCTTGAAATACATCCATAGGTACACCTCCAATTGACTCAAATGATGTAAATTAGCCTATCAGAAGCCTCTAAAGCCATGACATCATTTTCTGAAAGTTTCCAAGCTGTTTAATGGCACAGTCAACTTAGTGTATGTAAACTTCTGACCCACTGGCATTGTGATACAGTGAATTTTAAGTGAAATAATCTGTCTGTAAACAATTGTTGGAAAAATTACTTGTGTCATGCACAAAGTAGATGTCCTAACCGACTTGCCCAAACTATATAGTTTGTTAACAAGACATTTGTGGAGTGGTTGAAAAACGAGTTTTAATGACTCCAACCTAAGTGTATTTAATCTTCCGACTTCAACTGTATGGCCACTCTTCTCTTACTTCCACTAAATTTGTTATTTCTGTTATTGCTCTCAGCTGAAAGTTTTTATATTCCTCAATTAATAGTATTCTTCTTCCTAATATATCTTCATACTCTGCTTCTTTCCAAAAAATGAGATTTTATCCCTTGCGTTCCTTTTAATATTATTTTTTATACTTGTATCATTACTGTATCAACGACATATGTAATAACTGTTTCGCATTAGATTGTGCCTTTTTCTGATAATGTTATAATTGTAGCCTATTGCATTAATTTAGCTTATTATCCAAACTTATATAAAATCATCATACACACCTCTATACCTCATCATTCAAACTTCAGAGTGCGACTCATTTATACCATTCTCATATCACATTCACACAAAGTTGTTCTCAAACACGCTTAATCACTATTTGTATAACCTACAGGGATATTTTATTCTATCAAAGGGCCCCAATTTGGAATGTTAACCCTATTGCAGTTATTATTTTACTATGGTCAATTTTACCATAATCCTACATCACCTCTACATTTTCCAAATATAATGTCCGAAACAACCCTAAAAGACTGGCCGAAATACAATGTGTAGACGTCATACGATCACACCCGTACATGTGACCTGTTCCTCCACCAGGATTTCTCATACCCCTCCTGGTAAAGACACACACACCTTCTGATCCCCTCCTGGTAATGTGAATTTTCCACACTCAGTTGGTAAATGAATATCCACATACCATTAATTCTCCTCTTCGTAATGCAAGATTGGGCATGGCCTTTCTCCACCGTACTTCACCCAACCTCAAATATAGTCTCTTTCCTGACACTTCTTCCGCGCAGAAAAGGCTTATATTTGCAGGATTTATTTTTATTGTCCGATCCCTCACACAGGCCACTCGTGCTTAAATGAATCAGACAGAATGACCAGCAGGACGAACAAATGAATCAGACAAATTGAACAAATACATCAGATGAACAACTGAGTAAATTGGACAGATTGAATGCACAAATTGAGTCAGACCAGTGGACAAAGATGAAAGAGCAGCTTTCAAGCAGGTCCAACAAACCAGTCTTGTACAAAACGAGTCAGACAAAACAATCGAACCAAACTAATTGATCAAGCTGACCAAATTAGCAACCTGAATGAGACAGATGAAACATACAACTTAATCACCATTGAATGAACCACAGCCGCTCAAGCAAACCATTCACCAGCACGAGATGAGCAGACCTACTCTAATTAACATTTTCTCTATATTTTTGAAGCCCTAGTGGCTATTTCACAACCGTTCACCTACTCTGAATAACCAGAGCTACTACCAATTTATGGTGTCACCTACTCAGGATGACATACCTTTTAACTGTTTGTTGCTACTTGGCTACCTGCCAAACTATTCACGTTTTACTTTTAATAAACGTTTAATCAATCTTTGTGTTCAACAAATTTACCAACTTTTTAGTTTTGTCCTCACTCATCTTTTTTCGTTAAACTTTTTCACCCCGGACGTTTATCCCGAGACAGAAGAGTCATTTTCCTGTGCGTTTTAGCTGCCAACTTTACGTTATTTTCCTTTTTCCATCGCAACTTTTTTCCCTTATTCAACTTTTTCACTCCGGACGCTTTATCTGGACATGGTTCATCAACATCTTCAACAGCCGAAGCTAAGTAGTAACATTAACATGATGTCTTCTAATTGCAGTCGCTGTACTCATAATATACAGGAGAACGATCGCCTTTACGGCGAAAATAGCTGTGCTACAAGCCCAGCTTCAGACGCAATCGTTAGGCAAGGGTAATCTCAGTGTAGGAAAGGAAGAAACAGCGTCTGTGCCACCAGTAAGTACAGACAGTAACGTTAGTATAAATCCCCCCGCACAGTCCCCGCAGCCGGACAACTTTCTCATGGCTTCTGGAGGGAAATACTGTTGGAATGCTCAACCGGTGTCGCTCATTCAGCCGACAGAAACCTTCAACCGGTTTTCCCCATTATGTAGCGAGTCGGAGTCTGAGTCTGAGTCTTCTCTAGTCTCTACTCCTCCCGTTACGGGGTCTGAGACGCCAAGGCTCCCACCATTAGCTCTGACAAATTGAAAACCCTAGTCATTGGCGACTCCATTACCCGCAGTATTAGACTTAAAACGAATCACCCAGCGATCATACACTGTTTACCAGGGGGCAGGGCTACCGACGTTAAGGCTAATCTAAAGATGGTGCTGGCTAAAGCTAAAACTGGCGAGTGTAGAGAGTATAGAGATATTGTTATCCACGTCGGCACCAACGATGTTAGGATGAAACAGTCAGAGGTCACCAAGTGCAACATAGCTTCAGCTTGTAAATCAGCTAGAAAGATGTGTCGGCATCGAGTAATTGTCTCTGGCCCCCCTCCCAGTTAGGGGAAGTGACGAGCTCTACAGCAGAGTCTCAGCACTTAATCGCTGGTTGAAAACTGTTTTCTGCCCCTCCCAAAAGATAACATTTGTGGATAATTGGCCCTCTTTCTGGGACTCACCCACAAACAGGACCAAGCCCTGACCTGCTGAGGAGTGACGGACTCCATCCTAGCTGGAGGGGTGCTCTCCTCTTATCTACCAACATAGATAGGGCTCTAACTCCTCTAGCCCCACAGTGAAATAGGGTGCAGGCCAGGCAGCAGGCTGTTAGCCAACCTGCCAGCTTAGTGGAGTCTGCCAATAGCACAGTCAGTGTAGTCAGCTCAGCCATACCCATTGAGACTGTGTCTGTGCCTCGACCTAGGTTGGGCAAAACTAAACATGGCGGTGTTCACCCTAGCAATCTTATTAGGATAAAGACCTCCTCCATTCCTGCCATTATTGAAAGAGATCGTGATACCTCACATCTCAAAATAGGGTTACTTAATGTTAGATCCCTCACTTCAAAGGCAGTCATAGTCAATGAACTAATCACTGATCATAATCTCGATGTGATTGGCCTGACTGAAACATGGCTTAAGCCTGATGAATTTGCTGTGTTAAATGAGGCCTCACCTCCTGGTTACACTAGTGACCATATTCCCCGTGCATCCCGCAAAGGCGGAGGTGTTGCTAACATTTACGATAGCAAATTTCAATTTACAAAAAAAAATGGCGTTTTCATCTTTTGAGCTTCTAGTCATGAAATCTATGCAGCCTACTCAATCACTTTTTATAGCTACTGTTTACAGGCCTCCTGGGCCATATACAGCGTTCCTCTCTGAGTTTCCTGAATTCCTATCAGACCTTGTAGTCATAGCAGATCATATTCTAATTTTTGGTGATTTTAATATTCACATGGAGAAGTCCACAGACCCACTCCAAAAGTCTTTCGGAGCCATTATCGACTCAGTGGGTTTTGTCCAACATGTCTCTGGACCTACTCACTGCCACAGTCATACTCTGGACCTAGTTTTGTCCCATGGAATAAATGTTGTAGATCTTAATGTTTTTCCACAAAATCCTGGACTATCGGACCACCATTTTATTACATTTGCAATCGCAACAAATAATCTGCTCAGACCCCAACCAAGGAGCATCAAAAGTCGTGCTATAAATTCTCAAACAACACAAAAATTCATTGATGCCCTTCCAGACTCCTTCTGCCTACCCAAGGACGTCAGAGGACAAAAATCAGTTAACCACTTAACTGAGGAACTCAATTTAACCTTGCGCAATACCCTAGATGCAGTTGCACCCCTAAAAACGAAAAACATTTGTCATAAGAAACTAGCTCCCTGGTATACAGAAAATACCCGAGCTTTGAAGCAAGCTTCCAGGAAATTGGAACGGAAATGGCGCCACACCAAACTGGAAGTCTTCCGACTAGCTTGGAAAGACAGTACCGTGCAGTACCGAAGAGCCCTCACTGCTGCTCGATCATCCTACTTTTCCAACTTAATTGAGGAAAATAAGAACAATCCAAAATTTCTTTTTGATACTGTTGCAAAGCTAACTAAAAAGCAGCATTCCCCAAGAGAGGATGGCTTTCACTTCAGCAGTGATAAATTCATGAACTTCTTTGAGGAAAAGATCATGACCATTAGAAAGCAAATTACGGACTCCTCTTTGAATCTGCGTATTCCTCCAGGGCTTAGCTGTCCTGGATCTGCACAGCTCTGCGAGGGCCTGGGATCGGGAGAGACACTTAAGTGTTTTAGTACTATATCTCTTGACACAATGATGAAAATAATCATGGCCTCTAAACCTTCAAGCTGCATACTGGATCCTATTCCTACTAAACTGCTGAAGGAGCTGCTTCCTGTGCTTGGCCCTCCTATGTTGAACATAATAAACAGCTCTCTATCCACCGGATGTGTACCAAACTCACTAAAAGTGGCAGTGATAAAGCCTCTCTTGAAAAAGCCAAACCTTGACCCGGAAAATATAAAAAACTATCGGCCTATATCGAATCTTCCATTCCTCTCAAAAATTTTAGAAAAAAGCTGTTGCGCAGCAACTCACTGCCTTTCTGAAGACAAACAATGTATACGAAATGCTTCAGTCTGGTTTTAGACCCCATCATAGCACTGAGACTGCACTTGTGAAGGTGGTAAATGACCTTTTAATGGCGTCAGACCGAGGCTCTGCATCTGTCCTCGTGCTACTAGACCTTAGTGCTGCCTTTGACACCATCGATCACCACATTCTTTTGGAGAGACTGGAAACCCAAATTGGTCTACACGGACAAGTTCTGGCCTGGTTTAGATCCTACCTGTCGGAAAGATATCAGTTTGTCTCTGTGAATGGTCTGTCCTCCGACAAATCAACTGTACATTTCGGTGTTCCTCAAGGTTCCGTTTTAGGACCACTATTGTTTTCACTATATATTTTACCTCTTGGGGATGTTATTCGAAAACATAATGTTAACTTTCACTGCTATGCGGATGACACACAGCTGTACATTTCAATGAAACATGGTGAAGCCCCAAAATTGCCCTCGCTAGAAGCCTGTGTTTCAGACATAAGGAAGTGGATGGCTGAAAACTTTTTACTTTTAAACTCGGACAAAACAGAGATGCTTGTTCTAGGTCCCAAGAAACAAAGAGATCTTCTGTTAAATCTGACAATTCATCTAGATGGTTGTAAAGTCGTCTCAAATAAAACTGTGAAGGACCTCGGTGTTACTCTTGACCCTGATCTCTCTTTTGACAAACATATCAAGACTGTTTCAAGGACAGCTTTTTTCCATCTACGTAACATTGCAAAAATCAGAAATTTTCTGTCCAAAAATGATGCAGAAAAATTAATCCATGCATTTGTTACTTCTAGGTTAGACTACTGCAATGCTCTATTTTCCGGCTACCCCGGATAAAGCACTAAATAAACTTCAGTTAGTGCTAAATACGGCTGCTAGAATCCTGACTAGAACCAAGAAATTTGATCATATTACTCCAGTGCTAGCTTCCCTACACTGGCTTCCTGTTAAGGCAAGGGCTGATTTCAAGGTTTTACTGTTAACCTATAAAGCATTACATGGGCTTGCTCCTACCTATCTTTCCGAGTTGGTCCTGCCGTACATACCAATACGTACGCTACGGTCACAAGACGCAGGCCTCCTAATTGTCCCTAGAATTTCTAAGCAAACAGCGGGAGGCAGGGCTTTCTCCTATAGATCTCCATTTTTATGGAACAGTCTGCCTACCCATGTGAGAGACGCAGACTCGGTCTCAACCTTTAAGTCTTTACTGAAGACTTATCTCTTCAGTAGGTCATATGATTGAGTGTAGTCTGGCCCAGGAGTGTGAAGGTGAACGGAAAGGCTGGAGCAACGAACAGCCCTTGCTGTCTCTGCCGGGCCGGTTCCCCTCTCCACTGGGGTTCTCTGCCTCTAACCCTGTTGCAGGGGCTGAGTCACTGGCTTGCTGGTGCTCTTTCATGCCGTCCCTGGGAGGGGGTGCGTCACTTGAGTGGGTTGAGTTACTGACGTGATCTTCCTGTCTGGGTTGGCGCCCCCCTTGGTTTGTGCTGTGGTGGAGACCTCTGTGGGCTATACTCGGCCTTGTCTCAGGATTGTAAGTTGGTGGTTGGGGATATCCCTCTAGTGGTGCGGGGGCTGTGCTTTGGCGGAGTGGGTGGGGTTATATCCTTCCTGTTTGGCCCTGTCCGGGGGTTTCTTCGGATGGGGCCACAGTGTCTCCGGACCGCTCCTGTCTCAGCCTCCAGTATTTATGCTGCAGTAGTTTATGTGTCGGGGGCTGGGGTTAGTTGGTTATACCTGGAGTACTTCTCCTGTCTTATCCAGTGTCCTGTGTGAATTTAAGTATGCTCTCTCTAATTCTCTCGTTCTCTCTTTCTCTCTGAGAACCTGAGCCCTAGGACCATACGTCAGGACTACCGGGCATGATGACACCTTGCTGTCCCCAGTCCGCCTGGCCTTGCTGCTATTCCAGTTTCAACTGTTCTGCCTGCGGCTACGAAACCCCCTACCTGTCCCAGACCTGCTGTTTTCAACTCTTTAATGATCGGCTATGAAAAGCCAACTGAGAGACCTGAGCCCTAGGACCATACGTCGGGACTACCGGCCGTGGTGACTCCTTGCTGTCCCCAGTCCGCCTGGCCTTGCTGCTATTCCAGTTTCAACTGTTCTGCCTGCGGTTATGGAACCCCTACCTGTCCCAGACCTGCTGTTTTCAACTCTTAATGATCGGCTATGAAAAGCCAACTGAGATTTATTCCTGATTATTATTTGACCATGCTTGTCACTTATGAACATTTTTGAACATCTTGGCATGGTTCTGTTATAATCTCCACCCGGCACAGCCAGAAGAGGACTGGCCACCCCTCATAGCCTGGTTCCTCTCTAGGTTTCTTCCTAGGCTTTCGCCTTTCTAGGGAGTTTTTCCTAGCCACCGTGCTTCTACACCTGCATTACTAGCTGTTTGGGGTTTTAGGCTGGGTTTCTGTACAGCACTTCGAGATATTAGCTGATGTAAGAAGGGCTATATAAAATAAAATTGATTGAAATTGATTGATTAACCCGATTGGCCCTGTCTAATTATTGCATCACGCCCACAGGATGATGCGTCACCTACCCCCGAGCAGCCTCTAACAATGAACTCCACGTTAGAGCGGTAACCGTAGGCCCCTTCGTGTATGTACCACCTACCCCCAAGCAGCCTCTAATAATGAACCCCACGTTAGAGCGGTAACCATAGGCACTCTTCATGTATGTACCACCTACCCCCGAGCAGCCTCTAACAATGAACCCCACGTTAGAGCGGTAACCGTAGGCACTCTTGGCTAGCCACCTGCCCATTCAGCCCTCTGGAGTGCTAATTTTAGCTCTCCAAAGCGGTATCCGCAGGATTTAACATATTTGTAATACCAACAGTATTCAACAATCAAAAACATTGCATGCATGCTTATTTCTCATTCCAACAAAAATTTCCTAAATGTAGTCCTTAATACTGGAGAGACCCCTTCCGTACCTTACCCTCAGATTCAGCTTGATCGAATCACACAATTTCAATGCTAAAAGTAAGAACGTCACTTACTTGTATTAACAGTGGCCACTGTATGTTTGTGTGTGATTCGTCCAAACTTTCTCCGATGGCGAAGCACCCAATGATCTCTTTTTCCAGTCCCTGTTCGGGCGCCAATATGTTGTGGAAAATTATCACTATACTTATTAAAAATCAAAATTCTTCCAGAATTTATGTAGAATCAAGATAGACTTTATTACACAGAGTAACGGAAGCCGAGATGGTCTGCAGAGCACCTCCCCTCTACCTCTCAGCTCTCCGTTGATATAGTCATATTCACATACATCTTAGCTTAAAGCCCCTCCCTCTTGGGTTCCCCCACCACCATCTTCAGTTTCCCTCTCTCTACCGCTCTGCCCACTTCCTTACAATCAATCCAGCCCTTATCGTGCAAAAACACTCATCTTCAGTTTAAACTCTATTCAACCCTGGCTCACCCTGGCTTGACCTGAAGATTGATTGTTGGACATGACAGGTCCACACTTAATCTTTCAAACATACCCAAAACCCACTCTTCTCTTCCCTCCTGTCATGCTGTAATTACTCATGATTAGTCTAGACTCTGTTCAATTCTGGCGCCACTCTCTCTCTACTTTGATTGAGGAGAGATGCATTAGGCAACAGTCTGGTTTCAGTCTCTGATAAGGTAGAACAGTCATGGATTAGGTAAGAGCGAGCAATTCGACCCTAGGTCTGATCCCCACTTCACACACACACCCAAGCCCAGTGAAAGGAACCATTCAAGTTCTTGCCTAGCAACAGAGAATCATGACTATATGTTCGTCATGTCTGTGATTTAACTTTGTTTATCCAATAGTTTACAAAAAAATTCCCATCAGACCCACCTGGCTTGACGAGAGTTCATCCGTTTCGCTGCCCGTATGTGCTCCAAATTCCGGTAGTCAGTGAGAATCCGGAATGGATGGACTGCGCCCTCCAGCCAGTGTCTCCGTTCCTCCAGAGCGAGGGCCATCGCCAACAGCTCCTTGTCTCCAAATCCAGAGTTCCTCTCTGCGGGGGTAAGCTTTTTCGAGAAAAAGGCACAGGGATACATTTTCTCTGGCTTACCTTGCCGCTGGGAGAGGACCCCACCCACGCACTCCTCAGATGCATCCACCTGCAGGATGAAAGGACGAGCTGGATCTGGGTGTTTTAGGAGGGGCGCTGTGGTGAACCTCTCCTTCAGCCTCTTGAAGGCAGCGTCAGCCTCAGGGTTCCAGGTCAGCTTCTGAGGCCCACCCTTAAGGAGAGAGATGAGCGGGGCGGCTATGGAGCTGAAGGACCTGATGAAACGCCGGTAGAAATTTGCGAAGCCCAGGAAGCTCTGTAGGCCCTTGATGGTGGTGGGGACTGGCCATGACCTGATGGCGTCCGTCTTCGCTCTTTCCATGAACACCCCCTGAGGACTGATCCTGTATCCCAGGAAGGAGATGGCCTGTTGGTGGAATTCGTATTTCTCCCCCTTCACCAACAGGCTGTGTTCCCGGAGGCGGAGTAGGACCGCTCGGACGTCCCTGACGTGGTGATAGTGATGGGGAGAGTGACGTGCATAATGGTGCCTGATCCAAGTGGTTTATTGTCCAGCGAGGTGACGTGTAACGGAGAAGGCAGTGGCACGGTGGGAAACCCCCATTCAGAGACCAGCTCCCTATCGATAGGGTTCCCCACTGATCCGGAATCTATCATTGCCATGGAAAGCGAAGTGAAGGAAGAACCATTCACCGTTAGGGGAACTAAAAACAATGGTTTGGTGACAGGTGATGACGGAACACTCACGGAGCGGCGAAGGTAGTCATACCGCCTGGATAGGGAGCCGCCAGGAGATCTGTGGTCCGTAGTGCTGTAGGGAGTGCTGCCCACCTTTATGGGTGAGGACTCGGAGGCAGGGCGGCTTCCATAGCTCAGATGGGGTGAGCGTCGAGGCTCCGGGTGGTGTTGGGAACGCCGTCAGTCTCTCAACATGTCGTCAACATGAATGGACGTAGCGATGAGGGTATCAAGGTCCATCTCGTTGTCCCGACATGCGAGTTCCGTCGTGATATCCTCCCGTAAGCCTCTCCTGAAGGCTGTGCGTAGAGCATGCTCATTCCAGCCAGAAGACGCCACCATCGTGCAAAAGCTCAGGGCATACTCGAACGCGGCTTCCTCTCCCTATTGTAGCCAGAGGAAACGCTCATCCCCATCCTTTCCCTCCGTGGGATGATCAAACACCGCCCTGAACCGATTAAGGAAGGTGGAGTAGGGAAGCGCCGTGGCCTCACCTCTTTCCCAGACTGCCGTGGCCCAACCCAGCGCCTTTCCCTTCAGTAGCGAAATCACCAGCGCTATCCTGGCTTGGTCCGATGGAGATGCCCCACGCTGACGCTCCAGATACAGTGAAACCTGTAGCAGGAAGCCTCTACATTTCGCTGTTTTCCTAGCGCTCCAGCAGGGCGAGGGGTCCCTCAGACGTTGGCGATAGCATGGGAGGAGGTGGACTGCGTGTACTCGCCGCTCCCTGAGGTGGAACCAGAGCGATGGTCAGTTTATGCAGCGTTTGGAGCACTTCCTGCATGGAGGCGTTCAGCTAGGCAATCTCTGCTGGTGCTGGTCGAGGCGCTTAAACTCCAGGAGGATTACCTGCTGTATCAATCTTCGAGAGGTGTGTTATTCTGTGACGAGTACTGAGGGTATGAAGAGGTAGGACGCAGATGCAGGAATCAACAATTTCAAGGTTTACTTAACACTGAGCAAGAGAACAACAAAGAGCGAGTACACAACATGACACTAAGAATCACACACAACACAACACTGAACAGTCCAGGGCTATATAGGGGTGGTGATGAGATGATGAGGTGCAGGTGCGCTGGAGGTGATTAGGGTGCGTTGGGTTTCCATTCCGGTGTTGCCGAGGTGGTGCACTCAGACCGGTGGGTCAGTAGACCGGCGAATCAGAGCGCCGGAGGAGAGCAACGGGAGGAGACGTGACACCAGCTCTAAAGTCCGCTTTCACCGCAACGTTTTCACGGTTTGATAAAGGCTCCCTGCTACGCTGGGACTGGTGGTGCGTCTGGAAGAGTAGAATCATCTTCACCTTCATCAAAATCCTGGGATGGGTACTTTCTATTTGCAGTTCTCCTCCTGCTTTCTTATTTGCTCATCATCTCTCATTTCAACACTGTACCCAGCTTGGAACCGTTTACAATACATCTTTCCTGTCTTCCAATTGTCTAGACCAGTGAATACTAAAGGTAGAGGCATGAATTATGACGCAAAACACAGACTTTCATATCAGGCAAGTTAATTACAATAACAGTTAAAATGAGAGTATATCAGAAACATAAATTAGGCCAAATTACCTGCTCCCTTCATGATCTTAAAGCAACTTATTTCCCAGGTGCTGTCTGGTAGCGTACACTTGATGGCTAAATTGTTTCTTTGGTTCTTTTTTCTAAGGCTGAGTGGTGGCCAATAACAGATGTCATCTTTGATCCATACTTGTGGAGCTACTGCATATGGTTCATTCTTTTCATCCAGGAACTGAACAACGGCAAACTTCATTAAAAAAAAACCTTTATTTAACTAGGTAAGTCAGTTAAGAACACATTCTTATTTACAACGACGGCCTACACCGGCCAAACCCGGACGACGCTGTGCGCCGCCCTATGGGACTCCCAATCACGGCCGGTTGTGATACAGCCTGGAATCGAACCTGGGGGTCTGTAGTGACGCCTCAAGCACTGAGATGCAGTGCCTTAGACCACTGTGCCACTCAGGAGCCTCATGAACTAAAGACAGGAGAGAAAGAGGAAGAACTAAGCATAAAGACCACTTACAATCCAAAAATTATAATTTACACTACAAATCACACAATACCCAGTGAAATCCTAAGATATAATATAATAATAATATGCCATTTAGCAGACGCTTTGTTCCAAAGCGACTTACAGTCACGCGTGCATACATGTTTGTGTATGGGTGGTCCCTACCAGCATATTTACCTTGTGAGAGACAAACAGAAACAAACAGGGCTATGACATGTCTACAAGTGGCTCAATGGAGAGAACAATCAAATGATTAACTGTGTGATTCATTATGGCATAGTGCAGTGGTTCCCAACTCCTCGAGTACCCCCAAAAGTACACATTTTTATTGTAGCCCCAGACAAGCACACCTGATTCAACTTGTAAACTAATCATCAGGCCCTCAATGAGTTGAATCAGGTATGTTTGTCCGAGTCTACAACAAAAATGTGTGCTGTTGGGGGTACTCAAGGACTGGAGTTGGGAACCACTGGATAGGCTAAAGAAATCTAAGTTTGACATTAATTTAGAAGCACACTCTTGAATTTACCCGTATTTTACTACATTCTAGAGCAGTGAGTAAATGCCCTATAACATAACATTACCAGCACCGACATCATTTTGTAAACGGCCATGTTATTGTTGTTAGCTAGCATTGAACATTAGCAAGCTAACTAGCTAAGTAACTCAGATAGCAAGGACACAAGCAGATAGTAATCTAGCCAACTTAACAACACAAGCTGCTAGCTAGCGAGCTAACATACCGCCACACTAATGTTAGCAAACCTACTAACGTTAGCAAACTAGCTAGCTAAGTAACTTGGCTAGCAAGACAAAAGAGCACCGACATAATTTAGCTAGCTAGCTAGTACAAGAGCAATAGCACCGAGCAACGGCGCTAGTTAACTTAGTAAACATGCCAACATTTCCTAAGTTAACGAGGCTAACTAGAAAACTTGCGTTAACATTATTGTCCTACAAATAATGCAAAGAAAAACGCCAGCTAGCTAAGTTAGCATTTTCTTCTTTGTTGAGCTGAGTTGACTTTGCTAGCTTAATGTTTTAACAGTACTGTTTGAGCAAACAAAACTAATATAACTACACTGAACAAAAAAATGTACGCAACATGCAACAATTTCAAAGATTTTACTGAGTTACAGTTCATATAAGGAAATCAGTCAATTGAAATAAATTAATTACTGTAGGCCCTAATCTATGGATTTCACATGACTGGGAATACAGATATACATCTGTTGATCACAGATGCCTTAACAAAAAAGGTAGGGGCATGGATCAGAAAACCAGTCAGTGTCTGGTGTGACCACCATTTGCCTCATGCAGCGCGACACATCTTCTTCGCATAGAGTTGATCAGGCTGTTGATTGTGGCCTGTGGAATGTTGTCCCACTCCTCTTCAATGGCTGTGTGAAGTTGCTGGATATTGGCGGGAAATGGAACACGCTGTCGTACACGTCGATCCAGAGCATCCCAAACAAGCTCAATGGGTGACATGTCTGGTGAGTATGCAGGCCATGGAAGAACTGGGACATTTTCAGCTTCCAGGAATTGTGTACAGATCCTTGCGACATGGGCCCGTGCATTATCATGCTGAAACATGAGGTGAGCACCGACATAATTTAGCTAGCTAGCTAGTACAAGAGCAATAGCACCGAGCAACGGCGCTAGTTAACTTAGTAAACATGCCAACATTACCTAAGTTAACGAGGCTAACTAGAAAACTTGCGTTAACATTATTGTCCTACAAATAATGCAAAGAAAAACGCCAGCTAGCTAAGTTAGCATTTTCTTCTTTGTTGAGCTGAGTTGACTTTGCTAGCTTAATGTGTTAACAGTACTGTTTGAGCAAACATTAAAGACAAACAATTGTAAGTTATTAAAGTTTGCATTAGCTATGACAATACTCTGATAACATGTAACACAGGAAGGAAAGCTGTAACGTTACTTACTTGAGCAAACAAGCTGAGTTGCAGTAAAAAAACAATCTGTACTAGAATGGTTTTCCCTCCCAGAAAATGTTTTTAAAAATAGATGGTTGGCATCCAACAACAATGAAAGTGAATAGATTGACGTTGAATATAAAGTGGACGAGACAAGCCCACTAACCAATCCCAGTAGACCTTTTCCTTTCTGCGCGGTAACATGAGTGGGGGTTTTGCTCCAGGACCAATGGAATTGCCCAAATTGACTTCAGTTGCAAAACTAATATAACTACACTGAACAAAAAATGTACGCAACATGCAACAATTTCAAAGATTTTACTGAGTTACAGTTCATATAAGGAAATCAGTCAATTGAAATAAATTAATTACTGTAGGCCCTAATCTATGGATTTCACATGACTGGGAATACAGATATACATCTGTTGATCACAGATGCCTTAACAAAAAAGGTAGGGGCATGGATCAGAAAACCAGTCAGTGTCTGGTGTGACCACCATTTGCCTCATGCAGCACGACACATCTTCTTCGCATAGAGTTGATCAGGCTGTTGATTGTGGCCTGTGGAATGTTGTCCCACTCCTCTTCAATGGCTGTGCGAAGTTGCTGGATATTGGCGGGAAATGGAACACGCTGTCGTACACGTCGATCCAGAGCATCCCAAACAAGCTCAATGGGTGACATGTCTGGTGAGTATGCAGGCCATGGAAGAACTGGGACATTTTCAGCTTCCAGGAATTGTGTACAGATCCTTGCGACATGGGCCCGTGCATTATCATGCTGAAACATGAGGTGATGGTGGCGGATGACTGGCACAACAATGGGCTTCAGATCTCGTCACGGTATATCTGTACATTCACACTGCCATCGATAAAACGCAATTGTGTTCATTGTCAGTATCTTATGCCTGCCTATACCGTAACCCCACCGCCACCATGGGGCACTCTGTTCACAATGTTGACATCAGCAAACCGCTCGCCCACACGACGCCATACATCTGCCCGGTACAGATTCATTTGTGAAGAGCACACTTCTCCAGAGTGCCAGTGGCCATCGAAGGTAAGCATTTGCACACTGAAGTTGGTTACGATGCCAAACTGCAGTCAGGTCAAGGCCCTAGTGAGGACGACAAGCACGCAGATGAGCTTACCTGAGATGGTTTCTGACAGTTTGTGCAGAAATTCCTCGGTTGTGCAAACCCACAGTTTCATCAGCTGTCCAGATGGCTGGTCTCAGATGATCCCGCAGGTAAAGTAGCCGAATGTAGAGGTCCTGGGCCGGCGTGGTTACACGTGGTCTGTAGTTGTGAGGCCGGTTGGACGTACTGCCAAATTCTCTAAAACGACTTTGTAGGCGGCTTATGGTAGAGAAATGAACATTAAATTATCGGGCAACAGCTCGGGTGGACATTCCTGCAGTCAGCATGCCAATTGCACATTCCCTCAAAACTTGAGACATTGTGGTATTGTGTTGTCTGACAAAACTGCACATTTAGAGTAGCCTTTTATTATCCCCAGCACAAGGTGCACCTGTGTAATGATCATACTGTTTAATCAGCTTCTTGATATGCCACACCTGTCAGGTGGATGGATTATCTTGGCAAAGGAGAAATGCTCACTAACAGGGATGTAAAAAAAAAAAAAACATTTGAGAGAAATACATTTTTTGTGCGTATGGAACATTTCTGGGATCTTCTATTTCAGCTCGTGAAACATGGGACCAACACATTACATGTTTAGTTCATATTTTTGTTCAGTGTCGGTCATAAAAATATATTTGTGAAAAAGATCCTCCATTGCAAGGGGAAAATAACAAATGCAACCTCCATTGCATTCCATTCTGGTGCATGAACAGATGAGTAAACTAAAAACAAGAATTGTTTTCAAAGCTTTTGGTAAAAAATACAAATAAAATGAGGTCCATTATCTCCGGCAAGTTTTTTCATCAACAACATGAATCCCTCTCCATGATTTAAAATCCAGACCAGCGAATTGTTGCTCCATCTATATTTTGACTAAAAGTATGCCACTAGTGTATATTCAGTATTTCAAAATGTTTGGTGGTAATAATTACAGTACAAACAATTAAACTGTTCTTTAGTTCCTAAAGCCTACCGTCACCATTTTTCTATAGCTACTACACCATTTTGTGAAGCAGTTTATGGAGTGGCATCTCTTTAAGAAACAACTGTTCCAGTTGCAAGGAACAGTTAGTATTGCCTCCAAAATATAGCCTAGTATATAAAACGAATAACAAAAATGTAAGCTATTAATAATGGCTATAAACTGTGAAATATTAGGTGTATCACTTTTGTGTCGTCCTCAATTATTTTTTTATGTATTGTGCCCTCGTGTGTGGCTGTTTTGTTTTTAAATTGGCAAATAAATCAAAACTAAATTAAATCACAAAAATGTAGGCTAAGGTTTACAGAGCACAACAAAAACATCTTGCAGACTCTGGTTGGCTGTGGTTAGCTGGAAGGTGGCAGGCCGAATTTGAGATTAGAGAAATTCCTGGCTATTGTCTTTCAAATTAACTAATGGCTAGATGGCTTGCCTAGGGCGTAGAGGTGTCCTCTGAGTGGAGGCTAAATGCCAGTGAAGCAAAAGCGGCATGCCAAGGGCTTATAGCGGTCCTCTGAATGGGGCTACCCACCAGAGAGGCAAATCACGTCTTGAGCGGCAAACTCCACTTGCCCGCTGGCGGTAGGAATTCATAGCCTTGGGCGTAGCAACAGCGGGAAATAGCAAGAGGGGGGAAATGTTTTGCTATCTGGGGAAGGGTTAGCTAAAAGGGTTAAGGCTAGGGTTAAGGTTAGGGTTAGGGGAAGGGTTAGCTAACATGCTAAGTAGTTGCAAAGTAGCTAAAAGTAGTAAGTAGTTGCATTGCTGCTAATTAGCTAAAATGCTGAAGTTGTCCATGATGAGATTCGAGCAGTGTGGGTGCAATGATTGAATAACATGTACAGTGGGGAGAACAAGTATTTGATACACTGCCGATTTTGCAGGTTTTCCTACTTACAAAGCATGTAGAGGTCTGTAATTTTTATCATAGGTACACTTCAACTGTGAGAGACAGAATCTAAAACAAAAATCCAGAAAATCACATTGTATGATTTTTAAGTAATGAATTTGCATTTTATTGCATGACATACAGTGGGGGAAAAAAGTATTTAGTCAGCCACCAATTGTGCAAGTTCTCCCACTTAAAAAAGATGAGAGAGGCCTGTAATTTTCATCATAGGTACACGTCAACTATGACAGACAAATTGAGAAAAAAAAATTCCAGAAAATCACATTGTAGGATTTTAATGAATTTATTTGCAAATTATGGTGGAAAATAAGTATTTGGTCACCTACAAACAAGCAAGATTTCTGGCTCTCACAGACCTGTAACTTCTTCTTTAAGAGGCTCCTCTGTCCTCCACTTGTTACCTGTATTAATGGCACCTGTTTGAACTTGTTATCAGTATAAAAGACACCTGTTCACAACCTCAAACAGTCACACTCCAAACTCCACTATGGTGAAGACCAAAAGAGCTGTCAAAGGACACCAGAAACAAAATTGTAGACCTGCACCAGGCTGGGAAGACTGAATCTGCAATAGGTAAGCAGCTTGGTTTGAAGAAATCAACTGTGGGAGCAATTATTAGGAAATGGAAGACATACAAGACCACTGATAATCTCCCCTCGATCTGGGGCTCCACGCAGATCTCACCCCGTGGGGTCAAAATGATCACAAGAACGGTGAGCAAAATCCCAGAACCACACGGGGGACCTAGTGAATGACCTGCAGAGAGCTGGGACCAAAGTAACAAAGCCTACCATCAGTAACACACTACGCCGCCAGGGACTCAAATCCTGCAGTGCAAGACGTGTCCCCTGCTTAAGCCAGTACATGTCCAGGCCCGTCTGAAGTTTGCTAGAGTGCATTTGGATGATCCAGAAGAGGATTGGGAGAATGTCATATGAAACCAAAATAGAACTTTTTGGTAAAAACTCAACTCTGTCGTGTTTGGAGGACAAATAATGCTGAGTTGCATCCAAAGAACACCATACCTACTGTGAAGCATGGGGTGGAAACATCATGCTTTGGGGCTGTTTTTCTGCAAAGGGACCAGGACGACTGATCCGTGTAAAGGAAAGAATGAATGGGGCCATGTATCGTGAGATTTTGAGTGAAAACCTCCTTCCGTCAGCAAGGGCATTGAAGATGAAACGTGGCTGGGTCTTTCAGCATGACAATGATCCCAAACACACCACCCGGGCAACGAAGGAGTGGCTTCGCACTGAAGCATTTCAAGGTCCTGGAGTGGCCTAGCCAGTCTCCAGATCTCAACCCCCATAGAAAATCTTTGGAGGGAGTTGAAAGTCTGTGTTGCCCAGCGACAGCCCCAAAACATCACTGCTCTAGAGGAGATCTGCATGGAGGAATGGGCCAAAATACCAGCAACAGTGTGTGACAACCTTGTGAAGACTTACAGAAAACGTTTGACCTGTGTCATTGCCAACAAAGGGTATATAACAAAGTATTGAGAAACTTTTGTTATTGACCAAATACTTATTTTCCACCATAATTTGCAAATAAATTCATAAAAAATCCTACAATGTGATTTTCTGGATTTTTGTTCCTCATTTTGTCTGTCCTAGTTGACTTGTTCCTATGATGAAAATTACAGGCCTCTCTCATCTTTTTAAGTGGGAGAACTTGCACAATTGGTGGCTGACTAAATACTTTTTTTCCCCACTGTAAGTATTTGATCACCTACCAACCAGTAAGAATTCCGGCTCTCACAGACCTGTTAGTTTTTCTTTAAGAAGCCCTCCTGTTCTCCACTCATTACCTGTATTAACTGCACCTGTTTGAACTCGTTACCTGTATAAAAGACACCT
Organism: Coregonus clupeaformis; assembly: GCF_020615455.1. Lineage (NCBI taxonomy): Eukaryota > Metazoa > Chordata > Actinopteri > Salmoniformes > Salmonidae > Coregonus > Coregonus clupeaformis. Next base: position 44,976,632 of record NC_059207.1, read on the forward strand.
GTCCACACACTCAATCAAACAGACTCCAACCTATCCACAATGACCAAGACCAGAGAGCTTTTTAAGGACATCAGGGATATAATTGTAGACCTGCACAAGGCTGGGATGGGCTACAGGACAATAGGCAAGCAGCTTGGTGAGAAGGCAACAACTGTTGGCGCAATTATTAGAAAATGGAAGAAGTTCAAGATGACGGTCAATCACCCTCGGTCTGGGGCTCCCTTCAAGATCTCACCTCGTGGGGCATCAATGATCATGAGGAAGGTGAGGGATCAGCCCAGAACTACACGGCAGGACCTGGTCAATGACCTGAAGAGAGCTGGGACCACAGTCTCAAAGAAAACCATTAGTAACACACTACGCCGTCATGGATTAAAATCCTGCAGCGCACGCAAGCCAGCGCATGTCCAGGCCCGTCTAAAGTTTGCCAATGACCATATGGATGATCCAGAGGAGGAATGGGAGAAGGTCATGTGGTCTGATGAGACAAAAATAGAGCTTTTTGGTCTAAACTCCACTCGCCGTGTTTGGAGGAAGAAGAAGGATGAGTACAACCCCAAGAACACCATCCCAACCGTGAAGCATGGAGGTGGATACATCATTCTTTGGGGATGCTTTTCTGCAAAGGGGACAGGACGACTGCACCGTATTGAGGGGAGGATGGATGGGGCCATGTATCGCGAGATCTTGGCCAACAACCTCCTTCCCTCAGTAAGAGCATTGAAGATGGGTCGTGGCTGGATCTTCCAGCATGACAACGACCCGAAACACACAGCCAGGGCATCTAAGGAGTGGCTCCGTAAGAAGCATCTCAAGGTCCTGGAGTGGCCTAGCCAGTCTCCAGACCTGAACCCAATAGAAAATCTTTGGAGGTAGCTGAAAGTCCGTATTGCCCAGCAACAGCCCCGAAACCTGAAGGATCTGGAGAAGGTCTGTATGGAGGAGTGGGCCAAAATCCCTGCTGCAGTGTGTGCAAACCTGGTCAAGACCTACAGGAAACGTATGATCTCTGTAATTGCAAACAAAGGTTTCTGTACCAAATATTAAGTTCTGCTTTTCTGATGTGTCAAATACTTATGTCATGCAATAAAATGCAAATGTATTACTTAAAAATCATACAATGTGATTTTCTGGATTTTTGTTTTAGATTCCGTCTCTCACAATTGAAGTGTACCTATGATAAAAATTACAGACCTCTACATGCTTTGTAAGTAGGAAAACCTGCAAAATCGGCAGTGTATCAAATACTTGTTCTCCCCACTGTATGTGTACATTTATTTTGCAACATTCGCGTACGCAACGCGGGCGGCCTGGTCAGCCTGTGAGAGTGTTGTCCAACCGTTTCACATGAGGACTTATAGGGGAGTGTGCCAGTGGGAGTCCATTAGGGCAGAATAGTCTAGTTAACCTTTCATCTCAGCTCACACTGAGACTGAAAGATGCAAACGGATCAGAGAGGAGTGAGAGCAGCAGGGACACACACACACACACACAAGCACGCACGCACACACACGCACACACACACAAATTTGTTTTGCTATCCTTGTGGGGACCAAACAATTGATTTCCATTCAAAATCCTATTTTCCCTAAACCCTAACCCTAAACCTAACTCTAACCCTTAACCTAATCCTAACCTTAACCCCAAACCCCTAAAGTAACTCCTAACCCTAAACTGAACACTAATTGTAACCCTAACCCCTAAGCCTAAAACAGCCTTTTTCCTTATGGAGACCTGATAATTGTCCCTACTTGTTCCTTGTTTTACTATCCTTGTGAGGACTTCTGGTCCCCACAAGAATAGTAAAATCACACACACACACACACACACACACACACACACACACACACACACACACACACACACACACACACACACACACACACACACACACACACACACACACACACACACACACACACACACACACACACACACACACACACACACACGAGAGACACTGGGCTATGAATGGAGAGAGTTGAGAGTAGCCTGACCTTTTAAAGAGCTGTGTGTGTGTGTGTGGTATTCTACTCTCAGACAGTAAGAGCGAGCCTGTGTTAAATATCAGGCACAAATCAAACCCCAGCCCTTACTGCTGTCTTCACTGGAGCAGCTGTTAAGCTATTAATGAACATATAATAAACATGATCATATGGTCCTTGACTAGGCCCTGTGTGTGTATGTGTGTGGTTATGTGTATGTGTGTGTTTCTGTCTGACTTGACATGGATTTAAACTAGGATGACCGAGTATATCAGGAAGTGTATAGGAGATGTCGTACCCACTGTGACTATTAAAACCTACCCTAACCAGAAACCGTGGATAGATGGCAGCATTCGTGCGAAACTGAAAGCGAGAACCACTGCATTTAACCATGGCAAGGTGACTAGGAATATGGCAGAATACAAAGAGTGTAGTTATTCACTCCACAAGGCAATTAAACTGGCAAAACGTCAGTATAGAGACAAAGTGGAGTTGCAATTCAATGGCTCAGACATGAGACATATGTGGCAGGGTCTATAGACAATCACGGACTACAAAAGGAAAACCAGCCACGTCGCCGATACTCACGTCTTGCTTCCGGACATGCTAAACACCTTCTTCGCCCGCTTTGAGGATAACACAGTGCCACCGACGCAGCCCGCTACCAAGGACTGTGGGCTCTCCTTCTCCGTGGCCAACGTAAGTAAAACGTTTAAACGTGTTAACCCTCGCAAGGCTGCTGGTCCAGACGGCATCCCTAGCCGCGTCCTCAGAGCATGCGCAGACCAGCTGGCTGGTGTGTTTAGGGACATATTCAATCTCTCCCTATCCCAGTCTGCTGTCCCCACATGCAAGCAAAGGTAACTGAACTAAACAATTATCGCCCCGTAGCACTCACCTCTGTCATCATGAAGTGCTTTGAGAGTCAAGGATCACATCACCTCTACCTTACCTGCCACCCTAGACCCACGTCAATTTGCTTACCGCCCCAATAGATCCACAGACAATGCAATCGCCATCACTCTGCACACTGCCTTATCCCATCTGGACAAGAGGAATACCTATGTAAGAATGCTGTTCATTGACTATAGCTCAGCATTCAACACCATAGTACCCTCCAAGCTCATCATTAACCTCGAGGCCCTGGGTCTGAACCCCTCCCTGTGCAACTGGGTCCTGGACTTCCTGACGGGCCGCCCCCAGGTGGTGAAGGTAGGAAACAACACCTCCACTTCGCTGATCATCAACACTGGGGCCCCACAAGGGTGCGTGCTCAGCCCACTCCTGTACTCCCTGTTCACCCATGACTGCGTGGCCAAGCACGCCTCCAACTCAATCATCAAGTTTGCAGACGACACAACAGTAGTAGGCATGATTACCAACAAAGACGAGACAGCCTACAGGGAGGAGGTGAGGGCTCTGGGAGTGTGGTGCCAGGAAAATAACATTTCAATCAACAAAACAAAGGAGATGATCGTGGACTTTAGGAAACAGCAGAGGGTGCATCCCCCTATCCACATCGACGGGACCGCAGTGGAGAAGGTGGAAAGCTTCAAGTTCCTTGGCGTACACATCACTAACAAACTGAAATGGACCACCCACACAGACAGTGTGGTGAAGAATGCACAACAGAGCCTCTTCAACCTCAGGAGGCTAAAGAAATGTGGCTTGGCAAAGTGTTCTCCTTCCTGAGCAGTATGACGGTTGCGTAGTCCCATGGTGTTTATACTTACGTACTATTGTTTGTACAGATGAACGTGGTACATTCAGGCATTTGGAAATTGCTCCCAAGGATGAACCAGACTTGTGGAGGTCTACAATTGTTTTTCTGAGGTCTTGGCTGATTTCTTTTGATCTTCCCATGATGTCAAGCAAAGAGTCACTGAGTTTGAAGGTAGGCCTTGAAATACATCCATAGGTACACCTCCAATTGACTCAAATGATGTAAATTAGCCTATCAGAAGCCTCTAAAGCCATGACATCATTTTCTGAAAGTTTCCAAGCTGTTTAATGGCACAGTCAACTTAGTGTATGTAAACTTCTGACCCACTGGCATTGTGATACAGTGAATTATAAGTGAAATAATCTGTCTGTAAACAATTGTTGGAAAAATTACTATAGTTTGTTAACAAGAAATTTGTGGAGTGGTTGAAAAACAAGTTTTAATGACTCCAACCTAAGTGTATGTAAACTTCCGACTTCAACTGTACATGTGGGTTGAGTTAAAGTGACTATGCATAGATAATAAACAGAGTAGCAGCAGCATAAAAGAGGGCAATGCAAATAGTCCAGGTAGCCATGATTAGCTGTTCAGGAGTCTTATGGCTTGGGGGTAGAAGCTGTTAAGAAGCCTTTTGGACCTAGACTTGGCGCTCCGGTACCGCTTGCCATGCGGTAGCAGAGAGAACAGTCTATGACTAGGGAGGCTGGATTCTTTGACAATTTTTAGGGCCTTCCTCTGATACCGCCTGGTATAGAGGTCCTGGATGGCAGGAAGCTTGGCTTCAGTGGTGTACTGGGCCATACACAGTTGCCATACCAGGTGGTGATGCAACCAGTCAGGATGCTCTCGATGTTGCAGCTGTATAACGTTTTGAGGATCTGAGGACCCATTTCAAATCTTCTCCTGAGGGGGAATAGGCGTTGTCGTGCCCTCTTCACGACTGTCTTGGTGTGTTTGGACCATGATAGTTCGTTGGTGATGTGGACACCAAGGAACTTGAAGCTCAACCTGTTCCACTACAGCCCCGTCGATGAGAATGGGGGCGTGCTCAGTCATCTTTTTTTTTCCAATAGTCCACAATCATTTCCTTTGTCTTTGTCACGTTGAGGGAGAGGTTGTTATCCTGGCACCACACGGCCAGATCTCTGACCTCCTCCCTATAGGCTGTCTCATCGTTGTCGGTGATCAGGCCTACCACTGTTGTGTCGTCGGCAAACTTCATGATGGTGTTGGAGTCGTGCCTGGCCATGCAGTCATGGTTGAACAGGGAGTACAGGAGGGGACTGAGCACGCACCCCTGAGGGGCCCCCATGTTGAGGATCAGCGTGGCAGATGTGTTGTTACCTACCCTTACCACTTGGGGGCGGCCCGTTAGGAAGTCCAGGATCCAGTTGCAGAGGGAGGTGTTTAGTCCCAGGGTCCTTAGCTTAGTGATGAGCTTTGAGGGCCCTATGGTGTTGAACGCTGAGCTGTAGTCAATGAATAGCATTCTCACATAGGTGTTCCTCTTGTCCAGGTGGGAAAGGGCAGTGTGGAGTGCAATAGAGATTGCATCATCTGTGGATCTGTTGAGGCGGTATGCAAATTACTGCACTGTTGGAGCTAGAAGCACAAGCATTTCGCTACACACGCAATAACATCTGCTAAACACGTGTATGTGACCAATAAAATGTGATTTGATTGGATGACCTGTGCTGCATGAGAACAGTTGTTTCTAATTTCTTCTTCTTATTTCTGCTGTGTCTTCGTTTCTGGTTAGTTAGTATGACGATGTATTGTTCCTTCCAGCCAGTCTGGTCATAGAGAGGTCTGACAAATCTACAGATGAGACTTTTATTCTCTATGCTGAACCTCTTTTGCTTTGGTCTACACAGCATCAAAGACAAGTAAAAGCATCCCTTTTTATGCTCCATCGCTCTCTCTCTGTTAATCTTGTTATATTGCTCTCTTCCTGTCCTTTCACCCTTCTCTCTGCTACCAACACACAATGATTCCTTTTTTATCTATTTAATTTCCACCCTAAATTTAAATTACTTTTATGTCCAAAGAGAGGATCGAGATGCCAAATTCAGGGGAGCTCATTTCTTTCTCCCTCTCTCTATCAGAACAGCTCATTCCTCACTTTCTCTGGTTCTCTGCCTCATTCACTCTCTCCTCTCACTTTCTTTTTATATATCTGCTAGCAGGTTATTTGTCCTCCAGGAGCCAATCTAGTTGTGATTGATCCTCTCATCTCCTCTGCATTAGCACAGCAGGGACAGCCAATAATATTAACACCACCAATAAAACTGATGAAGGTAATAAAGATACACACTATCATTACCTGAGCTGGCCATATAAATAATGGAGGGGGAGAGGGATCTCTCTCTCATCTGAATTACACACACACACACACGTGCATCCACGCACACACACACGCACACGCACACACTGAATTAGGCCGATAGGAAAATAAATATAGTGCAAATCAAATTACAGAGATTGTGTGAATAATGGACACGCTATTTTCACGGCACTTCGATACAAAGTGATTTTCGTAACAGGTTAGGAGAGCATTTTCGCTAACCCTAACCCTTTTCCTAACCTTAACCTCAGTCTCCTAACCTGCTACATTAATTATCTTAAACGGCTGTGTACTCACTGGGCACACACTGGTTGAATCAATGTTGTTTCCACGTCATTTCAACAAAATGACGTTGAACCAAAGTGGAATAGACATTGAATTGATGTGTGTGCCCAGTGGGTAAACTCTCCTAACCTGCTATGAAAAAGTAACTTCTATATCGAAGTGGCGTGAAAAGAGTGTTTCCCATGTGAATAACTTTTAAGATTAACGAGTAGGGCCAGACAGAGATGGAGACTGCAGAGACAGACTTTTCTTAAACCTCAGAGAGGATCTGAAATGTTTAAAAAAAACTATTGTAATCTATTCCAATCAAAGCTAATGCTTGCCTGCATAATCCTTACGCCGTTAATCAAAAGACAGCCTATGAATCTGCCAGTCAGATCATCTCATCCCACAATCTTTCTGGATATAAAAACTGGAAACTTGAGCCAAACTTTGTCAAGACTTCTGGTCTTCTTCCTACTCCTCATCCTCTGCCTAGAAAGAGCTGACAGGCAGAGGAAAGTTGGGAGGGTGGAGAAGAGGAGGGGATAGAAGGAGAGGAAGAAGGTACGAGTAGTTGAAAAGGGGGTAGGACAAGAAGAAGAGGGAGGAGGAGAGGAAGAGTGGGGAGAGGACGAGAGGAAGAGGACGAGAGGAAAAGGGGGTAGGACGAGAGGAAGAGGGGAGAGGAGTAGTGGAAGAACACAGAGGAAAATTAGGAGGAGAGGAGGAATAAAAGGATGAGACGTAAAGGAAGAATGAAGGGATGAGGAGGAGAAAACTAAAGAAAGGGAGAAAAGGATAGTTAATGTCAGGTTTGATGAAAGGAACTGGTTCTGAGTTATACTAGCTACTCCTGTCAGATAGATCACAGCCTGGACGTCATGCATGAATTGACCTGACTGATTGACTGTGTTAAATCGATGGGCCACTTCACAGCCCCAACACCTGATTAAGTATTTAATAAAGCCAGGCAGACACCCACAGATGAGATAATGTATGTCCAGGCTAATGCCACGTTGCTAGGATCACCACAACAAATGACATGGGCTGCATTTCATGATGTCACCAACTAATTACTGCTCATGTAGAGAGTGATACAGTGTGGATTGGATTTCACAGTGTTTAGCCTGCAATTCAACCTAGAACTGGGATGGGTACCATTTATGAAACGTTAGGATTTAGTTTTAAGTTATAGACAGCAATAAAACATTTGATTGCTCTCCAGTTTTGTCATGCATTTTCAACGGTTTCTGCAAATAATGTTTCTTACTCTCTAGTGTTTGCTGCAGTCACAGTTGGGACAATTTGTTGCCATATGGGGGACACCAGCTGTGCACAATCCAATGACAAACACAAAGTAGTGCAGATAACACAAACTGGAAGCCTCTCTCTCTCTCTCTCTCTCTCTCTCTCTCTCTCTCTCTCTCTCTCTCTCTCTCTCTCTCTCTCTCTCTCTCTCTCTCTCTCTCTCTCTCTCTCTCTCTCTCTCTCTCTCTCTCTCTCTCTCTCTCTCTCTCTCTCTCTCTCTCTCTCTCTCTCTCTCTCTCTCTCTCTCTCTCTCTCTCTCTCTCTCTCTCTCTCTCTCTCTCTCTCTCTCTCTCTCTCTCTCTCTCTCTCTCTCTCTCTCTCTCTCTCTCTCTCTCTCTCTCTCTCTCTCTCTCTCTCTCTCTCAAGGATTTATATAATAAAACCCACTACTGCCCGTGGGGTGACAGCGGTGTTGACACTGCACACACAGATTGATTTGGCCAATAATTCCATTGGTAGCTCATTTAAATGCTTTTCTCTCTCCAGCTCTCTCTTTTACTCTTCTCTCCTTCAGTCCTCTTAGACCCTTACCCCCCTCTCTCTCAGGCTCAGGGGAGTTAATTGTACAGGACATCCCTGTTGCCCCTCAAATCCCCCATTAACCTGGCAGTGAATTCACTCTCTGTGACTATCTGACAGGTGTTTCTCTCGACCAATCAAAAGCCTTGCTGAATTAAAACTGGTGAGATCATCTATTTCTGTGTATTCTCCTTACTGTTCATAAACTGTAAGTCGAAAATGACACCCTATTACCCTATTATTTGACCAGGGTGTGCCATAGTGTCAATAGAGCCAGTATGACATAATGAAGTGGTCGTATTGATCCTGGCCAGGTTAGAACACATCAAACAGCCAGCTGCCTGTGGGCCAATGGAAGCTCAATAAAACACTAAGTGTATCTATAGTCTGGATCCACAGCTTGGGACACATCACATTTAATTGGTTTCCTACTGTGTTACAACTAGTCCACTGTCCACTCACTCTCTCCCAAAGGCCTTGAACCAGAGCATGGCACAGCCAAGGATAGACAACCAAATATGAAGAAGTAGAATTTACCTAAGGGTTGTTCGAGAATGCTGGGGATCAGGAGCACCACTTTGGTTTTAGAAGTGGGGGGGACATAACCTGGTGGGGGGTCCGTTTTTTTTACACAATCCAATATGCTGTCTCTATTTAGAACAAAATGTAAGCAAAAATACCCACAGTCATCAAGCTAGGTAAGAGATCACTATTAAATATGTTTAAGTGATTAATAAGACTGAACTAGATCAAAGGTAATTCAATAATACATATTGTGTTGCACCTTTAACCAATAGCCTAACAAATGAACAACTCTTGAAAAAGTACAGACTTTTGATTGTCTTTATTAAGACATCATCTACAGTGGGGAAAAAAAGTATTTAGTCAGCCACCAATTGTGCAAGTTCTCCCACTTAAAAAGATGAGAGAGGCCTGTAATTTTCATCATAGGTACACGTCAACTATGACAGACAAAATGAGAAAAAATTATCCAGAAAATCACATTGTAGGATTTTTAATGAATTTATTTGCAAATTATGGTGGAAAATAAGTATTTGGTCAATAACAAAAGTTTCTCAATACTTTGTTATATACCCTTTGTTGGCAATGACAGGTCAAACGTTTTCTGTAAGTCTTCACAAGGTTTTCACACACTGTTGCTGGTATTTTGGCACATTCCTCCATGCAGATCTCCTCTAGAGCAGTGATGTTTTGGGGCTGTCGCTGGGCAACACGTATTTTCAACTCCCTCCAAAGATTTTATATGGGGTTGAGATCTGGAGACTGGCTAGGCCACTCCAGGACCTTGAAATGCTTCTTTCGAAGCCACTCTTTTGTTGCCCGGGCGGTGTGTTTGGGATCATTGTCATGCTGAAAGACCCAGCCACGTTTCATCTTCAATGCCCTTGCTGATGGAAGGAGGTTTTCACTCAAAATCTCACGATACATGGCCCCATTCATTCTTTCCTTTACACGGATCAGTCGTCCCTGGTCCCTTTGCAGAAAAACAACCCCAAAGCATGATGTTTCCACCCCCATGCTTCACAGTAGGTATGGTGTTCTTTGGATGCAACTCAGCATTCTTTGTCCTCCAAACACGACGAGTTGAGTTTTTACCAAAAAGTTCTATTTTGGTTTCATCTGACCATATGACATTCTCCCAATCCTCTTCTGGATCATCCAAATGCACTCTAGCAAACTTCAGACGGGCCTGGACATGTACTGGCTTAAGCAGGGGGACACGTCTGGCGCTGCAGGATTTGAATCCCTGGCGGCGTAGTGTGTTACTGATGGTAGGCTTTGTTACTTTGGTCCCAGCTCTCTGCAGGTCATTCACTAGGTCCCCCTGTGTGGTTCTGGGATTTTTGCTCACCGTTATTGTGATCATTTTGACCCCACGGGGTGAGATCTTGCGTGGAGTCCCAGATCGAGGAAGATTATCAGTGGTCTTGTATGTCTTCCATTTCCTAATAATTGCTCCCACAGTTGATTTCTTCAAACCAAGCTGCTTACCTATTGCAGATTCAGTCTTCCCAGCCTGGTGCAGGTCTACAATTTTGTTTCTGGTGTCCTTTGACAGCTCTTTGGTCTTGGCCATAGTGGAGTTTGGAGTGTGACTGTTTGAGGTTGTGGACAGGTGTCTTTTATACTGATAACAAGTTCAAACAGGTGCCATTAATACAGGTAACGAGTGGAGGACAGAGGAGCCTCTTAAAGAAGAAGTTACAGGTCTGTGAGAGCCAGAAATCTTGCTTGTTTGTAGGTGACCAAATACTTATTTTCCACCATAATTTGCAAATAAATTCATTAAAAATCCTACAATGTGATTTTCTGGAGAAAAAAATTCTCAATTTGTCTGTCATAGTTGACGTGTACCTATGATGAAAATTACAGGCCTCTCTCATCTTTTTAAGTGGGAGAACTTGCACAATTGGTGGCTGACTAAATACGTTTCCCCCCCACTGTATGACATATATAAGGCCTTTCTTTGAAGGCCTAGTTATACTCTAACACAAGAGTGTTAGGAATCTCCTGGTTTGAGCCAATCAGTTGTGTTGTGACAAGGTAGGGGTGGTATACAGAAGATAGCCCTATTTGGTAAAAGACCAAGTCCATATTATAACAAGAACATCTCAAATAAGCAAAGAGAAACGACAGTCCATCATTACTTTAAGACATGAAGGTCAGTCAATCCGGGAAATTTCAAGAACTTTGTAAGTTTCTTCAAGTGCAGTCGCAAAAACCATCAAGTGCTATGATGAAACTGGAGGACCGCCACAGGAATGGAAGACCCAGAGTTACCTCTGCTGCAGAGGATAAGTCCAGCCTCAGAAATGGGCAATTAACTGCACCTCAGATTGCATCCCAAATAAATAATTCACAGAGTTCAAGTAACAGACACATCTCAACATCAACTGTTCAGAGGACACTGCGTGAATCAGGCCTTCATCGTCGAATTGCTGCATAGAAACCACTACTAAAGGACACCAATAAGAAGAAGAGACTTGCTTGGACCAAGAAACACGAGCATTTCCTAATAATTGCTCCCACAGTTGATTTCTTCAAACCAAGCTGCTTACCTATTGCAGATTCAGTCTTCCCAGCCTGGTGCAGGTCTACAATTTTGTTTCTGGTGTCCTTTGACAGCTCTTTGGTCTTGGCCATAGTGGAGTTTGGAGTGTGACTGTTTGAGGTTGTGGACAGGTGTCTTTTATACTGATAACAAGTTCAAACAGGTGCCATTAATACAGGTAACGAGTGGAGGACAGAGGAGCCTCTTAAAGAAGAAGTTACATGTCTGTGAGAGCCAGAAATCTTGCTTGTTTGTAGGTGACCAAATACTTCTTTTCCATCATCATTTGCAAATAAATTCATAAAAAATCCTACAATGTGATTTTCTGGAAATTTTTTCCTCAATTTGTCTGTCATAGTTGACGTGTACCCATGATGAAAATTACAGGCCTCTCTCATCTTTTTAAGTGGGAGAACTTGCACAATTGGTGGCTGACTAAATACTTTTTTCCCCCACTGTATATCAAATTTCAGCCAGACCGACCAGCCAGCCCGAGCTGGTGGCGCATTTTATGAAGCGTGAGGAAAATTCCTTTCTGACCAAAAGAGGACGAGACCCGCCCAGACCCCTACTGTGAGCTGCCCAGGAGGAATTTTGTGAAATTTTTATTAGGATCTCCATTAGCTAACGCCGTAACATTAGTTAATCTTCCTGGGGTCCAACACCAATTAATAAGACTTTACTAACATTTAACAAGTAGACAATACAGACAATTAAAATATCTGACAGGTAACACATTTAACATTCAGTTGATGGTTTCTATTTCCTGTCCAGTCATATGGTTTATCGCATTAGATATTTATTTCTTTTTCTTGATGGTGGATTTATTTTTTACTTGAGAAATATGGATTGGTAAAGAGTTCCATTCAGCTATGGCTCTATATGAAACTGTAGGTTTAAGGCGATTTTTCCTTGGCATGGGTTGTCTTAGATGCCCTGAATTTACCTGTCTGGTTTGGTGGTTATGCGTGTTGTTGTATGTACTAACTCGTCTGAAAAATACTGTGTTAACATTCCTAAAGGAAATCAGAAGACTGGATAGTAATTTGTTTTCAACGTGATGCAATGAGAGATTCTGATGCATTTGGATAATATTCATAAAGATAGAGCAATGAAGAGCTAATCTGGCAGCCCTGTTTTGAGCGATTTTGAGCTTTTTCATATCTTTCTTTGCTGAAGATGACCATATAACTGGACAGTACTCTAGGTGTGATAGGACCAGGGATTGAATCACATGATTCAGAGTGCTAGATGTTACATACTCTTGTAACAGCAATTCCCTGACCCATCTTAATAACAATATTATCTATGTGTTCTGACCATGATAAAGCTGCGTCCAACATGACGCCTAGTAGCATCGTTTTTTTCACTTGCTCTACATGCATTCTATTCATCGACAAATTCAATTGGGGATCATCAGCAAGCATTTAGTTTTAGAAATGTTCAACACCAATTTGTTCATTTCAAACCACTCAGACACCATTCTAAGTTCACTACTCAGTCCATCTGTTAGCTCATTACATTCTGATGCTGTGCTATACATTGTAGAGTCATCAGCATACATTACCACTCTTGCTTTGTTCATTACTGAAGGTAAATCAAAGACAGAGTAGAGAAGTGGGCCCAGGCAGCTTCCTTGAGGAACACCACAGTGTATATCTTTACTGTTTGAAAAGCTACCAATAAAGAACACTTTTTGCCTTCTCCTGGATAGATAGCTTTCCATCCAAGATAGAGCTGCAGACTTAAAACAATAGCATTAGAGTTTACCTAGTAACAGTTCATGATCTATTACATCAAAAGCAGCACTGAAATCTAGCAACACTGCACCAACTAACTTCCTGTCATCCATACTCTTTAACCAATCATCTGTCATTTGTGCTAAGGCCATACTCGTAGAATGCCCTTCTTTGTATGCATGCTGGAAACCATTACATGAGAAATAATCCTTGATTTGTACAGATACCATTTTTTCCAATAATCTATTTAACACAGGCAGCAAGCTTATAGGACAACTATTAGGACCAGTGAATGCAGATGTTTTATCCTTAGGTAGTGGAATAACCTTTGACTCTTTCCAGACTTCTGGGCACACCCCATACATCAAGAACTTATTAAAAATATGAGAGATTGGGGTAGATATTTGGTTAGCTGTAACTCTAAGCAATTTGGCATCAAGATTATCTGTACCAGGTGACTTTCAACTTCTTCCCTTTCGACTTGGTGAAATTCGAACATGCATTACCTCTCCTTCAACATTCTCCATAGTTTTTTCCCATCACCCTTTACTTCATCAATGTTGTGCTGATATAATCCCTTATTATTTCCTTTGTTTAGCTTTGTCACAAGATTCTTAATTTACAATAACTTTTCTTATCAAACTGAGTGTCAGATTTATCTGCTGCTTTTTTTGCATCATAACATTGAATCATTACATTTCTCAGCTCATCATCAATCCATGTGGCACCGTTTGACCTCACATTGCATTTTCTTAAAGGGGCATGCTTATCAGCAATACTCATAAATAATTACTACACACTTCTAACCACTGCACATTCTAAATCTCAATTGGCCTGGGTCTGGTTCCATTGGCACCACCATTGGCACCACCAATGCCCCCTGGTTTCCCAGACCGGTGACCACGTTCCAGCTCAACCTGTTGATCCAATTGTAGCTTCTCAGAAAACAGCTTTCAAACTTTGTCCTCTGATTCAGCCCATGTCTCACTTTGGTTCTCCTGGATACCATCTATTACAAGATTATTTGTCCTCGATTTTCCATCCATGTAATCAGCCTTCCCAGACATGTTCTGGAGGCCCTCCCTGACTGTGGTGATTTCATTGCGATAGAGGAACAGTTTCTGGAAAGTGTATCCTGTGTGGTCTTCAATACATCCACATCCTTCTGCGTGAACTGAAGGCATGTTTCAATGTCTTGTACATCTTTAGTCATGTCGTCCAGCCGTTTGTTGGTAGACTCCATGATCATTTGTATGAAGCTTTTAAAGTTATTTTCCTACTGAATTAGCATTTCCTTATAGAATACTTTCTGCTTCTCCAAGAGTTCACGTACATGCCCAGTGGAGATGTGATCCTCGTCGTTTTTCGGAAACACATAATCCGCAAACAATTGAGGGAGACGGCAACTGATTTCAGTAAGTAAATGTAAATGAATCTGTATAAAAATAGAAGAAAAATAATATAATATAATATGCCATTTAGCAGACGCTTTTATCCAAAGCAACTTACAGTCATGTGTGCATACATTTTTACGTGTGGGTGGTCCCGGGGATCAAACCCACTACCCTGGCATTACAAGCGCCACGCTCTACCAATTGAGCTACAGCGGAGATAATAATAAAACCAATAAAACAAAACATAAAAATGGAGGAGGGTACCACCAGTCCTAAGTCAAGTAATAGCACGAAGTGAATGTGGATGTGAGAGTGTGAAAGAGATGCGTGTCTGAATGGATACCCCAACCAGTTCTGTTAGCTGCCAAGTAGAGCTCCTGATCAACATGTGTACTTGGTGCATTAAGTTGGTTGGAACCTCTCCTCCTGATAATAAACGATTCATTTAAGATTGACTTCGAGTGTCCCTGTGTAAGAATTTCCACGACAACATACACCTAATTTCATAGGCCTAATAGTACTGTAGAGCACTTTTTACTTGCACACAATATAGCTGGGTCGCCTCGTCCTGTCCCTAGAGGTCCACAGCCCTGCAGCGCCCCAACCCAACTCACCCCACTCAGCTTTAGGATCTTAGCGAAACATTCGTTATTGGTTTCGGGTGTGTTAGGCCAAGGCCAGAGTGACAACCCACAGGACGGCAGACCCCCATGGCCAGGACTGAGCAGCCCAGCAGCTAGGGATTGCCTAAATAGGTATCTCCCCTAACGTGGGCATGTTTTCAATACAGACTCCTTTAGTCGTACTCTATCCCATATAAGGCAGCCAGACCTTCTGAAATTTGCAGAGTATACCCTTAATCTTGTAATAAATCAAAGCTAGTGATACATAACTTGACCTTGTGGGAGGATAACCAACCTTCCAATTAATGGCAATACATTTCTTAGCCGCTATAAATGCTTGGTTACATTTACATTTATGTCATTTAGCAGACGCTCTTATCCAGAGCGACTTACAGTTAGTGCATACATTATTCTTTTTTATTTTCATACTGGCCCCCCGTGGGAATCGAACCCACAACCCTGGCATTGCAAACGCCATGCTCTACCAACTAAGCTACCTCCCTGCCGGCCATTCCCTCCCGTACCCTGGACGACGCTGGGCCGATTGTGCGCCGCCCCATTGGTCTCCCGGTTGCAGCCGGCTACAGCAGAGCCTGGATGGTTACACAGTTTCTTCAGATAACAGTCTCCAGTATCAACATTTCCAAGCAAATAAAAAAAGGGAGAATGGAGAATCTGTAGACATGCTGTGATAAAAGAACATACTCTTTGCCATAATTCAGCCAGCCTTCACAACACCATAACATATGCAAATATGTCCCCTTTTGTGTTTTACACCTCCAGCAGAGGAATGACATTTCTGAGTGCATGTAATTCAGTTTCACTGGCATATATACTGAACAACAATATAAACACAACATGCAACAATTTCAACGATTTTACCGAGTTACAGTTCATATAAGGAAATCAGTCCATTGAAATAATTTCATTAGGCCCTAATATATGGATTTCACATGACTGTGCAGGGGCGCAGCCATGGGTGAGCCTGGGTGGGCATAGGGCCACCCACTTGGGAGCCAGGCTCAGCCAATCAGAATCAGAGTGTTTCCCCACAAAAGGGCTTTATTACAGACATACATACTCTTCAGTTTCATCAGCTGTCCAGTTGGCTGGTCTCAGACGATCCCACAGGTGAAGAATCCAGATGTGGAGGTCCTGGGCTGGCGTGGTTACACGTGGTCTGCGGTTGTGAGGCCATTTGGACGTACTGTCAAATTCTCTAAAACGACATATACATACATACACATACACATACATACATATACACATACATACATATAAATACATATACATAAATATATATACATATCCATTAAAAAATATATATTTCCCTTTATTACTTTCCAACCCCACGACCCCTTCCCTAATTGGAGTAAACTAGTGAACAACAATGCTTAGGCCTCTACTTCCAGCTTATACATACTATATACATTTTATGGACACAGTCAATTTTACAATAATTATATTTTGTTGGTTTTTACTCCTGAACTTCCTCTACCTCAACCTCTCCGATCATTTTCATGATGTTCATCCGGTTTGCTTCTATATGCCATATCTTTCTAACTGTGCTCTTTCACAAAAGCTCTCAACCTATAACCTATATACTTATTATGGACACAGTAAGGTTTCAAATCAAATCAAATCAAATTGTATTTGCCACATGCGCCGAATACAACAGGTGTAGACATTACCGTGAAATGCTTACTTACAGCCCTTAACCAACAATGCATTTATATTTTAATAAAAAAGTCAAATAAAACAACAACAACAACAACAACAACAAAAAAGAGCAGAAGTAAAATACAATAACAGTAGGGAGGCTATATACAGGGGCGTACCGGTGCAGAGTCAATGTGCGGGGGCACCGGCTAGTTGAGGTAGTTGAGGTAATATGTACATGTGGGTAGAGTTAAAGTGACTATGCATAAATAATTAACAGAGTAGCAGCAGCGTAAAAACATGGGGTGGGGGTGGGGGTGGGGGTGGGGGGGGGGGGGGGCAGTGCAAGTAGTCCGGGTAGCCATGATTAGCTGTTCAGGAGTTTTATGGCTTGGGGATAGAAGCTGTTGAGAAACCTTTTGGACCTAGACTTGGCGCTCCGGTACCGCTTGCCGTGCGGTAGCAGAGAGAACAGTCTATGACTAAGGTGGCTGGAGTCTTTGACAATTTTTAGGGCCTTCCTCTGACACAGCCTGGTATAGAGGTCCTGGATGGCACGATGCTTGGCCCCAGTAATGTACTGGGCCGTACGCACTACCCTCTGTAGTGCCTTGCGGTCGGAGGCCGAGCAGTTGCCATACCAGGCGGTGATGCAACCAGTCAGGATGCTCTCGTGGTACAGCTGTATAACTTTTTGAGGATCTGAGGACCCATGCCAAATCTTTTCAGTCTCCTGAGGGGGAATAGGCTTCGTCCACAATCATCTCCTTTGTCTTGGTCACGTTGAGGGAGAGGTTGTTATCCTGGCACCACACGGCCAGGTCTCTGACCTCCTCCCTATAGGCTGTCTCATCGTTGTCGGCGATCAGGCCTACCACTGTTGTGTCGTCAGCAAACTTAATGATGGTGTTGGAGTCATGCCTGGCTGGCAACGCGCACCACAAACTTGGTGCGAGGGGCAGGAACAGGCCGGGCCGGGCTGGCGACGAACACCACAGGCTTGGTGCGAGGGGCAAGAACAGGCCGGGCCGGGCTGACGACGCGCACCATAGGCTTGGTGCGGGGAGCAGGAACAGGCCGGACCGGGCTGACGACGCGCACCACAGGCTTGGTGTGGGGGGCAGGAACGGGCCGGACCGGGCTGTGGAGACGGACTGGAGGTCTGGAGCGAAGAGCTGACACAACCCGTCCTGGCTGAATGCCTATTTTTACACACTCTGTGTGAGGCATCAGTACAGGACGTACAGGGCTGTGTACTCGTACTGGCACTACAGCACGTGACACTGGCGCAGGATATCCGGGACCGAGGAGGGGTACTGGAGGCCACGAGCGTTGAGCCGGCACACGCCGTCCTGGCTGCATGTCCCCCTTAGCACGACACGTGCGTGGTGCTCGCACAGGACGTACCGGACTGTGCCGGACCACTCGCGGCACAGTACGCAGCTCCGCATACCTCGGAACCTGCCCAATCTCACGCTGCCTAGCCTGAGTACGGGGAGTTGGCTCTGCTCTACCTCTAGGCTCCGCCAACCTCCCTTCCAGCCCCCCAAACCCGGTGGCCTCCTCTCCTAATCCACAAACTCGCCCAGTAGCTGCCTCCAGCAGCCCCGTCGTCCATGCCGTGTGCCCCCCCCAAAAAATGTATTGTGGTTGCCTCTTGCGTGTCCGACGTCGGCCCGGTTGGCGCCGCTGCTCCTCTCTATGGCGCGCCTCCACCGTCTCCTCCCACGGACGGCGATCCATACCGGCCTGGATTTCCTCCCAAGTCCAGGACCCCTGCCCGTCCAAGATCTCCTCCCAAGTCCAGACTGTCTGCTGCTGGACACGCTGCTTGGTCCTGTTTTGGTGGGATCTTCTGTCACGGTCGTCAAAAGGAGCGGACCATGTGCACAACAGGCTGCCTAAGTATGGTTCCCAATCAGAGACAACAAGCAACAGCTGATTCTCGTTGCCTCTGATTGAGAACCACCCCGGCCAACATAGAAAACACACAAACTAGAAACTGAACATAGAACACAAAACATAGACCCTACACACCCTGGCTCAACATATAAGAGTCCCCAGAGCCAGGGCGTGACATGATGAGCTTTGAAGGCACTATGGTGTTGAACGCTGAGCTGTAGTCAATGAATAGCATTCTCACGTAGGTGTTCCTCTTGTCCAGGTGGGAAAGGGCAGCGTGGAGTGCAATAGAGATTGCATCATCTGTGGATCTGTTGGGGCGGTATGCAAATTGGAGTGGGTCTAGGGTTTCTGGGATAATGGCGTTGATGTGAACCATGACCAGCCTTTCAAAGCACTTCATGGCTACAGACGTCAGTGCTACGGGTCGGTAGTCATTTGGGCAGGTTATCTTAGTGTTCTTGGGCACAGGGACTATGGGGGTCTGCTTGAAACATGTTGGTATTACAGACTCAATCAGGGACATGTTGAAAATGTCAGTGAAGACACTTGCCAGTTGGTCAGCACATGCTCAAGGCTGTGCTTCCCTTTGTAGTCTGTAATAGTTTTCAAGCCCTGCCACATCCGACGACCATCAGAGCCGGTGTAGTATGATTCAATCTTAGTCCTGTATTGACTCTTTGCCTGTTTGATGGGTCGTCGGAGGGCATAGCGGGATTTCTTATAAGCGTCCGGGTTAGAGTCCCGCTCCTTGAAAGCGGCAGCTCTACCCTTTAGCTCAGTGCGGATGTTGCCTGTAATCCATGGCTTCTGGTTGGGGTATGTACGTACGGTCACTGTGGGGACGACGTCATCAATGCACTTATTGATGAAGCCAGTGACTGATGAGGTGTACTCCTCAATGCTATCTGAAGAATCCCGGAACATGTTCCAGTCTGTGCTAGCAAAACAGTCCTGTAGCTTAGCATCTGCATCATCTGACCACTTTTTTATTAACCGAGTCACTGGTGCTTCCTGCTTTAGTTTTTGCTTATAAGCAGGAATCAGGAGGATAGAGTTATGGTCAGATTTGCCAAATGGAGGGCGAGGGAGAGCTTTGTATGCATCTCTGTGTGTGGAGTAAAGGTGGTCTAGAGTTTACTTTCCTCTGGTTGTACATTTAACATGCTGGTAGAAATTAGGTAGAACGGATTTAAGTTTCCCTGCATTAAAGTCCCCGGCCACTAGGAGCGCTGCCTCTGGATGAGCGTTTTCCTGTTTAGTTATGGCCTTATACAGCTCATTGAGTACAATCTTAATGCCAGCGTTGGTTTGTGGTGTTAAATGGACAGCTATGAAAAATAAAGATGAAAACACTCTTCTCTTTTTTTTTTCTTTTTTTTAGGGGGTAGATCAGCTTTAATATTGCAGATAGATTGTAACTTCCATCAATGTAATTGTCTGCATCACTTCCAATCACCCATATGTTTTTTCTCGCATATATATATATATATATATGCATATATATACACATACAGTGAGGGAAAAAAGTATTTGATCCCCTGCTCATTTTGTACGTTTGCCCACTGACAAAGAAATGATCAGTCTATAATTTTAATGGTAGGTTTATTTCAACAGTGAGAGACAGAATAACAACAAAAAAGTCCAGAAAAACGCATGTCAAAAATGTTATAAATTGATTTGCATTTTAATGAGGGAAATAAGTATTTGACCCCCTCTCAATCAGAAAGATTTCTGGCTCCCAGGTGTCTTTTATACAGGTAACGAGCTGAGATTAGGAGCACAATTTAAAGGGAGTGCTCCTAATCTCAGCTTGCTACCTGTATAAAAGACACCTGTCCACAGAAGCAATCAATCAATCAGATTCCAAACTCTCCACCATAGCCAAGACCAAAGAGCTCTCCAAGGATGTCAAGGACAAGATTGTAGACCTACACAAGGCTGGAATGGGCTACAAGACAACTAGGTGACAACAGTTGGTGCGATTATTCGCAAATGGAAGAAACACAAAAGAACAGTCAATCTCCCTCGGCCTGGGGCTCCATGCACGATCTCACCTCGTGGAGTTGCAATTATTATGAGAACGGTGAGGAATCAGCCCAGAACTACACGGGAGGATCTTGTCAATGATCTCAAGGCAGCTGGGACCATAGTCACCAAGAAAACAATTGGTAACACATTACGCCATGAAGGACTGAAATCCTGCAGTGCCCGCAAGGACCCCCTGCTCAAGAAAGCACATATACAGGCCCGTCTGAAGTTTGCCAATGAACATCTGAATGATTTGGAGGAGAACTGGGTGAAAGTGTTGTGGTCAGATGAGACCAAAATTGAGGTCTTTGGCATCAACTCAACTCGCCGTGTTTGGAGGAGGAGGAATGCTGCCTATGACCCCAAGAACACCATCCCCACCGTCAAACATGGAGGTGGAAATATTATGCTTTGGGGGTGTTTTTCTGCTAAGGGGACAGGACAACTTCACCGCATCAAAGGGACGATGGATGGGGCCATGTACCGTCAAATCTTGGGTGAGAACCTCCTTCCCTCAGTCAGGGCATTGAAAATGGGTCGTGGATGGGTATTCAGCATGACAATGACCCAAAACACACGGCCAAGGCAACAAAGGAGTGGCTCAAGTAGAAGCACATTAAGGTCCTGGAGTGGCCTAGCCAGTCTCCAGACCTTAATCCCATAGAAAATCTGTGGAGGGGAGCTGAAGGTTCGAGTTGCCAAACGTCAGGCTCGAAACCTTAATGACTTGGAGAAGATCTGCAAAGAGAAGTGGGACAAAATCCCTCCTGAGATGTGTGCAAACCTGGTGGCCAACTACAAGAAACGTCTGACCTCTGTGATTGCCAACAAGGGTTTTGCCACCAAGTACTAAGTCATGTTTTGCAGAGGGGTCAAATACTTATTTCCCTCATTAAAATGCAAATCAATTAATAACATTTTTGACATGCGTTTTTCTGGATTTTTTTGTTGTTATTCTGTCTCTCACTGTTCAAATAAACATACCATTAAAATTATAGACTGATCATTTCTTTGTCAGTGGACAAACGTACAAAATCAGCAGGGGATCAAATACTTTTTTCCCTCACTGTACATACACACATATATATATATACACATACATACATATATAAATACATACATATCCTTTAAAAATATATATATTTCCCTTTATTACTTTCCAACACCACCATCCCTTCCCTAATTGGAGTAAACTAGTGAACAACAATGCTTAGGCCTCTACATGCTTATACATACTATATACATTTTATGGACAGTCAATAATTATATTTTGTTTGTTTTTACTCGTGAACTTCCTCCGATCATTTTCATGATGTCCATCTGGTATGCTTCTATATGCCATATCTTTCTAACTGTGTTCTTTCACAAAAGCTCACAATACATAACCTATATACTTATTATGGACACAGCATGTCTTACACTAGTTATCTTATTGTTAGTTGTTGTTATTAGTCCCATCCTTCAGCTCCATTCAACACCTCCCATCTATCTCTTAACACCATCCATATTGGATTTCTATTTGCCATATATTTTTCAACTGTACTGTGATGTTTCACAAAAGTTCTGAACCCTTCTATTCTCATTGTTTCTACAGATTGTAAATTGAAAATAAACATTTTTTCTAAAAGTATTGTTATATTATCGATCGATTGACTATGACTTTCAGATCACCCAGTAGTGAAATCTGCAGGGTTAGCTCCAGGTAAATATTGCAATCCTTCAGCCATTCCTGGACCTGTGACCAAAAACAAGCTACAAATGGACAGAACCAAAACAAATGATCTAATGATTCTGTCTCTCCGCAGTAAAATCTGCAGAGCTGGGAAGATTGTATCCCCCATATAAATAACATTCTATTGGTAGCAAGAATTTTTTATAATAATTTAAATTGAAAAATTCTAAGTTTTGAACCGGCGTTGTTTAGCGTATCAGTTCATAAACACTATGCCATGGAATCGGTACGGAAAAAATCTCTTCCCAACTATTTTGCAATCTATATGGGACTGCTGTCAATCCTTTGGTCCTTAAATGAAACTGGTATACTTTTTTATTTATCACAATTTTCTTTAACCAATTATGTTCTTTAATGCAACACCAACAGACAAGTTCCTTACTTTTTCCCCCTTCCACTTTCCTCTTCCATATTTGCGGTAATGCTGCAATTATTTGGTTGTAATTTTGGGTAGAGCAGACATTTCCCTATGTTTTTGTTAGCTGCATGTGTGACATAACTCCACCAGTCCTGCCGATGATATAATTACGAAGATTATACTTTTGATTTTAATTTTGTCAAAAAATAATGTTTTTTTTATCAATTAGTATATTTGAGTTTAACCACAATATTTGTTGCATTATTTGTTCTGTCGTTTTTGGAGGATTAAATTAAAATTTCAACCAACTTTCTATGGCTTGTTTTAGAAATAGTGATATTTGGGAGATTATTTCCTTTTCAAATAACTGAAAGTGAGAGGTTGTAATCTGAATAAATGGAAAAGGGCCATTCTTGAACATGGGGTGAGACAATCCTACTAATTTGCTAGAAAACCAGTTCGGATTTAAGTATACATTTTGTGTGACTGAAGCTTTTAGTGATAGGTCTAATGCTTTAATATTTAATCATTTCTGTCCTCCGAATTCATATTCATTATATAAATAGGCCCGTTTAATTTTATCTGGCTTGCCGTTCAAAATGAAATGGAATCTTTTTTTCTCATATAATTTAAAAAACTGTTCGCTAGGCATAGGCAAGACCATAAGCAAATAGGTAAACTGGGATAATACTAAAGAGTTAGTCAGGGTGATTTTTCCACAAATAGACAGGTATTTACCTTTCCATGGTAGCAAGATCTTATCTATTTTTGCTAACGTTCAATACATTTTATTGGAGTGAGATCATTTATTTCATTTGGGATATGTATTCCGAGTATATCCACATCACCATCAGATTATTTTATTGGTAAACTACATGGTAATGTACATTTTTTATTTTTTTGTGATCCAATACGTAAAATAGTACATTTAACATAATTTGAATAGCTAACATTTCGATGGCCATAATAAATAGATATGCCGATAGAGGACAACCTTGTTTTACTCCTCTTGACAGTTTAAAACTTAGAAATAGCCATTATTTACTATTTTACACGCAGGGTTACTATACATGATTTTAACCCATTTTATAAGAGATTCTCCAAAATTGAAATGCTCCTGGCATTTATACATAAACTCCAGTCGTACTTTGTCAAATGCCTTTTCAAAGTCTGTTATGAATAGCAGGCCTGGTTTCCCAGATTTTTCATAGTGTTCTATTGTTTCCAGTACTTGCCTTATATTATCTCCAATGTATCGTCCATGTAAAAAACCTGTCTGATTAGAATGAATACTGTCCGACTATACCTTTTTAATTCTATGCGCTATACATTTTGCTAGAATTTTTTGCATCACAACGATTAAATTAATAATGTAACAATTAACTAATTAGGATCTGGGGCACCACGACAGCGGTTCTTTAAAGAGTTACCATCTCCTGAATTAAACTCAAAAAGGTCTTTACCTATCACATCTATAAACAGTCAACTTATTAATCAGAACCTCGTATCATATAACTCTGTGTTGTTGTTTTTATCGCACTGCTTTGCTTTATCTTGGCCAGGTCGCAGTTGTAAATGAGAACTTGTTCTCAACTGGCTTACCTGGTTAAATAAAGTTTTTTTTTTTTTAAACAAAAATAAAATAAAAATATCATCATTCTGAACTGCCATAACCGCCTTACTTACAGTTGAAGTCGGAAGTTTACATACACTTAGGTTGGAGTCATTAAAACTTGTTTTTCAACCACTCCACACATTTATTGTTAACAAACTATAGTTTTGGCAAGTTGACAATTGTTTACAGACAAATTATTTCACTTATAATTCACTGTATCACAACTCCAGTGGGTCAGAAGTTTACATACACTAAGCTGACTTTGCCTTTAAACAGCTTAGAACATTCCAGAAAATGATGTCATGGCTTTAGAAGCTTCTGATAGGCTAATTGACATAATTTGAGTCAATTGGAGGTGTACCTGTGGATGTATTTCAAGGCCTACCTTCAAACTCAGTGCCTCTTTGCTTGACATCATGCAAAAATCAAAAGAAATCAGCCAAGACCTCCACAAGTCTGGTTCATCCTTGGGAGCAATTTCCAAACGCCTTAAGGTACCACGCTCATCTGTACAAACAATAGTATGCAAGTATAAACACCATGGGACCACACAGCCGTCATACCGCTCAGGAAGGAGACGCGTTCTGTCTCCTAGAGATAAATGTACTTTGGTGCGAAAAGTGCAAATCAATCCCAGAACAACAGCAAAGGACCTTGTGAAGATGCTGGAGGAAACAGGTACAAAAGTATCTATATCCACAGTAAAACGAGTCCTATGTCGACATAACCTTAAACGCTGCTCAACAAGGAAGAAGCCACCGCCATAAAAAGCCAGACTACAGTTTGCAACTGCACATGGGGACAAAGATTGTACTTTTTAGAGAAATGTCCTCTGGTCTGATGAAACAAAAATAGAACTGTTTGGCCATAATGACCATCGTTATCTCCCGAGTGGCGCAGTGGTCTAAGGCACTGCATCGCAGTGCTAGCTATGCCACTAGAGATCCTGGTTCGAATCCAGTGTCGTAGCCGGCTGCAACCGGGAGACCATGGGGTGGCGCACAATTGGTCCAGGGTAGGGGAGGGAATGGCTGGCAGGGATGTAGCTCAGTTGGTAGAGCATGGCGTTTGTAACGCCAGGGTTGTGGGTTCGATTCCCACGGGGGGCCAGTATGAAATATTATATTAAAATAATGTATTCACTCACTAACTCTAAGTCGCTCTGGATAAGAGCATCTGCTAAATATGTAAAATGTAAATGTAAAGTAATAACTACGAGTGGAAAATAAGATATTGAAAACTACCGTGGACCCCCTAAAAGACACTACGCAGATGCTACAGTATGATAATAAAACAATGAAAGCAGAATAACTTGATCTAAAGTGCAGAAGTATGAAGAATAATATTGTCATAAAGGAGGATGAAAAGGAGAACTGTCAGTCAACGGAGGAAAAAGTCAAGGTTTTCATGTAACATAATCTAAAGATGACGGAGGAACAGGTGGATACAATTGATTTTCAAAGGTCTCACCGTTTCGGTGGCAGAGGGGAGGGAAGGCCCGCCTGATAGTAGCTAGGCTAACTCACTACAACATGAAGATTGCCTTGCTACAACAGGGTAGGGATCTGAAGAACGCCCGATTCTCTATTAACAAACAATTTCCCCATGAAGTAGTGGAGAGATGACGTGCCCTGTACCCCACTTTGAAAACGCTCTGAGCAGAGAAGCAGAATGTTTGTCAGGGCCTCCTGTAGCTCAGTTGGTAGAGCATGGCGCTTGCAACGCCAGGGTTGTGGTTTAGATTCCCACGGGGGGCCAGTATGAAAATGTATGCACTAACTGTAAGTCGCTCTGGATAAGAGCATCTGCTAAATGACTCAAATGTAAATGTCTAGTGATCGATAAATTGTACTTGAACAACCAAGTGTTCAAGGACTCAAAGATTATAACGTGGCTATGAGTGATAGCTACCTCCTGCTGAAGTGCACCACATTACAATTATAGATTAATAAAAAATATATATATTTAGTTTTACAATTTTTATGCATGATGGACAAATTTCAATTTTTTTTATTTTCATTCATGCAGAACAGAACCGTGGACTATGTGGACTTAAAATAAGGTTGGACTTATGGGAAGGCGAAATGTGTATGATGGACTTATCCTTTTTCTACTAAGCAATATGGAATTTTGGACTATGTGGACTTACAATCAGGATTGGATTTAGGGGAAGGCGAAGATGGGTAAGGCTGACCTATTTTATTTTTGTTTGTTTATTTATTTAAGACTGCACAGGCAGTGAAATACAAAAACCAAGGTTATTTATTGAATTTGATATGTTATGATATGGCCTAACATGATATTATGACTTAAAAGCTGTTGCCCTTTTTGGCGGATGTGCATCGGAACA